>NC_087292.1:0-300000 GCF_015220805.1 Pogoniulus pusillus
GCCTAGCCTGGAATCCCCTGCACCATTCTGCAGCTTTCCAGCTCCCTCACACACTGGCAAAAGAAACTTTCTCCTAGCTGCTTTCCTTTGAAGCAGAAACACCTTTACATCCTAGCCCCATTGAAGAACCATAGAAATGCCGCTTAGAAAAAGCATTACTTCTGTGTGTAGACCCAGCCAGGAATGGCCTAGCCTGGAATCCCCTGCACCATTCTGCAGCTTTCCAGCTCCCTCACACACTGGCAAAAGAAACTTTCTCCTCTCTGCTTTCCTTTGAAGCAGAAACACGTTTACCTCCTAGCCCCACTGAAGAACCATAGAAATCCCGGTTAGAAAAAGCATTACTTCTGCGTGTAGACCCAGCCAGGAATGGCCTAGCCTGGAATCCCCTGCACCATTCTGCAGCTTTCCAGCTGCGTCACACACTGGCAAAAGAAACTTTCTCCTAGCTGCTTTCCTTTGAAGCAGAAACACGTTTACCTCCTAGGCCCACTGAAGAACCATAGAAATGCCGGTTAGAAAAAGCACTCCTTCTGCTTATAGACCCAGTCAGGAATGGCCTAGCCTGGAATCCCCTGCACCATTCTGCAGCTTTCCAGCTCCCTCACACACTGGCAAAAGAAACTTTCTCCTAGCTGCTTTCCTTTGAAGCAGAAACACGTTTACATCCTAGCCCCATTGAAGAACCATAGAAATGCCGGTTAGAAAAAGCATTCCTTCTGCTTGTAGACCCAGCCAGGAATGGCCTAGCCTGGAATCCCCTGCACCATTCTGCAGCTTTCCAGCTCCGTCACACACTGGCAAAAGAAACTTTCTCCTAGCTGCTTTCCTTTGAAGCTGAAACACGTTTACATCCTAGCCCCATTGAAGAACCATAGAAATGCCGGTTAGAAAAAGCACTCCTTCTGCTTATAGACCCAGACAGGAATGGCCTAGCCTGGAATCCCCTGCACCATTCTGCAGCTTTCCAGCTGCGTCACACACTGGCAAAAGAAACTTTCTCCTAGCTGCTTTCCTTTGAAGCAGAAACACGTTTACATCCTAGCCCCATTGAAGAACCATAGAAATGCCGGTTAGAAAAAGCATTCCTTCTGCTTATAGACCCAGCCAGGAATGGCCTAGCCTGGAATCCCCTGCACCATTCTGCAGCTTTCCAGCTCCCTCACACACTGGCAAAAGAAACTTTCTCCTAGCTGCTTTCCTTTGAAGCAGAAACACGTTTACATCCTAGCCCCATTGAAGAACCATAGAAATGCCGGTTAGAAAAAGCATTACTTCTGTGTGTAGACCCAGCCAGGAATGGACTAGCCTGGAATCCCCTGCACCATTCTGCAGCTTTCCAGCTCCCTCACACACTGGCAAAAGAAACTTTCTCCTAGCTGCTTTCCTTTGAAGCAGAAACACGTTTACATCCTAGCCTCACTGAAGAACCATAGAAATCCCGGTTAGAAAAAGCATTACTTCTGTGTGTAGACCCAGCCAGGAACGGCCTAGCCTGGAATCCCCTGCACCATTCTGCAGCTTTCCAGCTCCCTCACACACTGGCAAAAGAAACTTTCTCCTGTCTGCTTTCCTTTGAAGCAGAAACACGTTTACATCCTAGCCTCACTGAAGAACCATAGAAATCCCGGTTAGAAAAAGCATTACTTCTGCGTGTAGACCCAGCCAGGAATGGCCTAGCCTGGAATCCCCTGCACCATTCTGCAGCTTTCCAGCTGCGTCACACACTGGCAAAAGAAACTTTCTCCTAGCTGCTTTCCTTTGAAGCAGAAACACGTTTACCTCCTAGGCCCACTGAAGAACCATAGAAATGCCGGTTAGAAAAAGCACTCCTTCTGCTTATAGACCCAGTCAGGAATGGCCTAGCCTGGAATCCCTGCACCATTCTGCAGCTTTCCAGCTCCCTCACACACTGGCAAAAGAAACTTTCTCCTAGCTGCTTTCCTTTGAAGCAGAAACACGTTTACATCCTAGCCCCATTGAAGAACCATAGAAATGCCGGTTAGAAAAAGCATTACTTCTGTGTGTAGACCCAGCCAGGAATGGCCTAGCCTGGAATCCCCTGCACCATTCTGCAGCTTTCCAGCTGCGTCACACACTGGCAAAAGAAACTTTCTCCTAGCTGCTTTCCTTTGAAGCAGAAACACGTTTACATCCTAGCCCCATTGAAGAACCATAGAAATGCCGCTTAGAAAAAGCATTACTTCTGTGTGTAGACCCAGCCAGGAATGGCCTAGCCTGGAATCCCCTGCACCATTCTGCAGCTTTCCAGCTCCCTCACACACTGGCAAAAGAAACTTTCTCCTAGCTGCTTTCCTTTGAAGCAGAAACACGTTTACATCCTAGCCCCATTGAAGAACCATAGAAATGCCGCTTAGAAAAAGCATTACTTCTGTGTGTAGACCCAGCCAGGAATGGCCTAGCCTGGAATCCCCTGCACCATTCTGCAGCTTTCCAGCTCCCTCACACACTGGCAAAAGAAACTTTCTCCTGTCTGCTTTCCTTTGAAGCAGAAACACGTTTACCTCCTAGCCTCACTGAAGAACCATAGAAATCCCGGTTAGAAAAAGCATTACTTCTGCGTGTAGACCCAGCCAGGAATGGCCTAGCCTGGAATCCCCTGCACCATTCTGCAGCTTTCCAGCTGCGTCACACACTGGCAAAAGAAACTTTCTCCTAGCTGCTTTCCTTTGAAGCAGAAACACGTTTACCTCCTAGGCCCACTGAAGAACCATAGAAATGCCGGTTAGAAAAAGCACTCCTTCTGCTTATAGACCCAGTCAGGAATGGCCTAGCCTGGAATCCCCTGCACCATTCTGCAGCTTTCCAGCTCCCTCACACACTGGCAAAAGAAACTTTCTCCTAGCTGCTTTCCTTTGAAGCAGAAACACGTTTACATCCTAGCCCCATTGAAGAACCATAGAAATGCCGGTTAGAAAAAGCATTCCTTCTGCGTGTAGACCCAGCCAGGAATGGCCTAGCCTGGAATCCCCTGCACCATTCTGCAGCTTTCCAGCTCCGTCACACACTGGCAAAAGAAACTTTCTCCTAGCTGCTTTCCTTTGAAGCTGAAACACGTTTACATCCTAGCCCCATTGAAGAACCATAGAAATGCCGGTTAGAAAAAGCACTCCTTCTGCTTATAGACCCAGACAGGAATGGCCTAGCCTGGAATCCCCTGCACCATTCTGCAGCTTTCCAGCTGCGTCACACACTGGCAAAAGAAACTTTCTCCTAGCTGCTTTCCTTTGAAGCAGAAACACGTTTACATCCTAGCCCCATTGAAGAACCATAGAAATGCCGGTTAGAAAAAGCATTCCTTCTGCTTATAGACCCAGCCAGGAATGGCCTAGCCTGGAATCCCCTGCACCATTCTGCAGCTTTCCAGCTCCCTCACACACTGGCAAAAGAAACTTTCTCCTAGCTGCTTTCCTTTGAAGCAGAAACACGTTTACATCCTAGCCCCATTGAAGAACCATAGAAATGCCGGTTAGAAAAAGCATTACTTCTGTGTGTAGACCCAGCCAGGAATGGACTAGCCTGGAATCCCCTGCACCATTCTGCAGCTTTCCAGCTCCCTCACACACTGGCAAAAGAAACTTTCTCCTAGCTGCTTTCCTTTGAAGCAGAAACACGTTTACATCCTAGCCTCACTGAAGAACCATAGAAATCCCGGTTAGAAAAAGCATTACTTCTGTGTGTAGACCCAGCCAGGAACGGCCTAGCCTGGAATCCCCTGCACCATTCTGCAGCTTTCCAGCTCCCTCACACACTGGCAAAAGAAACTTTCTCCTGTCTGCTTTCCTTTGAAGCAGAAACACGTTTACCTCCTAGCCCCACTGAAGAACCATAGAAATCCCGGTTAGAAAAAGCATTACTTCTGCGTGTAGACCCAGCCAGGAATGGCCTAGCCTGGAATCCCCTGCACCATTCTGCAGCTTTCCAGCTGCGTCACACACTGGCAAAAGATACTTTCTCCTAGCTGCTTTCCTTTGAAGCAGAAACACGTTTACCTCCTAGGCCCACTGAAGAACCATAGAAATGCCGGTTAGAAAAAGCACTACTTCTGCTTATAGACCCAGTCAGGAATGGCCTAGCCTGGAATCCCCTGCACCATTCTGCAGCTTTCCAGCTCCCTCACACACTGGCAAAAGAAACTTTCTCCTAGCTGCTTTCCTTTGAAGCAGAAACACGTTTACATCCTAGCCCCATTGAAGAACCATAGAAATGCCGGTTAGAAAAAGCATTCCTTCTGCTTGTAGACCCAGCCAGGAATGGCCTAGCCTGGAATCCCCTGCACCATTCTGCAGCTTTCCAGCTCCGTCACACACTGGCAAAAGAAACTTTCTCCTAGCTGCTTTCCTTTGAAGCAGAAACACCTTTACATCGTAGCCCCATTGAAGAACCATAGAAATGCCGGTTAGAAAAAGCATTACTTCTGTGTGTAGACCCAGCCAGGAATGGCCTAGCCTGGAATCCCCTGCACCATTCTGCAGCTTTCCAGCTCCCTCACACACTGGCAAAAGAAACTTTCTCCTAGCTGCTTTCCTTTGAAGCAGAAACACGTTTACATCCTAGCCCCACTGAAGAACCATAGAAATCCCGGTTAGAAAAAGCATTACTTCTGTGTGTAGACCCAGCCAGGAATGGCCTAGCCTGGAATCCCCTGCACCATTCTGCAGCTTTCCAGCTCCCTCACACACTGGCAAAAGAAACTTTCTCCTAGCTGCTTTCCTTTGAAGCAGAAACACGTTTACATCCTAGCCCCTTTGAAGAACCATAGAAATGCCGGTTAGAAAAAGCACTCCTTCTACTTATAGACCCAGTCAGGAACGGCCTAGCCTGGAATCCCCTGCACCATTCTGCAGCTTTCCAGCTGCGTCACACACTGGCAAAAGAAACTTTCTCCTAGCTGCTCTCCTTTGAAGCAGAAACACGTTTACATCCTAGCCCCATTGAAGAACCATAGAAATTCGCTTTACAAAAGCAATCCTTCTGCTTATAGACCCAGTCAGGAATGGCCTAGCCTGGAATCCCCTGCACCATTCCGCAGCTTTCCAGCTGCATCACACACTGGCAAAAGAAACTTTCTCCTGGCTGCTTTCCTTTGAAACAGAAACACGTTTGCATCCTAGCCCCATTGAAGAACCATAGAAATGCCGGTTAGAAAAAGCACTCCTTCTGATTATAGACCCAGCCAGGAATGGCCTAGCCAGGAATCCCCTGCACCGTTCTGTAGCTTTCCAGCTTCCTCACACACTGGCAAAAGAAACTTTCTCCTAGCTGCTTTCCTTTGAAGCAGAAACACGTTTACATCCTAGCCCCATTGAAGAACCATAGAAATTCGGTTTACAAAAACCACTCCTTCTGCTTATAGACCCAGTCAGGAATGGCCTAGCCTGGAATCCCCTGCACCATTCCGCAGCTTTCCAGCCGCGTCACACACTGGCTAAAGAAACTTTCTCCTAGCTGCTTTCCTTTTAAGCAGAAACACGTTTACATCCTAGCCCCATTGAAGAACCATAGAAATGCCGGTTAGAAAAAGCACTCCTTCTGATTATAGACCCAGTCAGGAATGGACTAGCCTGGAATCCCCTGCACCATTCTGCAGCTTTCCAGCTGCGTCACACACTGGCAAAAGAAACTTTCTCCTAGCTGCTTTCCTTTGAAGCTGAAACACGTTTACATCCTAGCCCCATTGAAGAACCATAGAAATTCCGGTTAGAAAAAGCATTCCTTCTGCTTATAGACCCAGTCAGGAATGGCCTAGCCTGGAATCCCCTGCACCATTCTGCAGCGTTCCAGCTGCGTCACACACTGGCAAAAGAAACTTTCTCCTAGCTGCTTTCCTTTGAAGCAGAAACACGTTTACATCCTAGACCCATTGAAGAACCATAGAAATTCGGTTAGAAAAAGCACTCCTTCTGCGTGTAGACCCAGCCAGGAATGGCCTAGCCTGGAAACCCCTGCACCATTCTGCAGCTTTCCAGCTGCGTCACACACTGGCAAAAGAAACTTTCTCCTAGCTGCTTTACTTTGAAGCAGAAACACGTTTACATCCTAGCCCCATTGAAGAAACATAGAAATGCCGGTTACAAAAAGCATTCCTTCTGCTTATAGACCCAGTCAGGAATGGCCTAGCCTGGAATCCCCTGCACCATTCTGCAGCTTTCCAGCTGCGTCACACACTGGCAAAAGAAACTTTCTCCTAGCTGCTTTCCTCTGAAGCAGAAACACGTTTACATCCTAGCCCCATTGAAGAACCATTGAAATTCGCTTTACGAAAGGCACTCCTTCTGCGTGTAGCCCCAGTCAGGAATGGCCTAGCCTGGAATCCCCTGCACCATTCTGCAGCTTTCCAGCTGCGTCACACACTGGCAAAAGAAACTTTCTCCTAGCTGCTTTCCTTTGAAGCAGAAACACGTTTACATCCTAGCCCCATTGAAGAACCATAGAAATTCGCTTTAGAAAAAGCACTCCTTCTGCTTATAGACCCAGTCAGGAATGGCCTAGCCTGGAATCCCCTGCACCATTCTGCAGCTTTCCAGCTCCCTCACACACTGGCAAAAGAAACTTTCTCCTAGCTGCTTTCCTTTGAAGCAGAAACACGTTTACATCCTAGCCCCATTGAAGAAACATAGAAATTCCGGTTAGAAAAAGCACTCCTTCTGCTTATAGACCCAGCCAGGAATGGCCTAGCCTGGAATCCCCTGCACCATTCTGCAGCTTTCCAGCTCCCTCACACACTGGCAAAAGAAACTTTCTCCTAGCTGCTTTCCTTTGAAGCAGAAACACGTTTACATCCTAGCCCCATTGAAGAACCATAGAAATTCGCTTTACAAAAAGCACTCCTTCTGCTTATAGACCCAGCCAGGAATGGCCTAGCCTGGAATCCCCTGCACCATTCTGCAGCTTTCCAGCTGCGTCACACACTGGCAAAAGAAACTTTCTCCTAGCTGCTTTCCTTTGAAGCAGAAACACGTTTACATCCTAGCCCCTTTGAAGAACCATAGAAATGCCGTTTAGGAAAAGCACTCCTTCTGCTTATAGCCCCAGCCAGGAATGGCCTAGCCTGGAATCCCCTGCACCATTCTACAGCTTTCCAGCTCCCTCACACACTGGCAAAAGAAACTTTCTCCTAGCTGCTTTCCTTTGAAGCAGAAACACGTTTACATCCTAGCCCCATTGAAGAACCATAGAAATTCCGTTTACAAAAAGCACTCCTTCTGCATATAGACCCAGCCAGGCATGACCTAGCCTGGAATCCCCTGCAACATTCTGCAGCTTTCCAGCTGCGTCACACACTGGCAAAAGAAACTTTCTCCTAGCAGCTTTCCTTTGAAGCAGAAACACGTTTGCATCCTAGCCCCATTGAAGAACCATAGAATTGCCGGTTAAAAAAGGCATTCCTTCTGCTTATAGACCCAGCCAGGAATGGCCTAGCCTGGAATCCCCTGCACCATTCTGCAGCTTTCCAGCTGCGTCACACACTGGCAAAAGAAACTTTCTCCTAGATGCTTTCCTTTCAAGCAGAAACACGTTTACATCCTAGACCCATTGAAGAACCATAGAAATTCAGTTTACAAAAAGCACTCCTTCTGCGTGTAGACCCAGCCAGGAATGGCCTAGCCTGGAAACCCCAGCACCATTCTGCAGCTTTCCAGCTGCGTCACACACTGGCAAAAGAAACTTTCTCCTAGCTGCTTTCCTTTGAAGCAGAAACACGTTTACATCCTAGCCCCATTGAAGAAACATAGAAATGCCGTTTACAAAAAGCATTCCTTCTCCTTATAGACCCAGTCAGGAATGGCCTAGCCTGGAATCCCCTGCACCATTCTGCAGCTTTCCAGCTGCGTCACACACTGGCAAAAGAAACTTTCTCCTAGCTGCTTTCCTTTGAAGCAGAAACACGTTTGCATCCTAGCCCCATTGAAGAACCATAGAAATTCGCTTTACAAAAAGCACTCCTTCTGCTTATAGACCCAGTCAGGAATAGCCTAGCCTAGAATCCCCTGCACCATTCTGTAGCATTCCAGCTCCCTCACACACTGGCAAAAGAAACTTTCTCCTAGCTGCTTTCCTTTGAAGAAGAAACACGTTTACATCCTAGCCCCATTGAAGAAACATAGAAATTCGCTTTACAAAAAGCACTCCTTCTGCTTATCGACCCAGCCAGGAATGGCCTAGCCTGGAATCCCCTGCACCATTCTGTAGCTTTCCAGCTCCCTCACACACTGGCAAAAGAAACTTTCTCCTAGCAGCTTGCCTTTGAAGCAGAAATACGTTTACATCCTAGCCCCATTGAAGAACCATAGAAATTCGCTTTACAAAAAGCACTCCTTCTGCTTATAGACCCAGCCAGGAATGGCCTAGCCTGGAATCCCCTGCACCATTCTGCAGCTTTCCAGCTGCGTCACACACTGGCAAAAGAAACTTTCTCCTAGCTGCTTTCCTTTGAAGCAGAAACACGTTTACATCCTGGCCCCTTTGAAGAATCATAGAAATGCCGTTTAGGAAAAGCACTCCTTCTGCTTATAGCCCCAGCCAGGAATGGCCTAGCCTGGAATCCCCTGCACCATTCTACAGCTTTCCAGCTCCCTCACACACTGGCAAAAGAAACTTTCTCCTAGCTGCTTTCCTTTGAAGCAGAAACACGTTTACATCCTAGCCCCATTGAAGAACCATAGAAATTCCGTTTACAAAAAGCACTCCTTCTGCATATAGACCCAGCCAGGCATGACCTAGCCTGGAATCCCCTGCAACATTCTGCAGCTTTCCAGCTCCCTCACACACTGGCAAAAGAAACTTTCTCCTAGCAGCTTTCCTTTGAAGCAGAAACACGTTTGCATCCTAGCCCCATTGAAGAACCATAGAATTGCCGGTTAAAAAAGGCATTCCTTCTGCTTATAGACCCAGCCAGGAATGGCCTAGCCTGGAATCCCCTGCACCATTCTGCAGCTTTCCAGCTGCGTCACACACTGGCAAAAGAAACTTTCTCCTAGATGCTTTCCTTTGAAGCAGAATCACGTTTACATCCTAGCCCCATTGAAGAACCATAGAAAATCGCTTTACAAAAAGCACTCCTTCTGCTTATAGACCCAGTCAGGAATGGCCTAGTGTGCAATCCCCAGCACCATTCTGCAGCTTTCCAGCTGCGTCACACACTGGCAAAAGAAACTTTCTCCTAGCTGCGTTCCTTTAAAGCAGAAGCACGTTTACATCCTAGCCCCATTGAAGAACCACAGAAATGCCGGTTAGAAAATGCACTCCTTCTGCGTGTAGACCCAGCCAGGAATGGCCTAGCCTGGAATCCCCTGCTCCATTCTGCAGCTTTCCAGCTGCGTAACACACTGGCAAAAGAAACTTTCTCCTAGCTGCTTTCCTTTGAAGCAGAAACACGTTTACATCCTAGACCCATTGAAGAAACATAGAAATTCGCTTTACAAAAAGCACTCCTTCTGCTTATAGACCCAGCCAGGAATGGCCTAGCCTGGAATCCCCTGCACCATTCTGTAGCTTTCCAGCTTCCTCACACACTGGCACAAGAAACTTTCTCCTAGCAGCTTGCCTTTGAAGCAGAAATACGTTTACATCCTAGCCCCATTGAAGAACCATAGAAATTCGCTTTACAAAAAGCACTCCTTCTGCTTATAGACCCAGCCAGGAATGGCCTAGCCTGGAATCCCCTGCACCATTCTGCAGCTTTCCAGCTGCGTCACACACTGGCAAAAGAAACTTTCTCCTAGCTGCTTTCCTTTGAAGCAGAAACATATTTACATCCTGGCCCCTTTGAAGAACCATAGAAATGCCGTTTAGGAAAAGCATTCCTTCTGCTTATAGCCCCAGCCAGGAATGGCCTAGCCTGGAATCCCCTGCACCATTCTACAGCTTTCCAGCTCCCTCACACACTGGCAAAAGAAACTTTCTCCTAGCAGCTTGCCTTTGAAGCAGAAATACGTTTACATCCTAGCCCCATTGAAGAACCATAGAAATTCGCTTTACAAAAAGCACTCCTTCTGCTTATAGACCCAGCCAGGAATGGCCTAGCCTGGAATCCCCTGCACCATTCCACAGCTTTCCAGCTCCCTCACACACTGGCAAAAGAAACTTTCTCCTAGCTGCTTTCCTTTGAAGCAGAAACACGTTTACATCCTAGCCCCATTGAAGAACCATAGAAATTCCGTTTACAAAAAGCACTCCTTCTGCATATAGACCCAGCCAGGCATGACCTAGCCTGGAATCCCCTGCAACATTCTGCAGCTTTCCAGCTGCGTCACACACTGGCAAAAGAAACTTTCTCCTAGCTGCTTTCCTTTGAAGCAGAACCACGTTTACATCCTAGCCCCATTGAAGAACCATAGAAATGCCGGTTAGAAAAAGCATTCCTTCTGCTTGTAGACCCAGCCAGGAATGGCCTAGCCTGGAATCCCCTGCACCATTCTGCAGCTTTCCATCTCCGTCACACACTGGCAAAAGAAACTTTCTCCTAGCTGCTTTCCTTTGAAGCTGAAACACGTTTACATCCTAGCCCCATTGAAGAACCATAGAAATGCCGGTTAGAAAAAGCACTCCTTCTGCTTATAGACCCAGTCAGGAATGGCCTAGCCTGGAATCCCCTGCACCATTCTGCAGCTTTCCAGCTGCGTCACACACTGGCAAAAGAAACTTTCTCCTAGCTGCTTTCCTTTGAAGCAGAAACACGTTTACATCCTAGCCCCATTGAAGAACCATAGAAATGCCGGTTAGAAAAAGCATTCCTTCTGCTTATAGACCCAGCCAGGAATGGCCTAGCCTGGAATCCCCTGCACCATTCTGCAGCTTTCCAGCTCCCTCACACACTGGCAAAAGAAACTTTCTCCTAGCTGCTTTCCTTTGAAGCAGAAACACGTTTACATCCTAGCCCCATTGAAGAACCATAGAAATGCCGGTTAGAAAAAGCATTACTTCTGTGTGTAGACCCAGCCAGGAATGGACTAGCCTGGAATCCCCTGCACCATTCTGCAGCTTTCCAGCTCCCTCACACACTGGCAAAAGAAACTTTCTCCTAGCTGCTTTCCTTTGAAGCAGAAACACGTTTACATCCTAGCCTCACTGAAGAACCATAGAAATCCCGGTTAGAAAAAGCATTACTTCTGTGTGTAGACCCAGCCAGGAACGGCCTAGCCTGGAATCCCCTGCACCATTCTGCAGCTTTCCAGCTCCCTCACACACTGGCAAAAGAAACTTTCTCCTGTCTGCTTTCCTTTGAAGCAGAAACACGTTTACCTCCTAGCCTCACTGAAGAACCATAGAAATCCCGGTTAGAAAAAGCATTACTTCTGCGTGTAGACCCAGCCAGGAATGGCCTAGCCTGGAATCCCCTGCACCATTCTGCAGCTTTCCAGCTGCGTCACACACTGGCAAAAGATACTTTCTCCTAGCTGCTTTCCTTTGAAGCAGAAACACGTTTACCTCCTAGGCCCACTGAAGAACCATAGAAATGCCGGTTAGAAAAAGCACTCCTTCTGCTTATAGACCCAGTCAGGAATGGCCTAGCCTGGAATCCCTTGCACCATTCTGCAGCTTTCCAGCTCCCTCACACACTGGCAAAAGAAACTTTCTCCTAGCTGCTTTCCTTTGAAGCAGAAACACGTTTACATCCTAGCCCCATTGAAGAACCATAGAAATGCCGGTTAGAAAAAGCATTCCTTCTGCTTGTAGACCCAGCCAGGAATGGCCTAGCCTGGAATCCCCTGCACCATTCTGCAGCTTTCCAGCTCCGTCACACACTGGCAAAAGAAACTTTCTCCTAGCTGCTTTCCTTTGAAGCAGAAACACGTTTACATCCTAGCCCCATTGAAGAACCATAGAAATGCCGGTTAGAAAAAGCATTACTTCTGTGTGTAGACCCAGCCAGGAATGGCCTGGCCTGGAATCCCCTGCACCATTCTGCAGCTTTCCAGCTCCCTCACACACTGGCAAAAGAAACTTTCTCCTAGCTGCTTTCCTTTGAAGCAGAAACACGTTTACATCCTAGCCCCACTGAAGAACCATAGAAATCCCGGTTAGAAAAAGCATTACTTCTGTGTGTAGACCCAGCCAGGAATGGCCTAGCCTGGAATCCCCTGCACCATTCTGCAGCTTTCCAGCTCCCTCACACACTGGCAAAAGAAACTTTCTCCTAGCTGCTTTCCTTTGAAGCAGAAACACGTTTACATCCTAGCCCCTTTGAAGAACCATAGAAATGCCGGTTAGAAAAAGCACTCCTTCTGCTTATAGACCCAGTCAGGAACGGCCTAGCCTGGAATCCCCTGCACCATTCTGCAGCTTTCCAGCTGCGTCACACACTGGCAAAAGAAACTTTCTCCTAGCTGCTCTCCTTTGAAGCAGAAACACGTTTACATCCTAGCCCCATTGAAGAACCATAGAAATTCGGTTTACAAAAACCACTCCTTCTGCTTATAGACCCACTCAGGAATGGCCTAGCCTGGAATCCCCTGCACCATTCCGCAGCTTTCCAGCTGCGTCACACACTGGCTAAAGAAACTTTCTCCTAGCTGCTTTCCTTTTAAGCAGAAACACGTTTACATCCTAGCCCCATTGAAGAACCATAGAAATGCCGGTTAGAAAAAGCACTCCTTCTGATTATAGACCCAGTCAGGAATGACCTAGCCTGGAATCCCCTGCACCATTCTGCAGCTTTCCAGCTGCGTCACACACTGGCAAAAGAAACTTTCTCCTAGCTGCTTTCCTTTGAAGCAGAAACACGTTTACATCCTAGCCCCATTAAAGAACCATAAAAATTCGCTTTACAAAAAGCATTCCTTCTGCTTATAGACCCAGTCAGGAATGGCCTAGCCTGGAATCCCCTGCACCATTCTGCAGCGTTCCAGCTGCGTCACACACTGGCAAAAGAAACTTTCTCCTAGCTGCTTTCCTTTCAAGCAGAAACACGTTTACATCCTAGACCCATTGAAGAACCATAGAAATTCGGTTTACAAAAAGCACTCCTTCTCCGTGTAGACCCAGCCAGGAATGGCCTAGCCTGGAAACCCCAGCACCATTCTGCAGCTTTCCAGCTGCGTCACACACTGGCAAAAGAAACTTTCTCCTAGCTGCTTTCCTTTGAAGCAGAAACACGTTTACATCCTAGCCCCATTGAAGAAACATAGAAATGCCGTTTACAAAAAGCATTCCTTCTGCTTATAGACCCAGTCAGGAATGGCCTAGCCTGGAATCCCCTGCACCATTCTGCAGCTTTCCAGCTGCGTCACACACTGGCAAAAGAAACTTTCTCCTAGCTGCTTTCCTCTGAAGCAGAAACACGTTTACATCCTAGCCCCATTGAAGAACCATAGAAATGCCGGTTAGAAAAAGCATTACTTCTGTGTGTAGACCCAGCCAGGAATGGACTAGCCTGGAATCCCCTGCACCATTCTGCAGCTTTCCAGCTCCCTCACACACTGGCAAAAGAAACTTTCTCCTAGCTGCTTTCCTTTGAAGCAGAAACACGTTTGCATCCTAGCCCCATTGAAGAACCATAGAAATTCGCGTTAGAAAAAGCACTCCTTCTGCTTATAGACCCAGTCAGGAATGGCCTAGCCTGGAATCCCCTGCACCATTCTGCAGCTTTCCAGCTCCCTCACACACTGGCAAAAGAAACTTTCTCCTAGCTGCTTTCCTTTGAAGCAGAAACACGTTTACATCCTAGCCCCATTGAAGAAACATAGAAATTCGCTTTACAAAAAGCACTCCTTCTGCTTATAGACCCAGCCAGGAATGGCCTAGCCTGGAATCCCCTGCACCATTCTGCAGCTTTCCAGCTCCCTCACACACTGGCAAAAGAAACTTTCTCCTAGCTGCTTTCCTTTGAAGCAGAAACACGTTTACATCCTAGCCCCATTGAAGAACCATAGAAATGCCGGTTAGAAAAAGCACTCCTTCTGCTTATAGACCCAGCCAGGAATGGCCTAGCCTGGAATCCCCTGCACCATTCTGCAGCTTTCCAGCTGCGTCACACACTGGCAAAAGAAACTTTCTCCTAGCTGCTTTCCTTTGAAGCAGAAACACGTTTACATCCTAGCCCCATTGAAGAACCATAGAAATGCCGTTTAGAAAAAGCACTCCTTCTGCTTATAGACCCAGCCAGGAATGGCCTAGCCTGGAATCCCCTGCACCATTCTACAGCTTTCCAGCTCCCTCACACACTGGCAAAAGAAACTTTCTCCTAGCTGCTTTCCTTTGAAGCAGAAACACGTTTACATCCTAGCCCCATTGAAGAACCATAGAAATTCCGGTTAGAAAAAGCACTCCTTCTGCTTATAGACCCAGCCAGGAATGGCCTAGCCTGGAATCCCCTGCACCATTCTGCAGCTTTCCAGCTCCCTCACACACTGGCAAAAGAAACTTTCTCCTAGCTGCTTTCCTTTGAAGCAGAAACACGTTTACATCCTAGCCCCATTGAAGAACCATAGAATTGCCGGTTAGAAAAAGCATTCCTTCTGCTTATAGACCCAGCCAGGAATGGCCTAGCCTGGAATCCCCTGCACCATTCTGCAGCTTTCCAGCTGCGTCACACACTGGCAAAAGAAACTTTCTCCTAGCTGCTTTCCTTTGAAGCAGAAACACGTTTACATCCTAGCCCCATTGAAGAACCATAGAAATGCCCGTTAGAAAAAGCACTCCTTCTGCTTATAGACCCAGTCAGGAATGGCCTAGCCTGGAATCCCCTGCACCATTCTGCAGCTTTCCAGCTGCGTCACACACTGGCAAAAGAAACTTTCTCCTAGCTGCTTTCCTTTGAAGCAGAAACACGTTTACATCCTAGCCCCATTGAAGAACCATAGAAATGCCGGTTAGAAAAAGCACTCCTTCTGCTTGTAGACCCAGCCAGGAATGGCCTAGCCTGGAATCCCCTGCACCATTCTGCAGCTTTCCAGCTGCGTCACACACTGGCAAAAGAAACTTTCTCCTAGCTGCTTTCCTTTGAAGCAGAAACACGTTTACATCCTAGACCCATTGAAGAAACATAGAAATTCGCTTTACAAAAAGCACTCCTTCTGCTTATAGACCCAGCCAGGAATGGCCTAGCCTGGAATCCCCTGCACCATTCTGTAGCTTTCCAGCTTCCTCACACACTGGCAAAAGAAACTTTCTCCTAGCAGCTTGCCTTTGAAGCAGAAATACGTTTACATCCTAGCCCCATTGAAGAACCATAGAAATTCGCTTTACAAAAAGCACTCCTTCTGCTTATAGACCCAGCCAGGAATGGCCTAGCCTGGAATCCCCTGCACCATTCTGCAGCTTTCCAGCTGCGTCACACACTGGCAAAAGAAACTTTCTCCTAGCTGCTTTCCTTTGAAGCAGAAACATATTTACATCCTGGCCCCTTTGAAGAACCATAGAAATGCCGTTTAGGAAAAGCACTCCTTCTGCTTATAGCCCCAGCCAGGAATGGCCTAGCCTGGAATCCCCTGCACCATTCTACAGCTTTCCAGCTCCCTCACACACTGGCAAAAGAAACTTTCTCCTAGCTGCTTTCCTTTGAAGCAGAAACACGTTTACATCCTAGCCCCATTGAAGAACCATAGAAATTCGCGTTACAAAAAGCACTCCTTCTGCTTATAGACCCAGCCAGGAATGGCCTAGCCTGGAATCCCCTGCACCATTCTACAGCTTTCCAGCTCCCTCACACACTGGCAAAAGAAACTTTCTCCTAGCTGCTTTCCTTTGAAGCAGAAACACGTTTACATCCTAGCCCCATTGAAGAACCATAGAAATTCCGTTTACAAAAAGCACTCCTTCTGCTTATAGACCCAGCCAGGAATGGCCTAGCCTGGAATCCCCTGCACCATTCTGCAGCTTTCCAGCTGCGTCACACACTGGCAAAAGAAACTTTCTCCTAGCTGCTTTCCTTTGAAGCAGAAACACGTTTACATCCTAGCCCCATTGAAGAACCATAGAAATGCCGGTTAGAAAAAGCATTCCTTCTGCTTATAGACCCAGTCAGGAATGGCCTAGCCTGGAATCCCCTGCACCATTCTGCAGCTTTCCAGCTGCGTCACACACTGGCAAAAGAAACTTTCTCCTAGCTGCTTTCCTTTGAAGCAGAAACACGTTTACATCCTAGCCCCATTGAAGAACCATAGAAATGCCGGTTAGAAAAAGCACTCCTTCTGCTTATAGACCCAGTCAGGAATGGCCTAGCCTGGAATCCCCTGCACCATTCTGCAGCTTTCCAGCTGCGTCACACACTGGCAAAAGAAACTTTCTCCTAGCTGCTTTCCTTTGAAGCAGAAACACGTTTACATCCTAGCCCCATTGAAGAACCATAGAAATGCCGGTTAGAAAAAGCACTCCTTCTGCGTGTAGACCCAGCCAGGAATGGCCTAGCCTGGAATCCCCTGCACCATTCTGCAGCTTTCCAGCTGCGTCACACACTGGCAAAAGAAACTTTCTCCTAGCTGCTTTCCTTTGAAGCAGAAACACGTTTACATCCTAGCCCCATTGAAGAAACATAGAAATTCTCGTTAGAAAAAGCACTCCTTCTGCTTATCGACCCAGCCAGGAATGGCCTAGCCTGGAATCCCCTGCACCATTCTGCAGCTTTCCAGCTTCCTCACACACTGGCAAAAGAAACTTTCTCCTAGCTGCTTTCCTTTGAAGCAGAAACACGTTTACATCCTAGCCCCATTGAAGAACCATAGAAATTCGCTTTACAAAAAGCAATCCTTCTGCTTATAGACCCAGCCAGGAATGGCCTAGCCTGGAATCCCCTGCACCATTCTGCAGCTTTCCAGCTCCCTCACACACTGGCAAAAGAAACTTTCTCCTAGCTGCTTTCCTTTGAAGCAGAAACACGTTTACATCCTAGCCCCTTTGAAGAACCATAGAAATGCCGTTTAGGAAAAGCACTCCTTCTGCTTATAGACCCAGCCAGGAATGGCCTAGCCTGGAATCCCCTGCACCATTCTACAGCTTTCCAGCTCCCTCACACACTGGCAAAAGAAACTTTCTCCTAGCTGCTTTCCTTTGAAGCAGAAACACGTTTACATCCTAGCCCCATTGAAGAACCATAGAAATTCCGTTTACAAAAAGCACTCCTTCTGCTTATAGACCCAGACAGGAATGGCCTAGCCTGGAATCCCCTGCACCATTCTGCAGCTTTCCAGCTCCGTCACACACTGGCAAAAGAAACTCTCTCCTAGCTGCTTTCCTTTGAAGCAGAAACACGTTTACATCCTAGCCCCATTGAAGAACCATAGAAATGCCGGTTAGAAAAAGCATTCCTTCTGCTTATAGACCCAGCCAGGAATGGCCTAGCCTGGAATCCCCTACACCATTCTGCAGCTTTCCAGCTCCCTCACACACTGGCAAAAGAAACTTTCTCCTAGCTGCTTTCCTTTGAAGCAGAAACACGTTTACATCCTAGCCCCATTGAAGAAACATAGAAATGCCGTTTACAAAAAGCATTCCTTCTGCTTATAGACCCAGTCAGGAATGGCCTAGCCTGGAATCCCCTGCACCATTCTGCAGCTTTCCAGCTGCGTCACACACTGGCAAAAGAAACTTTCTCCTAGCTGCTTTCCTTTGAAGCAGAAACACGTTTACATCCTAGCCCCATTGAAGAACCATAGAAATGCCGTTTAGAAAAAGCACTCCTTCTGCTTATAGACCCAGTCAGGAATGGCCTAGCCTGGAATCCCCTGCACCATTCTGCAGCTTTCCAGCTGCGTCACACACTGGCAAAAGAAACTTTCTCCTAGCTGCTTTCCTTTGAAGCAGAAACACGTTTACATCCTAGCCCCATTGAAGAACCATAGAAATGCCGGTTAGAAAAAGCACTCCTTCTGCTTATAGACCCAGTCAGGAATGGCCTAGCCTGGAATCCCCTGCACCATTCTGCAGCTTTCCAGCTCCCTCACACACTGGCAAAAGAAACTTTCTCCTAGCTGCTTTCCTTTGAAGCAGAAACACGTTTACATCCTAGCCCCATTGAAGAACCATAGAAATGCCGGTTACAAAAAGCACTCCTTCTGCTTATCGACCCAGCCAGGAATGGCCTAGCCTGGAATCCCCTGCACCATTCTGTAGCTTTCCAGCTCCCTCACACACTGGCAAAAGAAACTTTCTCCTAGCAGCTTGCCTTTGAAGCAGAAATACGTTTACATCCTAGCCCCATTGAAGAACCATAGAAATTCGCTTTACAAAAAGCACTCCTTCTGCTTATAGACCCAGCCAGGAATGGCCTAGCCTGGAATCCCCTGCACCATTCTGCAGCTTTCCAGCTGCGTCACACACTGGCAAAAGAAACTTTCTCCTAGCTGCTTTCCTTTGAAGCAGAAACACGTTTACATCCTAGTCCCCTTTGAAGAACCATAGAAATGCCGTTTAGGAAAAGCACTCCTTCTGCTTATAGACCCAGCCAGGAATGGCCTAGCCTGGAATCCCCTGCACCATTCTGCAGCTTTCCAGCTCCCTCACACACTGGCAAAAGAAACTTTCTCCTAGCTGCTTTCCTTTGAAGCAGAAACACGTTTACATCCTAGCCCCATTGAAGAACCATAGAAATTCCGTTTACAAAAAGCACTCCTTCTGCATATAGACCCAGCCAGGCATGACCTAGCCTGGAATCACCTGCACCATTCTGCAGCTTTCCAGCTTCCTCACACACTGGCAAAAGAAACTTTCTCCTAGATGCTTTCCTTTGAAGCAGAATCACGTTTACATCCTAGCCCCATTGAAGAACCATAGAAAATCGCTTTACAAAAAGCACTCCTTCTGCTTATAGACCCAGTCAGGAATGGCCTAGCCTGCAATCCCCAGCACCATTCTGCAGCTTTCCAGCTGCGTCACACACTGGCAAAAGAAACTTTCTCCTAGCTGCTTTCCTTTAAAGCAGAAGCACGTTTACATCCTAGCCCCATTGAAGAACCACAGAAATGCCGGTTAGAAAATGCACTCCTTCTGCGTGTAGACCCAGCCAGGAATGGCCTAGCCTGGAATCCCCTGCTCCATTCTGCAGCTTTCCAGCTGCGTAACACACTGGCAAAAGAAACTTTTTCCTAGCTGCTTTCCTTTGAAGCAGAAACACGTTTACATCCTAGCCCCATTGAAGAAACATAGAAATTCGCTTTACAAAAAGCACTCCTTCTGCTTATCGACCCAGCCAGGAATGGCCTAGCCTGGAATCCCCTGCACCATTCTGTAGCTTTCCAGCTTCCTCACACACTGGCAAAAGAAACTTTCTCCTAGCTGCTTTCCTTTGAAGCAGAAACACGTTTACATCCTAGCCCCATTGAAGAACCATAGAAATTCGCTTTAGAAAAAGCACTCCTTCTGCTTATAGACCCAGCCAGGAATGGCCTAGCCTGGAATCCCCTGCACCATTCTGCAGCTTTCCAGCTCCCTCACACACTGGCAAAAGAAACTTTCTCCTAGCTGCTTTCCTTTGAAGCAGAAACACGTTTACATCCTAGCCCCTTTGAAGAACCATAGAAATGCCGTTTAGAAAAGCACTTCTTCTGCTTATAGACCCAGCCAGGAATGGCCTAGCCTGGAATCCCCTGCACCATTCTGCAGCTTTCCAGCTCCCTCACACACTGGCAAAAGAAACTTTCTCCTAGCTGCTTTCCTTTGAAGCAGAAACACGTTTACATCCTAGCCCCATTGAAGAACCATAGAAATTCCGTTTAGAAAAAGCACTCCTTCTGCTTATAGACCCAGCCAGGAATGGCCTAGCCTGGAATCCCCTGCACCATTCTGCAGCTTTCCAGCTCCCTCACACACTGGCAAAAGAAACTTTCTCCTAGCTGCTTTCCTTTGAAGCAGAAACACGTTTACATCCTAGCCCCATTGAAGAACCATAGAAATGCCGGTTAGAAAAAGCATTCCTTCTGCTTATAGACCCAGCCAGGAATGGCCTAGCCTGGAATCCCCTGCACCATTCTGCAGCTTTCCAGCTCCCTCACACACTGGCAAAAGAAACTTTCTCCTAGCTGCTTTCCTTTGAAGCAGAAACATGTTTACATCCTAGCCCCATTGAAGAAACATAGAAATGCCGTTTACAAAAAGCATTCCTTCTGCTTATAGACCCAGTCAGGAATGGCCTAGCCTGGAATCCCCTGCACCATTCTGCAGCTTTCCAGCTGCGTCACACACTGGCAAAAGAAACTTTCTCCTAGCTGCTTTCCTCTGAAGCAGAAACACGTTTACATCCTAGCCCCATTGAAGAACCATAGAAATTCATTTTACAAAAAGCACTCCTTCTGCCTGTAGCCCCAGTCAGGAATGGCCTAACCTGGAATCCCCTGCACCATTCTGCAGCTTTCCAGCTGCGTAACACACTGGCTAAAGAAACTTTCTCCTAGCTGCTTTCCTTTGAAGCAGAAACACGTTTGCATCCTAGCCCCATTGAAGAACCATAGAAATTCGCTTTACAAAAAGCACTCCTTCTGCTTATAGACCCAGTCAGGAATAGCCTAGCCTGGAATCCCCTGCACCATTCTGTAGCATTCCAGCTCCCTCACACACTGGCAAAAGAAACTTTCTCCTAGCTGCTTTCCTTTGAAGCAGAAACACGTTTACATCCTAGCCCCATTGAAGAAACATAGAAATTCGCTTTACAAAAAAGCACTCCTTCTGCTTATAGACCCAGTCAGGAATGGCCTAGCCTGCAATCCCCTGCACCATTCTGCAGCTTTCCAGCTGCGTCACACACTGGCAAAAGAAACTTTCTCCTAGCTGCTTTCCTTTGAAGCAGAAGCACGTTTACATCCTAGCCCCATTGAAGAACCATAGAAATGCCGGTTAGAAAATGCACTCCTTCTGCGTGTAGACCCAGCCAGGAATGGCCTAGCCTGGAATCCCCTGCACCATTCTGCAGCTTTCCAGCTGCGTCACACACTGGCAAAAGAAACTCTCTCCTAGCTGCTTTCCTTTGAAGCAGAAACACGTTTACATCCTAGCCCCATTGAAGAAACATAGAAATGCCGTTTAAAAAAGGCATTCCTTCTGCTTATAGACCCAGCCAGGAATGGCCTAGCCTGGAATCCCCTGCACCATTCTGCAGCTTTCCAGCTCCCTCACACACTGGCAAAAGAAACTTTCTCCTAGCTGCTTTCCTTTGAAGCAGAAACACGTTTACATCCTAGCCCCATTGAAGAAACATAGAAATGCCGGTTAGAAAAAGCATTCCTTCTGCTTATAGACCCAGTCAGGAATGGCCTAGCCTGGAATCCCCTGCACCATTCTGCAGCTTTCCAGCTGCGTCACACACTGGCAAAAGAAACTTTCTCCTAGCTGCTTTCCTTTGAAGCAGAAACACGTTTACATCCTAGCCCCATTGAAGAAACATAGAAATGCCGGTTACAAAAAGCACTCCTTCTGCTTATAGACCCAGTCAGGAATGGCCTAGCCTGGAATCCCCTGCACCATTCTGCAGCTTTCCAGCTCCCTTCTCCCACTGGCAAAAGAAACTTTCTCCTAGCTGCTTTCCTTTGAAGCAGAAACACGTTTACATCCTAGCCCCATTGAAGGAACATAGAAATGCCGGTTAGAAAAAGCACTCCTTCTGCTTATAGACCTAGCCAGGAATGGCCTAGCCTGGAATCCCCTGCACCATTCTGCAGCTTTCCAGCTCCCTCACACACTGGCAAAAGAAACTTTCTCCTAGCTGCTTTCCTTTGAAGCAGAATCACGTTTACATCCTAGACCCATTGAAGAACCATAGAAAATCGCTTTACAAAAAGCACTCCTTCTGCTTATAGACCCAGTCAGGAATGGCCTAGCCTGCAATCCCCAGCACCATTCTGTAGCTTTCCAGCTGCGTCACACACTGGCAAAAGAAACTTTCTCCTAGCTGCTTTCCTTTGAAGCAGAAACACGTTTACATCCTAGCCCCATTGAAGAACCATAGAAATGCCGGTTAGAAAAAGCACTCCTTCTGCTTATAGACGCAGCCAGGAATGGCCTAGCCTGGAATCCCCTGCACCATTCTGCAGCTTTCCAGCTGCGTCACACACTGGCAAAAGAAACTTTCTCCTAGCTGCTTTCCTTTGAAGCAGAAACACGTTTGCATCCTAGCCCCATTGAAGAACCATAGAAATTCGGTTTACAAAAAGCACTCCTTCTGCTTATAGACCCAGTCAGGAATGGCCTAGCCTGCAATCCCCTACACCGTTCTGCAGCTTTCCAGCTGCGTCACACACTGGCAAAAGAAACTTTCTCCTAGCTGCTTTCCTTTGAAGCAGAAACACGTTTACATCCTAGACCCATTGAAGAAACATAGAAATTCGCTTTACAAAAAGCACTCCTTCTGCTTATCGACCCAGCCAGGAATGGCCTAGCCTGGAATGCCCTGCACCATTCTGTAGCTTTCCAGCTTCCTCACACACTGGCAAAAGAAACTTTCTCCTAGCTGCTTGCCTTTGAAGCAGAAATACGTTTACATCCTAGCCCCATTGAAGAACCATAGAAATTCGCTTTACAAAAAGCACTCCTTCTGCTTATAGACCCAGCCAGGAATGGCCTAGCCTGGAATCCCCTGCACCATTCTGCAGCTTTCCAGCTGCGTCACACACTGGCAAAAGAAACTTTCTCCTAGCTGCTTTCCTTTGAAGCAGAAACACGTTTACATCCTAGCCCCATTGAAGAAACATAGAAATGCCGGTTAAAAAAGGCATTCCTTCTGCTTATAGACCCAGCCAGGAATGGCCTAGCCTGGAATCCCCTGCACCATTCTGCAGCTTTCCAGCTCCCTCACACACTGGCAAAAGAAACTTTCTCCTAGCTGCTTTCCTTTGAAGCAGAAACACGTTTACATCCTAGCCCCATTGAAGAAACATAGAAATGCCGGTTAGAAAAAGCATTCCTTCTGCTTATAGACCCAGCCAGGAATGGCCTAGCCTGGAATCCCCTGCACCATTCTGCAGCTTTCCAGCTGCGTCACACACTGGCAAAAGAAACTTTCTCCTAGCTGCTTTCCTTTGAAGCAGAAACACGTTTACATCCTAGCCCCATTGAAGAACCATAGAATTGCCGGTTAAAAAAGACATTCCTTCTGCTTATAGACCCAGTCAGGAATGGCCTAGCCTGGAATCCCCTGCACCATTCTGCAGCTTTCCAGCTCCCTTACACGCTGGCAAAAGTAACTTTCTCCTAGCTGCTTTCCTTTGAAGCAGAAACACGTTTACATCCTAGCCCCATTGAAGGAACATAGAAATGTCGGTTAGAAAAAGCACTCCTTCTGCTTATAGACCTAGCCAGGAATGCCTAGCCTGGAATCCCCTGCACCATTCTGCAGCTTTCCAGCTCCCTCACTCCCTGGCAAAAGAATCTTTCTCCTAGATGCTTTCCTTTGAAGCAGAATCACGTTTACATCCTAGACCCATTGAAGAACCATAGAAAATCGCTTTACAAAAAGCACTCCTTCTGCTTATAGACCCAGTCAGGAATGGCCTAGCCTGCAATCCCCAGCACCATTCTGCAGCTTTCCAGCTGCGTCACACACTGGCAAAAGAAACTTTCTCCTAGCTGCTTTCCTTTAAAGCAGAAGCACGTTTACATCCTAGCCCCATTGAAGAACCATAGAAATGCCGGTTAGAAAAAGCACTCCTTCTGCTTATAGACGCAGCCAGGAATGGCCTAGCCTGGAATCCCCTGCACCATTCTGCAGCTTTCCAGCTGCGTCACACACTGGCAAAAGAAACTTTCTCCTAGCTGCTTTCCTTTGAAGCAGAAACACGTTTGCATCCTAGCCCCATTGAAGAACCATAGAAATTCGGTTTACAAAAAGCACTCCTTCTGCTTATAGACCCAGTCAGGAATGGCCTAGCCTGCAATCCCCTGCACCATTCTGCAGCTTTCCAGCTGCGTCAAACACTGGCAAAAGAAACTTTCTCCTAGCTGCTTTCCTTTGAAGCAGAAACACGTTTGCATCCTAGACCCATTGAAGAACCATAGAAATTCGCTTTACAAAAAGCACTCCTTCTGCTTATAGCCCCAGTCAGGAATGGCCTAGCCTGGAATCCCCTGCACCATTCTGCAGCTTTCCAGCTGCGTCACACACTGGCAAAAGAAACTTTCTCCTAGCTGCTTTCCTTTGAAGCAGAAACACGTTTACATCCTAGCCCCATTGAGGAACCATAGAAATGCCGGTTAGAAAAAGCACTCCTTCTGCTTATAGACCCAGTCAGGAATGGCCTAGCCTGGAATCCCCTGCACCATTCTGCAGCTTTCCAGCTGCGTCACACACTGGCAAAAGAAACTTTCTCCTAGCTGCTTTCCTTTGAAGCAGAAACACGTTTACATCCTAGCCCCATTGAAGAAACATAGAAATGCGCGTTAGAAAAAGCACTCCTTCTGCTTATAGACCCAGCCAGGAATGGCCTAGCCTGGAATCCCCTGCACCATTCTGCAGCTTTCCAGCTTCCTCACACACTGGCAAAAGAAACTTTCTCCTAGCTGCTTTCCTTTGAAGCAGAAACACGTTTACATCCTAGCCCCATTGAAGAACCATAGAAATTCGCTTTACAAAAAGCACTCCTTCTGCTTATAGACCCAGCCAGGAATGGCCTAGCCTGAAATCCCCTGCACCATTCTGCAGCTTTCCAGCTGCGTCACACACTGGCAAAAGAAACTTTCTCCTAGCTGCTTTCCTTTGAAGCAGAAACACGTTTACATCCTGGCCCCTTTGAAGAACCATAGAAATGCCGTTTAGGAAAAGCACTCCTTGTGCTTAAAGACCCAGCCAGGAACGGCCTAGCCTGGAATCCCCTGCAACATTCTGCAGCTTTCCAGCTGCGTCACACACTGGCAAAAGAAACTCTCTCCTAGCTGCTTTCCTTTGAAGCAGAAACACGTTTACATCCTAGCCCCATTGAAGAACCATAGAATTGCCGGTTAAAAAAGGCATTCCTTCTGCTTACAGACCCAGCCAGGAATGGCCTAGCCTGGAATCCCCTGCACCATTCTGCAGCTTTCCAGCTCCCTCACACACTGGCAAAAGAAACTTTCTCCTAGCTGCTTTCCTTTGAAGCAGAAACACGTTTACATCCTAGCCCCATTGAAGAAACATAGAAATGCCGGTTAGAAAAACCATTCCTTCTGCTTATAGACCCAGCCAGGAATGGCCTAGCCTGGAATCCCCTGCACCATTCTGCAGCTTTCCAGCTGCGTCACACACTGGCAAAAGAAACTTTCTCCTAGCTGCTTTCTTTTGAAGCAGAAGCACGTTTACATCCTAGCCCCATTGAAGAACCATAGAATTGCCGGTTAAAAAAGACATTCCTTCTGCTTATAGACCCAGTCAGGAATGGCCTAGCCTGGAATCCCCTGCACCATTCTGCAGCTTTCCAGCTCCCTTACACGCTGGCAAAAGTAACTTTCTCCTACCTGCTTTCCTTTGAAGCAGAAACACGTTTACATCCTAGCCCCATTGAAGGAACATAGAAATGTCGGTTAGAAAAAGCACTCCTTCTGCTTATAGACCTAGCCAGGAATGCCTGGCCTGGAATCCCCTGCACCATTCTGCAGCTTTCCAGCTCCCTCACTCCCTGGCAAAAGAAACTTTCTCCTAGATGCTTTCCTTTGAAGCAGAATCACGTTTACATCCTAGACCCATTGAAGAACCATAGAAAATCGCTTTACAAAAAGCACTCCTTCTGCTTATAGACCCAGTCAGGAATGGCCTAGCCTGCAATCCCCAGCACCATTCTGCAGCTTTCCAGCTGCGTCACACACTGGCAAAAGAAACTTTCTCCTAGCTGCTTTCCTTTAAAGCAGAAGCACGTTTACATCCTAGCCCCATTGAAGAACCATAGAAATGCCGGTTAGAAAAAGCACTCCTTCTGCTTATAGACGCAGCCAGGAATGGCCTAGCCTGGAATCCCCTGCACCATTCTGCAGCTTTCCAGCTGCGTCACACACTGGCAAAAGAAACTTTCTCCTAGCTGCTTTCCTTTGAAGCAGAAACACGTTTGCATCCTAGCCCCATTGAAGAACCATAGAAATTCGGTTTACAAAAAGCACTCCTTCTGCTTATAGACCCAGTCAGGAATGGCCTAGCCTGCAATCCCCTGCACCATTCTGCAGCTTTCCAGCTGCGTCACACACTGGCAAAAGAAACTTTCTCCTAGCTGCTTTCCTTTGAAGCAGAAACACGTTTGCATCCTAGACCCATTGAAGAACCATAGAAATTCGCTTTACAAAAAGCACTCCTTCTGCTTATAGACCCAGTCAGGAATGGCCTAGCCTGGAATCCCCTGCAACATTCTGCAGCTTTCCAGCTGCGTCACACACTGGCAAAAGAAACTCTCTCCTAGCTGCTTTCCTTTGAAGCAGAAACACGTTTACATCCTAGCCCCATTGAAGAACCATAGAAATTCGCTTTACAAAAAGCACTCCTTCTGCTTATAGACCCAGTCAGGAATGGCCTAGCCTGGAATCCCCTACACCGTTCTGAAGCTTTCCAGCTGCGTCACACACTGGCAAAAGAAACTTTCTCCTAGCTGCTTTCCTTTGAAGCACAAACACGTTTACATCCTAGCCCCATTAAAGAACCATAGAAATTCGGTTTACAAAAAGCACTCCTTCTGCGTGTAGACCCAGTCAGGAATGGCCTAGCCTGGAATCCCCTGCACCATTCTCCAGCTTTCCATCTCCCTCACACACTAGCAAAAGAAACTTTCTCCTAGCTGCTTTCCTTTGAAGCAGAAACACGTTTACATCCTAGCCCCATTAAAGAACCATAGAAATTCGCTTTACAAAAAGCACTCCTTCTGCTTATAGACCCAGTCAGGAATGGCCTAGCCTGGAATCCCCTGCACCATTCTGAAGCTTTCCAGCTGCGTCACACACTGGCAAAAGAAACTTTCTCCTAGCTGCTTTCCTTTGAAGCACAAACACGTTTACATCCTAGCCCCATTAAAGAACCATAGAAATTCGGTTTACAAAAAGCACTCCTTCTGCGTGTAGACCCAGTCAGGAATGGCCTAGCCTGGAATCCCCTGCACCATTCTGCAGCTTTCCAGCTCCCTCACACACTGGCAAAAGAAACTTTCTCCTAGCTGCTTTCCTTTGAAGCAGAAACACGTTTACATCCTAGCCCCATTGAAGAATCATAGAAATGCCGTTTACAAATAGCACTCCTTCTGCTTATAGACCCAGTCAGGAATGGCCTAGCCTGGAATCCCCTGCACCATTCTGCAGCTTTCCAGCTCCCTCACACGCTGGCAAAAGAAACTTTCTCCTAGCTGCTTTCCTTTGAAGCAGAAACACGTTTACATCCTAGCCCCATTGAAGAACCATAGAAATTCGGTTTACAAAAAGCACTCCTTCTGCGTGTAGACCCAGCCAGGAATGGCCTAGCCTGGAATCCCCTGCACCATTCTGCACCTTTCCAGCTGCGTCACACACTGGCAAAAGAAACTTTCGCCTAGCTGCTTTCCTTTGAAGCAGAAACACGTTTCCATCCTAGCCCCATTGAAGAACCATAGAAATTCATTTTACAAAAAGCACTCCTTCTGCCTGTAGACCCAGTCAGGAATGGCCTAGCCTGGAATCCCCTGCACCATTCTGCAGCTTTCCAGCTGCGTAACACACTGGCAAAAGAAACTTTCTCCTAGCTGCTTTCCTTTGAAGCAGAAACACGTTTGCGTCCTAGCCCCATTGAAGAACCATAGAAATTCGCTTTACAAAAAGCACTCCTTCTGCTTATAGACCCAGTCAGGAATAGCCTAGCCTGCAATCCCCTGCACCATTCTGCAGCTTTCCAGCTGCGTCACACACTGGCAAAAGAAACTTTCTCCTAGCTGCTTTCCTTTGAAGCAGAAACACGTTTGCATCCCAGCCCCATTGAATAACCATAGAAATTTGCTTTACAAAAAGCACTCATTCTGCTTATAGACCCAGTCAGGAATGGTCTAGCCTCGAATCCCCAGCACCATTCTGCAGCTTTCCAGCTGCGTCACACACTGGCAAAAGAAACTTTCTCCTAGCTGCTTTCCTTTGAAGCAGAAACACGTTTACATCCTAGCCCCACTGAAGAATCATAGAAATGCCGTTTAGAAATAGCACTCCTTCTGCGTGTAGACCCAGTCAGGAATGGCCTGGCCTGGAATCCCCTGCACCATTCTGCAGCTTTCCATCTCCCTCACACACTGGCAAAAGAAACTTTCTCCTAGCTGCTTTCCTTTGAAGCAGAAACACGTTTACATCCTAGCCCCATTGAAGAACTATAGAAATTCGCTTTACAAAAAGCACTCCTTCTGCTTATAGACCCAGTCAGGAATGGCCTAGCCTGGAATCCCCTGCACCATTCTGCAGCTTTCCAGCTCCCTCACACGCTTGCAAAAGAAACTTTCTCCTAGCTGCTTTCCTTTGAAGCAGAAACACGTTTACATTCTAGCCCCATTGAAGAACCATAGAAAATCGCTTTACAAAAAGCACTCCTTCTGCTTAGAGACCCAGTCAGGAATGGCCTAGCCTGGAATCCCCTGCACCATTCTGCAGCTTTCCAGCTGCGTCACACACTGGCAAAAGAAACTTCCACCTAGCTGCTTTCCTTTGAGCAGAAACACGTTTACATCCTAGCCCCATTGAAGAACCATAGAAATTCGGTTTACAAAAAGCACTCCTTCTGCGTGTAGACCCAGCCAGGAATGGCCTAGCCTGGAATCCCCTGCACCGTTCTGCAGCTTTCCAGCTGCGTCACACACTGGCAAAAGAAACTTTCTCCTAGCTGCTTTCCTTTGAAGCACAAACGCTTTTTGATCCTAGCCCCTTTGAAGAACCATACAAATGCGGTTTAGAAAAGCACTCATGCTTCCTCTAGACCCAGCCAGGAATTACCTAGCCTGGAATCCCCTGCACCATTCTGCAGCTTTCCAGCTGCGTCACACACTGGCAAAAGAAACTTTCTCCTAGCTGCTTTCCTTTGAAGCAGAAACACGTTTACATCCTAGCCCCATTGAAGAACTATACAAATCTGGTTTAGAAAAAGCACTCATTCTGCTTATAGAGCCAGCCAGGAATGGCCTAGCCTGGAATCCCCTGCACCATTCCGCAGCTTTCCAGCTGTGTCACACACTGGAAAAATAAACTTTCTCCTAGCTCCTTTGCTTTGAAGCAGAAACACCTTTTGATCCTAGCCCCATTGAAGAACCATAGAAATAAAGTTTAGAAAAAGCACTCATTCTGCTTATAGAGCCAGCTAGGAATGACCTAGCTTGGAATCCCCTGCACCATTCTGCAGCTTTCCAGCTGCGTCAAACACTGGCAAAAGAAACTTCCTCCTAGCTGCTTTCCTTTGAAGCAGAAACACGTTTACATCCTAGCCCCATTGAAGAACCATAGAAATGCCGGTTAGAAAAAGCATTCCTTCTGCTTATCGACCCAGCCAGGAACGGCCTAGCCTGGAATCCCCTGCACCATTCTGCAGCTTTCCATCTCCCTCACACACTGGCAAAAGAAACTTTCTCCTAGCTGCTTTCCTTTGAAGCAGAAACACGTTTACATCCTAGCCCCATTGAAGAACTATACAAATGCAGTTTCGAAAAAGCACTCATTCTGCTTGTATACCCATCCAGGAATGGTCTAGCCCTGAATCCCCTGCGTCATTCTGCAGCTTTCCAGCTGCGTCACACACTGGCAAAAGCAACTTCCTACTAGCTCCTTTGCTTTGACGCAGAAACACGTTTTGATCCTAGCCCCATTGAAGAACCATAGAAATTCGCTTTACAAAAAGCACTCATTCTGCTTATAGACCCAGTCAGGAATGGCCTAGCCTGGAATACCATGCACCATTCTGCAGCTTTCCAGCTGCGTAACACACTGGCAAAGGAAACTTTCTCCTAGCTCCATTCTTTTGAAGCAGAAACGCGTTTGGATACTAGCCCCATTGAAGAACTATGCAAATGCGGTTCAGAAAAAGCACTCATTCTGCTTATAGATCCAGCTAGGAATGGCCTAGCCTGGAATCCCCTGCACCATTCTCCAGCTTTCCAGCTGCGTCACACACTGGCAAAAAAAACCTTTCTCCTAGCTGCTTTTCTTTGAAGCAGAAACACGTTTACATCCTAGCCCCATTGAAGAACCATACAAATGAAGTTTAGAAAAAGCACTCATTCTGCTGCTAGAGCCTGCTAGGAATGACCTAGCCTGGAATCCCCTACACCATACTACAGCTTTCCATCTCCCTCACACACAGGCAAAAGAAACTTTCTCCTAGCTCCATTCCTTTGAAGCAGAAATACGTTTGGATCCTAGCCCCATTGAAGAACTATACAAATGCGGTTTTGAAAAAGCACTCATTCTGCTTATATACCCAGCCAGGAATGGCCTAGCCTGGAATTCCCTGCACCATTCTGCAGCTTTCCAGCTGCGTCACACACTGGCAAAAGAATCTTTCTCCTATCTCCTTTCCTTTGAAGCAGAAACACGTTTTGACCCTAGCCCCATTGAAGAACCATAGAAATGCCGTTTAGAAAAAGCACTCCTTCTGCTTATAGACCAAGGCAGGAATTGACTAGCCCTGAATCCCCTGCACCATTCTGCAGCTTTCCAGCTGCATCACACACTGATAAAAAAACTTTCTCCTAGCTCCTTTGCTTTGAAGCAGAAACATGTTTGGATCCTAGCCCCTTTGAAGAACCATAGAAATTCAGTTTACAAAAAGCACTCATTCTGCTTACAGACCCAGTCAGGAATGACCTAGCCTGGAATACCATGCACCATTCTCCAGCTTTCCACCTTCGTCACACTCATGCAAAAGAAACTTTCTCCCAGCTGCTTTCCTTTGAAGCAGAAACACGTTTACATCCTAGCCCCATTGAAGAACTGTACAAATGCAGTTTCGAAAAAGCACTCATTCTGCTTGTATACCCATCCAGGAATGGTCTTGCCCTGAATCCCCTGCACCATTCTGCAGCTTTCCAGCTGTGTCACACACTGGCAAAAGAAACTTCCTACTAGCTCCTTTGCTTTGAAGCAGAAGCACGTTTACATCCTGCCCCATTGAAGAACCATAGAATTTCGGTTTACAAAAAGCACTCATTCTGCTTATAGACCCAGTCAGGAATGGCCTAGCGTGGAATACCATGCACCATTCTGCAGCTTTCCAGCTCCCTCACACACTGGCAAAATAAACTTTCTCCTTGCTGCTTTCCTTTGAAGCAGAAGCATATATGCATCCTAGCCCCATTGAAGAACCATACAAATGCAGTTTAGAAAAAGCACTCATTTTGCTTATAGACCCAGTCAGGAATGGCCTAGCCTGGAATCCCCTGCACCATTCTGCAACTTTCCGGCTGCATAACACATTATTTATAATATGTTATAATATTAACGTATTATAACAAGCTGCATTAATATGGGTGTGGGAGGTAAAAGCGACAAGAGTTTGTCTTCCATACTTCACCATTTGGTGGCATTTTAGGCAGGGACCTGTTGTCCCAAACTTGAGGAGGCCAAGCATTAATCCAACCATTCCCCATATTTTTACCCCTCTGTCTCCTCCACCTACTCGGATGCTTCGAGCAACAGGGTATATCATCTTCTCAACAGCAAAGGTATTCAGGGATCTAAGAAGCTCTCCTCTCCATGTGTCCTCTTCACTCTTGGATTGCACAGTACTGCCACTCTCCTTCTCTTCTATCTTTTGTTCTCCACTACCCTATGTATCTAGTTGATATTATTCCTTATCTCTTCAAAATGTCCCGTGTAATATCAGTTAATTTCCCTTCCAATTTTACTTAAACCCCAGTACCCTTGTGGGAGGCAGTTATGTCTACAATGGTGCCACCAATTTTCATTGCAACTTACATAAAAAGATCTTACGTGCTTGGCATATACAAAAAAACCCTGATTGCACCTGTTTTTCTATACATGAGATCAGCAAGTTGGGGATGTCTTCTCCTTGGGAGGTGTATGTCCACCTTTTCTCAGTCATCCAGATGACGAATTCTGTGATAGGTGAAACAAGAAATGGCCTTCCCAACATGGAGTTAAAGAAATTTCCTTTCAATTCCCTATTAATAATTTGTTGTTGTTGTTGTAGTCTGATGTATAACTGTATTCTAGCTTTACTCCTTTCTATACAGGCTTTTCTCACTCTTCTCCCCGTATCGGGGAAACTTAGATGCTTGGGTTATAACAACAGTTTTTACTGGTACTTCTTAATTTGCATTACAATCTTTGTAGAGTGCAACATATTTTTTCCATCAATCCTTTGACATTTTCTAACATTTGATCTGGGGACAATGGAGTACCTTGCTGAAGTGAAATGCCAAGAAAATAATAAAGTTCCTCCTCTACTTCTAAGTTTCTCTAAATGCCATTGACAAGCCATACAGACTCCTTCCCTCAGGAGTCAATCTTTAGGTTCCCATTGGTGTCTTGCACACAATCCACACCGTATATAGCACCGTTCAAGCTCATGCTCACAATGCTTATGTGACTTTTGTTCCAATTCAAGTTAAATTTTGGTTTTATATTTCCTCCCCTCCTTAACCATCTCCGTGGATTTCTATTCAGGTCATCAAGATCTTCCACATCCATGAATTCTTAACAGTTTCCTCAGGAGATGTTGAAGTTTCCTTGGCAGTCTGTCATAACTCATTCTGTCTTCCTCTTTAATTTAATGATCGTCTCCCCTGGTGTTGAAGTTACCTGCCATCCATAACTAGATTTATTCTTTTTGGCCCCACCACTCTTTCTGAATCTAACCTCTTTTCGCCTTTCGTCAGCCAGTGTCCCAAGTATTTTACTTCCCGCTCCACACACTGGAGTTTTCCTTTAGATACTTTGAGTCCATTCTGGGCCAAAAAGTTCAACTATTTAATTGTGTTTTCCTTAACAATTGCTTCATATTTCCCAGCAAGCAATAAATCATCCACATATTGCAATAATTTTACCTCCAGATCTAAATCTATCTTTTCCAATAGCTTTTCCAGAGCCAAATAACTTAGGTGACTCTGTGAACCCTTGGGGTAGCACAGTCCACTTCAACTGCTGCTTCCTCCTGGTTTCTGGATCCTCCCATTCAAAAGCAAAGTAATCTTGGGATGCTTCGTCTAATGGGCAAGCCCAAAATGCATCCTTCAAATCTATAGCACTGCACCATTGGTATTCCAGAGACAAGCGGCTCATCACGGTATATGGATTAGCAACTACAGGGAACGTCGTCTGTGTTCTCTGCTTCACTGCTCTCAGATCTTGTATATGCCTAAATGTTCCATCTGGCTTCTTCACAGGTAAAATGGGGGTATTATTGGGAGACATGCAGGGTACCAGTAAGCCCTGTTTCAGGAGTCAGTCTATCACTGGCTTTAATCCCTTCCTGCCTTCTAAAGATACGGAATGCTGCTTTACATGAACTGGATTATGAGGGTCTGATAACTCCACCTGTATAGGCTCTGTATCTATCTGAACTGGATCCTACCCTTTATGCCATACTAGTGGGTTTATCATTTCCTCATCCTCCCTCATGAGCACATAAATCTTGATGTCCCATTCTCATTGTTGTGGAGGGCCTGTAGACCCAAAAATAGGCTTATTTATGCCTTGCCCTGCCTGGACATATTTTTCTGCCAGGACCCCTGGTTGTAAACAGGTTGTGTAAGCCCCCACACACCCAGCTCGTGTCTCCCCCAATGTGATCCCCATATTTGGGAAAGTCCAGGCAAGTGATTTTTGCCTATTATGGTAAGGTTTGGCTGACTGCCAACCTGATTGGTCATTCTTATGGCCAAAGGGACCATTAATCTCGGCCTACATTCAATAAATAGGGGAGCACAGGTAAACAAAGTGCTCAGACCCCCATGCTTGGATTCCATTGTGTAGTTTAGATGCTCAGGCACTCAGACGCTCAGACCCTCATGCTCTGACCCACTCACAGTTCAGACTCCCCTGCCTGCGTACCTTACTTGCAGAGCTCACTTAAGCCTGCCTATATATATATATATATGTGGAGCCTATAGTCTCCTAGTCAGCTGTGCACATCTGCACACCACTGTTATCAGGATCAGATCCTGCATTGCCTTTACCTACGGAGCTCAGACTCCCAGCAGCCATGCACATCCTGCATGCCCGCTGCCTATCATTGCCTGGTAAGTGCCACTGCTGCTGAGTTAACCAGGAAGCGGACTCTGGACTGTCTGCACCCACGGCCTGCTAGCCACATGAGAACCGTGCTCATCCTGCATGATATTCTCCTCCTGCACCTGAGATCCTGCCTGCTAAGAATCCCTGGACAGAGCATCCAGAAGAAGCTAGCAGCACAAAGGCAGAGATTGCATCTTTGCCAGGAGAACCAGGTCAGAGACCACCCTTTCCCCAAAAACTGGGAAGATTCATCCTTTCCCCTCAAGCCAGGAGGATTCAAGCCTCAAAGTCCACGGGCAGAGATCCCCTGAAGTTTGGACAGTAGGCACAGGCTGTGACGTAGCCCCAGAGGGTGATTGATAATTAATCAGAATTGTGAGTGATTGTTTTGATGCCTCTGTAAATATCTGTTGCCTCTGCCATAGAGCAGAATCAGTTCCCAGCCCGCTCTGCTGGACAAATAGTGTATAGACCCCAAACAGTATTTGCTGCGGGGGAAAACTCTTCTCTCTGTTTATAGTTTGAACATTTGCTAGTTATTAATAAGTTACTGTAGATATTTTATCCTAGAATGTTTTCATGACCATGTAAGAACATTTTCAATATTAATATACAGTGGTTGAGGGTGACAAGAGTCCAGAATATTGAGTTTAATAAATATATTTTTATATAACATTATCTTGCCCCAATTAATTTCTCCCCTCTGCCAAAATCAGCGTAGGTGGCAGAATACCCCTCCATGACACTCCTTTCTTGGTTTTTATTTCCAACCCTAGCTTTGACAGTAAGTCCCTTCCCAAAAAGTTATGTTCTATTTTAGGTAACCATAACAGGTCATTCAATTCTACTATTTTATCAGTTTCAATTTCTACATTTTCTGATATGGGGACCTTAAAGGGTTCCCCTTTTGCCCCTGTTACTGTTAAAGTTTTCTTTCCCTTCTCAATTCCCTTAGGAATGCTCTTAATAGTTGTTCTTTCTGCTCCTGTGTCAATTAAAAATGCCACTTCCTTCTGGGAATCTACTAATAATTTTATCAAGGGCACTCGATGTTCCGGGGTCCCCAGGAGGTAGAGACCCTGACACCCCTATTCCTGGAACATGTCCTCATCCTGTTTCTTATTCCTACAATTCTTTTCGATATGTCCCTTCTTGTTGCAGCAGTAGCACACAGGAGGTTCCTGGTTTTTTGTGTCCGTCCCCTGGTCTTGTTGAGGGCTCCTTTGGGGTTTCTTTTGTGTCCTTATGCCCTTTCCTTGGCGGCTTTCTCTCATAGCAGCTACAAAAATTTTTGCTTTTGCTTTTCCTTATTTCTTCTCACATATACCTTCTGGGCTTCTCTCAAAAGATCCTCCAGACCCCTATTGTGCCAGCCTTCTAGTTTCTCTAATTTCCTTCTAATGTCCCCCCCCCCCAGGATTTGGCTACAAATTGTGTTCTCCACAGGGCCACCGCAGCAGGCAAAATTTGATCTATGCCAGAGTAAACTTTTTCTTAATCTTTCTAGACAATCTGTGGGGGATTCCTCTTTGCCTTGTTGTTCACTAAAGGTCTTAATTATATTCTGTCCCCTAGGTAGTCCTCTCTTATCCCCTGGATTAATAAGGTTCATAAGTCTCTCATATTCTGGCACCCCTGTACCTGCTGATGGTCCCAATGAGGATCAACATTTGGCCATTTTTGATCACCTGGGGGATCTGCTTGGTTTTGTCTTTCCCATATTCTCATACCTGCTTGCCTAGTCATTCCTTTCCCCTCGGTAGTAAAGAGGACCCTAAGATTGACCGTATCTCTTCCCAGGTATAAATACTGGGTCCTAAAAACTGATCTAACCTGTCAGCCACCCCCAGGGGATCCTCCAAGAGATTCCCCATTTCTTTGTTAAACCCTATGATATCCAAGGAGTTCAATGGAACTGCTACAAAGCCTATTTCCCCCTTGGTTCCCTCCTAGGGGTACTTCTAGTAGTGGATACATCCCTACTTCAGTTTCTTCCTGAATTCACTTATGGGTTCAGTTTGCTATTGGCTGACCTTCTCCCGGTTCTGGGGGTGTCTGGGGTATCAGGGGCACACTGGGATTTGGTAACAATGGTTGGTTGTGTTGAGGTCTGTATGGTGGGGGCAGATTGTCTAATGGTTCCCACTCTTTCCTTCCTGGAAACCATAGGGCTGCATAATCACTTTCCTCCTAATTAAAAGGTTTCTTGGAGTTTACATGTAGGGTTAAAGCTTGACAAATCCAATCCCCAGGGGAACCGAAAACTGGCCTGTATGCATTTGTCCTTAGGGGTTCTTTTGGCCACACTTCCATACAATAGTAGACTAACTTCTCTTTCATTTTATCTTTTTGGGACCCTCAGTTACTCTAGTTTATAATCCTTGTCCCTAACGGACTCTCTGGGGGTATGTCTGGTAATTTTATTTTTTTTTTAATTCTTGGGTCCCTTCCTATCCTTCTGCTCCTTGGAAGCAGTTTGTCTCATGGCTGTCCAGTCATGTTTGCACTCGCTTCAGTTCTTCACCAGTCAAGCCCCTTGCAGAACATTGGAACCACGTTAGAAAAACCTCCGCATTCACTTCAGAACTACATTCCATCTCACTCACGCACTTTCAGACAGCTGAATCCCACCCAACCGAACCCACAATCCAAGGCTACTTTGTTCGGATCTTCACGTGCAGAATTACGGGTCTGAACGTATCTGTTGCTGGCAAACTCACAAGTTTCTCACTTTTAGTTTTTCCTGCTTGCCTTTCCAGGTCAGAAATATCACTGTCAGTTCACAGGCTACGTGCGGTAGGACGGTCTGCAAAAAATAAAAGGCAGAGGTGCATCTTTCCGTCCTAGGTTCTTAGTCTGCAGAGTTTTGGTGATCCCAGATGAGCCCCCACATTGTTAAAATCAAGCCACCAAAAACTTCTGTAAGTTGAAGGAATTTTATTTTGGCAAGCAAGAAACAGCATTGGGCACAGGGGAGCTATAGCTTCACAGCTGCGCAATGTACACAAGCAGTTGCAGGATTTTTATTTCCCGCTTACATACATATTCATAAAGCAGTTTAATACATATTTAAACACTTCCTGAAGCGGTTGCAGTTTTTTCTGGAACTGTTGCACATGCATGTTAATCCTTCTGGTGGTTGTGAGGCTGAAGCAACGAGTCTTCCTCAGGTGGTCTCACCGTGACTCAGCTATTTGAGTCTGCACAGTCGTGTGCTTTACAGTTTATCTACCATGCTCGTGGCGCTTTCTGTTATCGCTCGTTCCTAAACGTAGGTTTCAATATCCCCCACCTAGTTAGCTCCATCACACCCCTGCTCTGCTTTGTCTCATATTGACACGGGTACTATTTTTCACAAAGGGCCCATTAATCTTGGCCCACATTTGATAAATAGAGGTACACAGGTAAACAACTTGCTCTTGCTTATGCCTGCTTGCCTGCTCACCCGTAGTGCTCACCCAAATCTTCCATGGGCTCCCAGCCAGCTGTGCACACCTGCACACCACTGCGGTGAGTTACCAGGACTAGATCCTGTATTGTCTGCCTTTATCTATGGAGCTCAGTCTCCCATGCAGCTGTGCACCCTATTGCACACCCACTGCCTTATCATTGCCTGGTAAACTCCACTGCTGCAAAGTTACCAGAAGCAGACCCTGGATTATCTGCACATGATTGGCCTGTGTGGCCAGTATGATATCGTGCTTAGACTGCACAACATCTTGCCTCTGCACCTGAAGGTCCTGCCTAAGAATCCCTAGACAGAGTGTCCAGAAGAAGCCAGGAGAACAAGGTCAGAGATGTCTGCAGGTCTGCATTCTTTCCCCTGAAGCTGGGAGAATTCCAGCCTCGACATCTGCAGGCAGAGTCCTCTGGGGATTGGACAATTTTGTAGGCTGTGACATAGCTCTGGAGGGTGAATGATAATTAGTAAAATTTGTGAGTAAATGCTTTAATGTCTCCATAATCCTCTATTGCCTTCTGCCATAGAGCAGAAAGAGCTTGGGTCCATCTACTGGGCAAGCAGCATATTGACCCCAAGTGACATTTGGCCGCAGGGAAATTCCTCTCTCTGTTTATAGTTTGAATGTTTGCTAGATAATAGTAGTTCTGTTTGGTGTTATTCCTAGAATGTCTTCCATAACCATGTAAGAACAAATATTAATATTAAAAATTGTTTGGGGGTGGTGAGAGTTCAGAATATTAAAATTAATAAATGATATCTTTTTATAGTCATCTTGCACCAATTAATTTCTCCCCTCCGCCACAATTGGCGTAGGTGGCAGAATCCCCTCCGTGACACAAAGGCTAAGTCTCGTATCATTTACACCAATCCAGCAACATCATCCCCATGCCTATGTGCCAGCTCTGCTATCCAGGAAGGAAGGCAAAGGGCCATCAGCAAGGACAGCCTGCTGGCCCCTAGTTTTGGAAAACACCCACAAAACACAAGCAGGATTGGAAAGAGCAGGCTTTCATTCCTTTGGAAATTAAGAGCCAAAATTAAGTTTGAAGCAAGCCTGAATCCAATCCAGCACATGCAGGAAAAAGCTTTTATACATCTTTCAAAGAGTGACAGCAAGAAAGTCCATGTCCTGTGAAGTCCTATCACACTCAGAGCTGGCTCCAGCCTCAAGACATGGACCTTTGCTCTCAGCACAGCAGGAAGCAGATGGCTACCTTGGCTCTGTCATCCTTCTGTCTGGGGAGCACAAAAGTCTTCCAGACCCTAGCTCTACCAGAGCCCTACATCAGATCTGCCTTTCCCCCATACAATGTGCTTTGAACATTTCAGACAAAGGACTAGGAAATGGCAAGTGTTGTGAAGCCAGAGTATGGATGGCTCCTTATGTCCCCATCTCTGCAAGAATAACTCTCAATGGCAAGAGCTAAATTCAGCTGCCATACCTGTGGGGATAGTCCCAGATGACTGTTTTTCCCACCTTTCCACACTAGTACCACAAAGAACAATTGTTTTCTTAAAGCTGTAACTGTCCTTCAAGGAGTTTTCCTTATTTTATAGATTGAGTATTTGTTTTATTAGCATCCAATGGGTACTTGGCATGACATGTGACTCCCCAAAGACAGGCCCCTTCTGCAGGTCTCAGAAGATTGCCTCTGCTCTTGGAGGATTTCTATAAAATTTTGGTCCAGTCTTGATTCCTGCAATGATCACCCCTGTCCTGTGCAGAAGAGCATTTATCCATTGATGATCTTCTCACTGATATATCCAGGCATGGTATAGATCAAAAGAACCAGGAAGATGGTCAGAAGAGCAACAATAAACAGCACAATAATGTATTTCTTATACCGCTTCCAGATAAAGAATACAAAAGTCTTCACAGGGTTCACAAACCAGTTGAAAGAAGTTTTTGGCCGGCTGGAAGAGGAAGGGGAAAATAGCTAAGCACAGGCTCAATCCACAGAGCAGCACATTGGTCCCACTTCCTTGGTGCCCTGCCACCCTCATCCCTCATGGGTCACCAGCTCTTTCTGCTGCTTCCAGACAGGATCACCCTAAGGACTGCAATAACTACATTGCCTGTGCAAGCATCAGAGACAGCAGAATCAAGACAGCCCTGCAGAGCTGCTGTGCAGTCGTGGTACATTCACAGTGTTAAACCAGAGCTGCCCTGTTTGGATAAGCAATGTTATGGCACAGCGGCCCTGAGTGCCCCACTAGGATAAGCCCTGGCACAGATGCTGCAGCCAGGGTCCCACTCATGCTCTGGGCAGCCCTAGAATCCCATCCTTCAGACTCACTGCTCGGGGCTATCAGTGTCTGTTCTAAGCTTCCTGACAAGCAGATTCTCCCTTGACCCCATGCAAACAGCTGCTGAAAACACAGCACTACCCAATAATGTTAAAGGGGCTAACGCAGATACTCACTTTGGCTTTTCCAGGGGTTCGGGCTCTTTTCGGCCCAAACCAACAGGACTTTTCTCAGCCTCCTCCACAGTCAACAGCTGGAACTCTGCTTCCACCTTACCCTGAAGGGGAAATATGTCTGTATGTTGCTTTGCAGACCAGTTTGCTCACCATACCTGCTTCCAGAAGTGGTTAGTTCTCTCCCAGCTCCCCTTGCAGTTCACAGCAATTCACTTCTTTCTGGCATTAGCTACAGAGTCTCTCACTTTACATCCAGCAGAAACTGCAACTTGGCCAGAAACCGTTTTGCAGACAAGGCACTCACCAGGTATCTGGATTTGTCTGCAGCCTCCCACGCTGGCACTGAGCAGAACTTACCCTTGGAGGCAAACAACAGTCCACTAACAGGGCCTTCAGCAGTGAATTTGCCCTGAGACAGTTGGTGCTTGCCTGTCTGAAGAGGGCAGAGACTCTAGGACAAGCTGTTGTTGTTGTCCTATCTGGCTGATGGGGAACCTCTTGCTTTGCTCCCCCAGCTCCCCTCTCCCTGAGCCCTCTTCTCTGGCAAGCTCAGAGAAAAACATGAAGTCAGACACCCCCTGCATGCCACCACAGCTGGCACTTCTGGGTAGGTGAAGTGCTGGACTTGCAGCAAATGAGACAAGCTGCCAGGGCTCTGCACAAAATCCTGGGCAGGTGCATCACTGCTGCAGTACAGGTTGCCATGACAGGGCAGAGCCAAGGCACCTGCGCCAGCAGCCTGTCTTACCGTCAGGAGGTATTTGTTCCCACTAGGGTCTGTGAACTCTAAGTCCTCTGGTTTAACTGAGCTGCTTTTCCTCTTCTTTTTCTGCTTGTCCTCCCTCTCTTCTCTCTCCTGATCTTCTTGATCTCTGAGTTTGATGAATGGCCACCAGCCCCTCATTCGCTTGTTTCGGAAGATGGAGAAGCGAGGTGTAGCATTCTCCTTGGCCATCCTGATGGTGCAAAGCTCTGCACTCTTGGCTGCCCGCACCATGTCATGCAGTTTCAGCTCGATGGAGCCTGCAGGCACAGTGAAGAGAAAAGCTCATGGAGAAAGCCTGAGGTGAGCCCCACACATCATTTGGTTTTCTGTCTCCACCACGCTCCCACACCACAAGCAGATCCCAGCTGCTGCAATTATCTAGTAGAGTCCTGCACATTTACAAGTGGAGAATATGAAGCTCAACATAAGAAAGGACCAGCCCAAGAGTTTGAGAGTAGAAGCCACAGGTCTTGTCTCATCTCTGATGCGACCAGTTTGGTTTGCTTGTGGTAGACTCCTTTACTGTGTCCCACTCCAGTCTCCACACACATCCAATACTGCAACATTCCAGCAAGGTGAGGGACAGGTCACCCCACTTCCAGCAGCTCACATCATACCTAGAAAGTCATTGGCTGAAATGCTGTCATAATCCCAGACCTGGAGGACCAGAACAGCTGGTTCCCGAAACTCTGATTCCTCCACAGAGAAGACAGAGTCCTTCTTCTTGTAGATGATCTCTTTCTCAGTTGGGAGATAGTTGAAGCGGAAGATGAACCTCCAGTTGAAATTTCCCTCCCCAGTCAAGGAGTTAAAGTGAACATCAGTCTCCTGCTTGTCATGGTCAAGACCCTTTATCCAACTGCAGGAGAAACTCAGTTATTTCCTACCCCATCAGCCAGCCCCAAAGGCAGAGCAGAAAAGCTGAACCCCATACGGTACAGGAAAGGAAGATTCCAAGAGCCAAAATGGACTAACACCTGAACAACATCTTTGGGGGTACTAAGAGACTGAAGTCAGGCACTTTGTGATGGGGCAGGGAGAATCAGAGGTACAGAGGAGGCAGTGAGGCTGTGGAGCAGGGCAAGGAGTAGGACAGAAAGGCTGTGGCCTCCATCCGGCTCCCATCAGACCTTTTCACATAGATGTCACTGGAAGGCTCTCCTGTTATTGGGTTGACATCATCAAGGATTACGTCATCCGTGTTCCAGATAATCACACGCAGTTCATAGCTGTGGGAAGGACACAGGTGAGTAAGACACATGCCCCTGGTGGCTGGGAGGGCAGATCGAGCCCACACTGGTGGAGCAGCAGGGTGTGAATCCCACTAGCACTGCATTCCCTTGCCAGAGTTCTTCTGGCCAAGCACAGCACAGCAGTCTCACTGCCATGCACCAAACCCTTACTGGGAGGGGCTAGAACCTCACAAGACAAACACCCACAGTCAAAATCAGCAGCTTTTGCAAAGCAAATACCTGATGCTTAAGAAACCCAACCAGCACCACATAGCTGTAGGAGTGCACAAAGGCTTAGGCAGGAAAGGACTTCAGGCCTTCAGCCTCTTCCTCCAACTTGGTAGCAGATTTGATTGCTCAGGGCCTTAGCTGCATGAGTTTGGAATTTCTCCAAGAACAAATATCTTTGGGTCACTCCATCCCTCTCCCAGGGTAGCTTCACACTCACTAAGAAAATGTTTTCCTGCAGCCAGTTGGAGTTTTCTTTGCTGCAATTTGTCTTTTCATTGTATCTCTGAGAAGCAACTGAAACCTCCATCTATCTTAGTAGCTCCACTGGATCACTGAAAACAGATGTCCTCCAGCTTCAATTCTCCAGGAACCCAGAAGGCTCCTGTCTACTAGCCAAAATAGACCTAGATGAGTAGCTTTGACCTGGGTTTGTATCACCTTCATGTCCATCCTTAGAGCTGTGCTAGTTTGAAGCAGAGTAGAACGTTTTGGTGAGAAAAACTAGATCATAGGCTGTGAAAAGAAAACAATGGTGATGTCTACTGCCCTCAGAGTCTTGCTGAAGAAGAAATGAAAACATTGGATAACACTCTTGCCATTTTGTGGCACTCTGCTTTGGGCTTCTGACTGAGCTGCAGCTCCCTAACCTCACCTTCCACTCACCTTTGCTTCTTAACCTCTTGGCTGAACCTCTATTCTTCTTTAGGACTGGGGTAAGGCTGAGAAGGGCAGGGGGAAGGTGCAGGGGTGGTTGAGAGCCCCTCCTGGGGACTCAGGTTTCTAGGAGGGGAATTGTGCGTCTGTATTACTTTTTTTACCTTGTATATTTCTGTCTATAACTGTATATACTGTATATTGTGTATATTGTGCTAGCTGTAAATAAATAGCTTCATTTATATTCCCAGAACTGGCTGAGTCTAGTCTGGGTAACTTCTAAAGTGTGGGGGGTGGGGAACACCCAAACTATCACAAGAGCGATTAATCCTGCCCTTGAAAAACACTTGTGCAGCTGTAGTGCTTACGTCCTATGATGATACACTCCCGACCACAGATGAAGCAAAGAGAAAGGACGCATGCCAGGCTAGCACAAACTGTCAGACTGTGCGGGACTCAGTGGCACATACTGCCAATCACAATGAGGCCCTCCATGGAGGCTCACCAGCCCCAGACCTGCTCCCATGGGTGCTACCTGACAGGCAGTCGTGGCTTGATATTGACAGGCGGCGGTGCAGGGACATCAGTTGGGAACATGTCAATCCACATGTGTAAGGAACCCTGATGAGAGAAGGCAGCAGAGAGACTTCAAAAGACAAGCCAGGATCTAGCATTTCAAGGAACAAGGGCTCGGTCTTGCAATGAAAGTTCTCACCTGAAAGCCACTACTTGGCTCTTGCTCCACCTCCAGCACTCCAGAGTCAGATATGAGAGGGAAAATTTAAATCTACCAAAACTTGCTTGTTTCCCTCCCCACTCTGCTGCCAAGAAAAACCATTTCAGCTGAATTGAGTCTGTTTTAAATGGGGGTCTTTCAGGGGACCAAAGCAGCAGCAATAGAGGACAAAGCAGAGAAAGAGTCAAGGATAGGCAAGGATACTATTGCCAACCATTGTGCTCAGAAGGCAGAGCAGGTTCCTTGCCACCTACACAGTGTTCTCATCAGAGCACTGCAATGTGGCCTGATGTGACAGGAAGGACTCTGGGCCACCAGCACTGTGACCACAACATCAGTGGACAGAAGCCCCTTGAGGAAAGGGTGTTGAGAAGCACCATGAGGTCAGAGGGTAGATCTAAGACAAGGCCAAGAGTCCTCATTTAACATCCGAGACAGACATCAATAAACACAGTCATCCATCCATGAAGAGGTAACACTGTGATGAAGAGACAAAAGGGCAACGGGGGACCAGCCAAAGGGTCTGGGAACAAGCTGCCCTGAAGGTAGACATTGCCCTAGAGCAATGTCTAGGCTGGGGAAGGAAACGCATCTCACCTGCACAAGACCAGGGTTCTCTGGGTTGTACAGGGACCGGGTCTCCACATGCTCTGGTACCAGTTTGTATCCATAGCCTGGCATCTCTTCCCAGTGCTGCAGGACGTACAAAGCTTTATGTTCGTCATCCACTGACCAGTTCTCATGTGCCACTCTTCTCCTGTTCCTCACAGAGGCCTCTGCAGCGGGATATAAACAGGTAGGAGATGAAGGCATCTGGCCAGCAAGAGCCACATCAGGACTTTGAGCATAGGCACAATTAAGGAAAGATGATGGATGAGGCTGTCTTGGAAGGCTAGTAGGCCTATTAGATGTCCTGGCTTGCCCCACCCTTCTGCTGATGATGGAAGCAAAGGTGGGAGGAAAACGAAGGCTTGGGGCATTATGTCCTCTCCCAAAGTGATAAACAAGTACCCACAGGTGTTTAGGTATTTGTTGCCCAAATAAGGATGAGTAAGCCCTGATGAACTGTGGTCAGTTTTGCAAATGCTGTTTTGATTGGTGAATCTCTGTGGCCAAAAGAGCCACTGCACTCAGACAAATAATATAAATTGAGCTAAGCTGCAAGCAGTTGAGCTGCTTCTGCTTCACTGCTCTGCCTCAGGGTGTGCTTCTTCTGCCTTGCTGCCTCTACCTCACTGCTCTTGGACAAAGTGTTCTGCTCTGCCTCATGCTTCAGATCAGCTTAGCCCTGATGTTTTGGGCTTGATCTACCTGGAAACTTAAGTGCCTCAAGTTTCCCAGGAAAAGGCATTTAAGTGCGTCATGACATGGCAAGAAGTGCCACCAACATAGTGCTCTCTGCACATCTGCAAGAGATCCTGCATGCAAAGAGATCTCTGCAAACCTTCATGCCAAGAGGAACCAGGATCAGGTCAGGGACCCTCTGCTTCTTTCCCAGCACCCTGTGAAGATCTAGAAGCCTCTTAACAGCTGAGCAGTTCCAACACTGCCACAATGGAGCCAGGGACTGTCTTGGAATTTCTACACCACAGGAGTAGCACAGACTTTCCCTAGGGCTCCAGGCCCTTTTATTTGTAAGTGTGGCAAAGCCATTTTGTAGCTAAACTCTTCCAGTGTTCTGAATTGCCCATAAGCATCCTTGTGAAGAGTTTCCTGACTGAATTAGAACCCAAATGTAACTCATATAGTTGTGGACTGGGCTTTCTGGAAATAAAATTAACTACATATTTTATAATTCCTGCCTCATTAATTGCCCCAACTAAATCAGAGGCAACCAAGCACCTCAACAGAAAAACAAAATAGGGAGAAACAGGAGGACAAGAATGAATTAGTCCAATATTTTGCAGCAATGAAGAAAACTGTAGTCAGGGAGACAAGCTGAGAGGAAAAAGGCAGAGAAGAATTTACTATGGCCCTGGAAAATGATGCAAGGGACATTGTGGAGGTTGTGACCCTCTAGAGCAGTTTAAGTCCCCATGTCTCTGTGGTAGTGTCAGCAGTTCCCTGGATGAGAGCTCCAGGAAAGAAGCACTTGTCACTTGGCAGTGAAATGCAGCTGCACACTCCTTTAGTTGACTCGTTTGGCACAGTGAGGCCAAATGGGAGTTCTAGACCAAATCCTGCTGGCAGCAAGAAAGTCAGGAACCAAGAGGGGAGGATAAAATGCCCCGCTCACCCCTGCACTTACTGAAATCACCTGCCCTTTAGAGAGCACTTTGACATCAAAACCATCTCAAGCAATCCCCAAACATGGCAGAGGTTCTCCAGGCACTAACTGCAGCCACATCTCAATCAGAGCTAGCTCCCAGGGGAACACCAGGAGACCATCTTCCTTCTCCTTTCCCAGCTACTCAGTGATCTGAGGAAAGGGATTCTGGAGACTCCTTGTCCTCTCCTGAGAAGGATTTAATTTTCCTTCACAACATAAACCATAGAGGCCAGGAGAAAGCAAAACAGAAGGTAAAGCTGGCTGCTCACACAGGTGTCCTCTCTCTGGGCAGGTTGGGCACAGGCTCATCCTTCCTACAGGCTACATAACAGTGCTTTGCAGAGCCCAGACAGATCTGTTTCATCTCCTCCTCCAGGCTGGATTCAGCTGCACAGGGGTTGGCCACTGTGGGGACTGCATATAGCAGGAACAAGCTGTGCTCAGGGTAATTCTCCATCACTGCTGGCAGAGGGCATGAAATGCCTTTGCTCTTGGACAACTGTGGACTTGACAGAGGGCTTACAACATCAGTGAGGAAAGAAGAAAAACGGCACAGGAGAAGCAGATGTTGCCCACAAGGAGGAAATCAACTCCAGGCACTCAAAGGCATCATAGAATCATAGAATCAACCAGGTTGGAAGAGACCTCCAAGATCATCCAGTCCAACCTATCACCCAGCCCTATCCAGCCAACCAGACCATGGCACTAAGTGCCTCATCCAGTCTTTTCTTGAAGACCCCCAGGGACAGTGCCTCCACCACCTCCCTGGGCAGCCCATTCCAATGGGAAATCACTCTCTCTGTGAAGAACTTCTTCCTAATATCCAACCTATACCTACTCTGGCACAACTTGAAACTGTGTCCCCTTGTTCTATTGCTGGTTACCTGGGAGAAGAGGCCACCCCCCACCTGGCTACAATGCCCCTTCAGGTAGTTGTAGACAGTAATAAGATCACCCCTGAGCCTCCTCTTCTCCAGGCTAAACAGGCCCAGCTCCCTCAGCCTCTCCTCATAGGATTTGTGCTCCAGGCCCCTCACCAGCTTTGTTGCCCTTCTCTGGACATGTTCCAGCACCTCAATATCTTTCTTGAATTGAGGGGCCCAGAACTGGACACAGTACTCAAGGTGCGGTCTGACCAGTGCTGAGTACAGGGGAAGAATAACCTCCCTCATCCTACTGGCCACACTGTTCCTGATGCAGGCCAGGATGCCATTGGCTCTCTTGGCCACCTGGGCACACTGCTGCCTCATCTTCAGCTTACTATCTATCAGTACCCCCAGGTCCCTTTCCTCCTGGCTGCTCTCAGCCACTCAGTCCCCAGCCTATAGCGCTGCTTGGGGTTCTTGTGGCCAAAGTGCAGAACCCTGCACTTGGCCTTGTTAAATCTCATCCCATTGGCCTCTGCCCACCCATCCAGCCTGTCCAGGTCCCTCTGCAGGGCTTTCCTACTTTCCAACAGATCAACACCTGCTCCTAGCTTGGTGTCATCTGCAAACTTACTGGTGCTGGACTCAATGCCCTCATCCAGTTCACCAATAAAGATATTGAACAGGACTGGGCCCAGCACTGATCCTTGGGGAACACCACTGGTGACAGCTGCCAACTGGATGTGGCACCATTCACCACCACTCTCTGGGCTCTGCCATCCAGCCAGTTCTTGATCCAGCACAGAGTGAATCTGTCCAAACCATGAGCTGCCAGCTTGGCTAGGAGCTTCTTGTGGCAGACAGTGTCAAAGGCTGTGCTGAAGTCCAGCTAGACTACATCCACAGCCTGCCCCACATTCACCAGGCGGGTAACCTGATCATAAAAGGAGATCAGGTTGGTGAGGCAGGACCTGCCCTTCCTAAACCCATGCTGGCTGGGCCTGATCCCTTGGCCATCCTGTAGGTGCTTTGTGATGGCACCCAAGATGACCTGTTCCATGACCTTGCCTGGCACTGAGGTCAGGCTCACAGGTCTGTAGTTTTCTGGCTCCTCCTTACAACCCTTCTTGTGAATGGGTACCATATTGGCCAGCTTCCAGTCTTCAGGGACCTCTGCAGTGAGCCAGGACTGCTGATAAATGATGGAGAGTGGCCTGGCCAGCTCATCTGCCAGCTCTCTCAGCACCCTAGGGTGGATCCCATCCGGTCCCATGGACTTGTGAGGATCCAAATGACACAGCAGTTCCCTTACTGCTTCCTCATGGATTAGAGGGGGACTGTACTGGTCCCTGACTCCATCCATCACTTCAGGAGTCCAGCTGTCCTGGAGACAACCTGTCCCACTATTGAAGATTGAGGCAAAGAAGGTGTTAAGCACCTCTGCCTTTTCCTCATCCTTTGTCACTATGTTCCCCTCTCTATCTAACAAGGACTGGAGGTTGTCCTTGGCCCTTCTCTGCCATTCAGATATTTAAAGAAACACTTTTTATTTTCCTTGACAGCCATGGCCAGCCTGAGCTCCAAGTGGGCTTTTGCCTCTCTAATTTTTCCTCTACAAGACCTAGCAACTTCCTTGAGCTTCTCCTGGGACACCTCCCCTCTTTTCCAAAGGTGATACACTCTCTTTTTAATCTTTAATCCCTTCAGTAGCTCCCTGCCCATCCAGTCTGGCTGCCTCTCTCGTCAGCTCGTCTTCTGGCTCAATGCCACTGCCTGCTCCTGTGCCTTCAGGAGTTCTTTCTTGAAGCAGGTCCAACCTTCCTGGACCCATTTGTTTTCAAGGGCTGTTTCCCAAGGAACTTTCTGAATTAGTTCCTTAAATAGGCTGCAGTCTGCCCTTCAGAAGTCCAGTGTGGAGGTTCTGTTGATGCCCCTCCTGGTTTCTCCATCGCTGAAGGACAAAACCAGCTGAATCAAAAAAAGACACCAGTGTACCAAAACACTGCTGGTGGTGTCCACGGGCAGAGGGAAGTACAGCTCTGTGCCAGTGTCAGCCACCAGAAAAAGCTGTGCTTTCCCTGGCTGCACATGCAAGAGGGTTTGCTTTGCTTTACCACTGCCTGGGAAGATACTTTGGGACATCTTCCCTCAGTCTTCCTGACTTCTCATTATCCACTAAAATCAGGCCACTGAGCACCAAAGATGTTCCCCATGGTGGCCTAGAAAGCTGGGCCATGCAGAGCACAAAGTGGGGGCAGCCAGGCTGCACACTACAGGGAAGAAATTCTGGCAGATTCTCAGACCTCTCAGCACCACTGCTGAGCAGAGTCAGCTTTTTAAAAGGCCTCTGTACCTTCAGGAAAAGCCTCTGGTGGGATCTTGAATATTTTATTGTCCACTTTGACCTCCTCCCGTCTGTATTCTGCCGCAGGGAGGGAGTTTTTCTTGCATAAACTATCCAAGATCTGTGTGGGCTTGAAAGCGTCTCGCCACATGTTGTAGCCATTTCTGCATGAAAAGGAGAACATTGAAAACATGCTCAGCTTGGACACAACAGGCTTTTTGCCATTCTTGCCTTCCCCACAGTACAGTCCATGGCACCATGTTTTCACAGAGAAAACCACAGGCATTCAAACATTAATGAGTTAAAAAATTAACAAGTTCTTGCCTCTGCAACAAGCCAACCTGGTACCCTGCAGAACCATCAGCTTCAGAGCAGCAGCAAGAGCAATTCCAGCTGCAGCTCATGAGACAGATGTTACAGCACTGCTGTGGAGTCAGCTACATGCCCACAGATAATTCTCCAATTGTGGGAGTAGGAGAAAAGAAATTTACAGAGAACTGGCCAAAGACACCAAAGAATCCATATTGAACAAGGCCAGGGGAAAAGAATCTTGCTGCTGACAATTACTCACTACCAGAAAAACTGAAAGCAGTCAAAGTCACATCAATATCAAACAAAACCACCAATATGAACATATTAAAGAATATTTTGCTACTCCATGCAAATAAATTAGTCCACAGGAGAAACTAGAGCTACACAGGAAGCTGGGAGAGCCTAAAGGAGATGTGTGACTTGCAGTGAATTTGTAGCATGGCATGTGCTCAAAGGATTCACAGATTGCATCAGGATGGATGGAACCCGCACAGGGCATTTTGTCTACCCCACCCCCACCCTGCCACAGGCAGCAGGGATACCTCCAGCTACAGCAGGCTGTCCAGGGCCACATCCAGTCTGATCTTGAATGTCTCCAGAGACAGGGCCTCAACCACAGCCCTGAGCAACCTGTTCCAGGGTCTCACCACCCCCACTGCAAAGAATTTCTTCCTTATGTCCAACTTAAATCTATCCTGCTCATTTCAAAACATTGCCCCTCATCCTCACTCCAAATAGTCCTTCCTCTGCTTTCTTGTAGGTCCCCTTCAGATATTGAAATGCAGCTCTAAGGTCTTGCCAGAGCCTTCTATTCTCAGGCTGAGCAGCCTAAATTCTTCTGGCCTGTCCCCATAGAAGAGGTGCTTCAGCCCTCTGATGATCTTCATGGCCCTCTCTTGTGTTGGCAGTCTCAGAACTGGACACAGTACTCTGGGTGAAGGTTCACCAGAGCCAAGCAGAGGGGCAGAATCATCTTGCTCAACCTGCTGGCCACACTTCTTTTGGTGCAGCCCAGGATGCCATTAGCCTGGATGCATTCCTGTGCAAACTACTCTAGGGGATCCTGCTTTGGCAGGGGGCTTGGACTCAATCTCTAGAGGTCCCTTCCATCCTCTAAGGTTCTGTGGTTCTGTGTGTCTTGGTTTCATTTGCACATTGTTGGTTCATGTTCAGCTTCTCACACGCCAGTACCCCCATGTCCTTTTCTGCAGAGCAGCTCTCAGTCTCATCATCCCCCAGCCTGGATTGATATTGAGGGCTGCCCTGACCCAGATGTGGGACTTGCACTTTGAACCTCATGAGATTCTCTTCAGCCCACCTCTCCAGCCTGTCCAGGTCCCTCTGAATGGCTCCCAACCCAATATTGTGCATGCAAGCTTTGTCCTGCAAAGCTGTTACCCACTTAACTGGTGGGCAAGAAGGAGGTCTGGTAGCCTGAAGGTGTCACACCGTTACTTACATATCGTACTGAGAAGACACTCCACAGTTGGCCCTGTGCTTGCTGTAGAATCGATTCTCCAAGTCAATCTTGGTCTCCCCAATCAGATCATCAGATCCAACCAAATCATGGTCAAATATTGCCACAGTGAGTTCTGACTCCATGGGAAAGGAGGCTGTCAGCTCCACAACTCTAGGCAGAAGTATATGAAGGAGGGGGTGCAATTAACAGAGGATGGCAATGAAGCGCATACTCTGATTTGATTACCCTACACATTTAAGAACTGTATTTAACAACCTAAAGACTTCTGATAAAGTTTGGTTCTACATAAGTTCAGTGAGTGCAGTTTTCATGTTGAAACAAAGGAACCCTTGGCTAGAGGTCTTGGAGCTAGGGGGGAAAAAATATCTAATGTTGCTGCTTAGCTTTCTCCTTTGACTTTTAAGTCAAGCCCTTGGGAGTGCTCCCCTCCTAACCCAGCATTGCTCATTCTTGTAATAGTTGAAAGCAAGAGACATGCTCAGCACCTTTGTGTTACAGCACAAGGTTCTCCAGTAGAAAGGAACAGAAGACCACACATGCTGGGCCACAGCCTGAGCCCCAGATTTGCATTATTCCTGTTAAACCTGTTGGAGTAAAACTTGCTGCATACTCTCCAAACACAGGATTGAGCTGCTTTGGGATGTATCGTTCCTTTGTGTCCTTCTGCTCCTTCCCCACAGTCACCACCACGTAGGGGTCTGCCTTGCCATTGGGATCTGCTGGAGACAGGTTCATAGCCTGGAACACAAAAGAGGTGCTGCCATGTATCAGCTGCAGAGAGCAACCTGCCCAAGAACACTGCACAGGCCTGAGACTGCTCAAGCCCACTGGTTAAGTCACTCCAGCAGCTGTCCTGGAAGTGATGGATGTTACTTGTTCCCATGCAGACCCACACTCAACAAGCCACTGATGTACACAGCACTGAGCCACCTGCTTGCTTAGCACCCCAAGTACATGAGAGGAGCTGAGAAAGGCCCATCTGGAATTTTGGCACCTCCTGAAGATACAAAGCATTGCAGGTTCCCCATGGACAAGACGTAGCTGACTTCCACTGAGCTGGCAGAGACTTCAAGCTAGCACCAAGCCTTTCATAAGTGTCACTGCTCAGATTTGCTGAGCAGAGAATGGCAGAAGGTCCAAAGGGAACAACAGACCTTCAGGTATCTACTGCCGCCACCACCCCAGGCTTACCTTAACAACGTAAACTCTTACGAGGACCTTGATGGGTCTGTTCCTTGGAGTGCCCTGGGAGACCTTAGGCTCCAGGCCAGCTTCCTCAGTGGGGTAGACATAGAAGGACCCCTGCAGAAAAGACCTTGTGAGTAGTCACAAGACACAAAATATCTCAGGTGGGATTTGAGCCACCAAGAGCAGCTTCACCTGCCAACTACAAATACAAGAGCCCTCACCCTGTGCAGACCACAGACATCCTCTGCCCACAAGGACAGGCCTTTCTAAAAGCACTGTGTTCACATGGCACAGCCAGGCCACATTTGCAAGTTAGGATACAGACTGTCAGATAAATGCCAGAAGATCTGAACATCCCCAGGCACTTTGGACCACCACAGATATGGTGCGCCAAAAGTTTTCTTGGTGATTTCTTGAAACGGTTCCTGCAGTTGGTATTTTTGAGGCTTCAGGAGCTCCTGGGTGAGAGAAGCTTCTTTTCAGCAAGTTTTACTAGTTTTAAAGGCTGCTAAGCTATCTAATTCTTCTTTACATACTGAACATTCCCAGAGGCCTCGACCAGAATAAGCGTCCTTTATGCTTTGTGTTTTCTTCTTGCAAGAGCTAAACAAGCCTAACAAAGCTGCACTTATCAACTAGCAAAGAGAGCAACACACAATTTCTTCAGCAGGCACCACCAGTACCGTGGCCATTCTGCACATCACCTTGCACATACCTACACTCTCCAAAACTCTGCTGATGGCAGCATGCTCTGAAGCACAGGTTGCCCTAAAGATTTTCTTCCACATGTTCTGCAAATGTCATTCACATAGCACAGTACCTTGTACTTCCCCACAAAATGTTCATCCTCATTTCCATCTTCATCCTCATTTGCTTTGCCACGATGAAGGGGGAAAACACACAGCCAGTCCTCAAAATTACCAAACTCATTTTCCAGCTCAGAGTTGTAGATCTGAAAATAAAGCCATTTCGGGCCTTTCCTGCCACCTGAGAGAGGAGGTGGGGCAGAAAGCCCACCCTTTCCCTGCTTCAGCCATTGTACCTGGTCCTGCTTTACCCTTGTATGTTACGTGAAGAAAGGGCCGGGCTTGGGCCCATAACTGTCACCTGATAATCACCTGAAGGGTGGTGATGATCTTCCTTTTGGGCTGGATGGGTTCAGCTTCAATTACTGCCTCATCTTCTGCTTCCAAATCAATGGAGGATGCATTTAAATTCCCTCCATCTAGAAATGGCAATAGAAGATCAGGGAATGCTCTGATCTCTCACACCATCTCAAGCATCTGTCCATGAACTGATCCCAAGTAACAGCTTTCACTTTCACCCAAGGCCTGACAGGTGTCAAGGTAGCAAGAACTATCACAGGTGTCCTTATGGAATCTCAGGCTACTAAATAAGGTATGGCACACAAGAATCAGCACAGACTTGCCTGCCTGAATAGCTGTTTAAGAAACAAGTGGGCAGCAATAAATGGAGGAAGGTGGCTGGGCCAGTGCACAGCTTCTGTCAGGGAAGGCACAGATGAGAGCTAACCCTCTTCTTTGGATGGAAGCTTAGTCAATGGACTGCTGTTTTGCACTGATGTCTGACTGAAGCAGGCATCTATCCTGGAGAGAGCAGAGCTTGTCCTTTCTCTGGGGCACCAGCAAAAGAAGGAAAGAGAGGCTGCATCCGTGCCCCATTTCCCAAAGACTCCGTCTAGATCCCCTGAGTGCTAGTGGCATGCAGTTACCTTCCAGCCCTCTCCTTGAATAGGATTTGCATAATTTCTAGACTTCCTGCCTCACCTCCCCAGGTTATTGCTAGGAGAGTCACTGCTTACATCTCTGCAAAGATGAGCCTGTGGCTGCAGCACTGCTCTCGAATGATCCCTTTATTCTCACTGTCTTTTTGCTATGTCCTGATGAATCCTGTACCCAAGGTGAGTATCCCACAAGCACAGACTCGCTCTTTCCATCCTCTCTCCATCCCACCTTTGTCTCTTCCTCTCAGCCTGACAATTCCATGGCTCTTGCAACTGATTTTCCTGCAGGTTTTTGCTCATTAAGGAAGGGTCTTGTTCCAACGCAGTCTGCCAAACTTTTCTGAGCAAAGTTTGTCATTTCCAATTTGAAACAGCCTTCGTCAGCCCTTGTGAATGTTCCCAGTCCCTGTGCTCCTTTCTGTATTGTTTTTGCTCAATGTTGCAAAGCCATTGCCTGCTCAGATCCCATTCCCACAAGCACGGCACCATCTGGGGTGGTGCAAGTCCTGGCTCTTCCCACAGAAGAGCTCAGTATTGCTAGAGGACTCACCTGCATCATTCAGGTCATCATTCTCAGCATCTTCATCATCACTGTGTGTCTGAAACACACACATCAACAGTCACCCTTGGCAGCAAAGGCCCCTCCATCAAAACACAGGGCTCTATCAAAAGTTTCCTGCCAGCAGAGCCAGCAATACCTAGCTTGAGATCACTTACAAAACAGAAAACCTCTGGTTGGAAGAGACCTGAAAGCTCATCCAGTCCAGCCACCAACCAACTTTAGGGTCCGTCCTAAACCATGTCCCTAAGCATCAGCTTCACAGGCTGCTTAAACACATCCAAGGATGGCGACTCCAGCACTGCCCTGGGCAGATTGTTCCAAGCTTTGAGAATCCTCTCTGGGAAGAAATATTTCCTAGTATCCAGCCTGAACCTCTCCTGGGACAGCTTAGAACCATTTCCTCTGCTCCTGTCCCTTGCCACCAAAGAGCAGAGGCTCTCCCCTCCTCACTGCCACCTTCCTGCAGGAACCTGCAGAGAGCAATGAGCTCTGCTCTCAACCTCCTCTGCTCCAGCCTGCACATCCCCAACTCGCTCAGCCCAGCTGCTCCAGGCCCTTCTCCAGCCTCACTGCCCTGCTCTGGACACACTCCAGCACTAACCATTGCAGATGGGTATCCAACAAGTGCCTAAATGACTTTTTCTTCTTCCCATATCCTCGTGCTGGCTTTTAGGACTGGGATTTAAGGGCAAAGGATAAGGAAGGATTTTGCAGCAGACCTGTTACCATAGCATATCTTGGGAAGAGAGGAAGAACAGACAGGAGGCAGTATGAAAGCCTCTGCTAAATTAGCAAGGTCACATTTTGATGAGTGTCTCAATAAAAGCCCATCTGTGCTCCCAAAATCCATTGGGCACCCAGCTCATAGCCTGCTGATATCAGTGCACTTGGCAAATGCTCAATAACTACCCACAGATCCATGCTAGAAGTGCTCCTATGCCAGTGCCATTGAAAGCATCTTCCTCAAGCCAGTGCAGCTACTTTTCCCCTCTACTGGCAGCTGTCATAAAAGATAACCTGATTGTAGAGCTCCTTCAGAGACTCGTAATATTTGGACCACCAATCCAGTTCTTCCAGATCTGGTTTTTCCTCTTCGTATTCATCCTCCTTCTTCACAAGTCTATCAATAGGAATTTTCTTCAAAGGAGCCTTAAAATAACAGAGAAAAGGGATCAAAGGGAGGAAACAAGCACTCGAGACACACACACACTTCTTTAGTGCCCTGTGAGCCTCTGGCAGAGGCTCAGATTTCAGTCAGAGGCACAGAAGGTGCAAAGCTACCTGCAGCCCCAGGTTGTATTTTGCTACAGAGGTAGCAGTTTTTAAGGCAGAAGGGAACACAGCTCTGTTCCCAGTGCCCCCAGAGCCCAGACAGGCAGCAGTGCCAACAAGCAGGCTGGAGAGAGCAGTGTTTGGGTCTAGATCAAACAAACGGTGGGTGAAATCTAACTCTGAACTTCAAAACTTTCTTTCTGTGTGTCTGTAACCTTCAGTGGCCTTCGAAACTTTCTGGGCCAGATACACCACTCACCTTCACAAGGCTCAGGGGGTGAGTGCTGGGACACGGATCAGCAGCTACCAAGCCAACATTTACCACAGTCTGAGAGGGAAGGTGTTGGGATGAGACTTTCTGAGCTGGGGAGAAAGAGCTTCATGTTTTTATGCATTTATTTCTGCCCACTGTTTCCTAGTTTTTGGCCATTTGTTATTCCACAGGAACACTCTCCCTGTTACTCCATTACAGGGTGATTGTTTTTAAAATTTTAGGTAGCAGACTCTATAAAAATAGTGTAGGAAATCCAAGTACAGCGATGAGACTGAGTGCTGAGACTGGGCACCATCATCATCATGCTTATTGCTGATTCCCAGCAATTCAGATTTTTGAGATACAACCTCTATGCTTGGAAAAAAACACGTGGTCAGTCCTTTGTGCTGTCTTTCTTTACATGCTTCCAGAACAGGATCTCTGCCTGCTGCTATTACAGAGCTATTTGGCGAACCCATTATCCAAGGAGCAGACCTTGACCTAATGATATGAGAGAAGCTTAAATCTTTCAGTCCTTCATCCTAGCAGACCAGCTCTCTAAAAGATTGATGGAGGTCCAGCTGGGAACAGCTCTCCTGTCCATTTATGCAGAGGGTTAAAAAAGTTGCACACAAGAGTAATTTCCAGGCTAAATATCTCTGATTCTAGACACAAATCTTCCCCAGGGATATCTTCCTGTCCACTATCCATCTCCAGCTAAATGTCTGATGGACTAAGACATCTTTGTGAGACATTCTCCCTCCTCTACAAAGATGAACTGGTGTGGTGGAGAGGCAAATATTAAGGTTAACCTTAGGGAAAAGCTGTAACTTGCCCTCTGCCATCCCTGAAAAGGGATGCTAGCCATTAGACAGCATTTCATGGCTTGGCTGCTGCTTCTTCTCAAACATCGGTCTGGAACTAAGTGCTGCAAGACCAGGATCACAACCTGCCTCCAACCCTAACACACCCCACATTGTGCTTTAGCTGGGCTTCTTAACAGCTCTCAGGAGAAGATTTGTACACCTGTCTAGGAGGGAACAGAAGCACCAGGGATCTCTGCCACTGACAGAACCTGCCTGCTGCTTCCATGGGAACTTCACCAAGCAGCTCACCTTTGGGTACATCTTCTGGTTCCTCCTCCAGCTCTCTAGGAGAGAATTTCATCACATTGGACACAACATGTGTACCCACCAGGACAGTGCGCCCAAATGCCCGCTTTTCCACCACAAAGATGCTGAGGGGAGGGTGCAGGTAGACCTGCTCTGGGAGCTCCTGCAAAAGAACCACACCCGGGGTTCACAAAAGCAAGGGCTCTACGCATGGCAGCCTTGCAGTGACAAGCAATGGCTGAAACTGCTCTCTGTGGGCAGTTTCACAGAGTTTTTGACCTGTAGCTGTGTGGCCATGGGAGAGCAAAACCCCAGGTGCAGCTCCCCTCATGCTCCCTTGCCCTGTGAAGACAGGTCACATGTGTGGGATGGTAAAGCATGGCCCCCACTTCCCACTCACCACATCCATGTACTTGACCAATTCTGTGAAGTTGGGGTTCTCTTTGTACATCACAATCACTTCCGACTCTACCTTCTTGCCAGCACATTCAATGATCACCTGGGGATGATCCACCTCAAACAAGTTCACCCTCTTCAGGTGCCGCAGGCCCCAGAACAGGATCTGAAGCACAACACAAAGGCCCTGGTCTGCTAAGGACCTGGCAGGCACAGCACAGCCATGCAGCCTGCAGATCTGCCTGGTGCCGCCATCTCCTCACTGCACAGGACGCAGACCCCTCAGGTGAGTGAGGCCACTCTCCCCACTCAGCCACCCAACAGCTCTGCTTGCTAGGATGGTTTCAAATCAGACATCTCCATTTCTGGTGTCTGCTTAGGTCTCAAATGCCCATTTGAGTTCCAAACATGATCCTGCCCCAAACCCTGCCCTCTGCACAGTCCAATTCTGCCATCCACGGTGGGCAGCCCAGTCTGAAGGCCAGCCCAGCAGAAGGCAGCGCACCTCTATGCGGAACTCCTTCAGCAGCGGGCGGATGCCCTCAGGGATGATGAATCGTCCAGCATTGGGGGCTCCCAGGTAATTGGGCTCCTTGGGCTCCACATCCTCAGGCACCGATGGCTGAACAGGTGGAGCCAGGGCACAGCAAGTGATGAAAGCCATTTCTAGTCCATGCCATGCCCACTCTCCCTTCCCTCCTGATCTGTGTTCATAGGGTCTGTCCCTCCAGCCCCCCTTCAGTTGAAGTCAAGATCTGGCTTTCATCAAAGAACTCTCTGGTGGGTCTGTTGCAACGAGTTCCTCACTGACATGGCTCTCCTCAGAGAGCTGGCAACCATGCGCAGCTTCCTACAAGCCCCTTACCTCCAAACAGCCGCTGTAATCCAGTTCAATCAGCTCAAAAGCAGCAATGAGCTCTCCTGCTGCCTTGATGCCTTTGTAGATATCAAAGAACTGCAGAGTAGGTTTGGTGTATGGCTCATCAGCCAGCTTCACCTGTGGGACAGCAAAGGCCTGGCCCAGGAACTCAGGGGAGCCCTGTGGGAAAAGAGTGAATGAGTCAAAGTACGGCTGTGTTATCTCACCAGCTCAAAGGCCACCACTACTCCCAGTCAGCTGGGAGAGCAAAAAATCACTCTTCCACCTTTGCCATCCTCTGGTTTGATTTTCTCTGCTCTATCCAGAACTAGGAGCAGATGTGATATGCCTGACATAGTTCCTCTGAACTTTTAGTCCATCTCCATGCATAACTGGGCCAACAGCCTGGGACCAGGCACTACACGACTTCAAAGCTAGATCAGGTTGCTCAGCATCTCCTCCAGCCAGGGTTTCAGCATTTCCAGGGACAGAGATACCACAAGCTACCTGAGCTCCAGGCCTAACACTTGCCCTCCTTCTCAGTGAAATTTGCTTCCTTATGTCAAAATGGCTTTTTTTCTTATTTCAGTTTTTGTCAGCTGCCTGTCATCCTGATGTAAGAGGGAAGAGTTGGTTTGTGTGTGATCAGAAGTTGCAACAAGCCGATAATCACTAGGTTACTAAAGAAAAGATCCAGGGGAAGGAGGGCTTGCAGCTGTGTGCACAAGCGGTAGGGAAAGATGGTGTTCCAAAATTAAAGAACAGTTTGGTTCTGCTTGGTTCAGAATTCTGGGATGCACTGGACACAAGTCACAGAATTCTGAACACATATAAACCAAGAGTGTGGGTGGGTAGGTTGGAGCAGCACCAGTCTCACCACCACGCTGGTGTGTTTCCTGGTGGGGATGCCTACCTTCTGAGATGGTAGCCGACCAGCTCTGCTAGCTACACATCTCAGGACCTCTGCTGACCCGTGGAATAGGGTGAGTATAGCCTGCCCTTTGATCAATAGAGCTGCTTGGGATTGTTTGTCATGTCTTATTCAGCACTGTAGTTTCTCCATACGGCTGTGACAGGTGAGGCATAGGTATTGCATAAAGACCTTTCTCATGTTTAAGCTATAATAAAAACATTGAAACTGTTCCCAGAGGGAGGTACCCATGTGTGAGAACATTCCCTGGTCCCAAAGAACTCACTGGAACACCTGCCCCTGGGCATCTCCAAAAGATGTTGTCTTACTCCACGTTTTCTGCCCTCTATCATCAAGCAGCTGAAAGTGGTAATATGACACTGTCTTTGTCTCTGCCTTTTCCAGGCCAAACATACTCAGCTACCCAGCTCTTCTCACTCTGTCTTGTGCTTCAGCCCCAAACATCTTGCCGGCCTCCTCTAGAAACACTCTAGTATGTTAGTGTTTGACTCATACTGGAAGCCAGGAAATGGACCAAGGAAGGCTGCTGAGCTCCACAGGAGAACGCAATGCAAGTGAAGCCATTCCACTTATGGTACCAAAGTGGCCCCATGAGAGGCACATGACTGCAAAGTACTAATGGAGAGAGGAAAGGGAGGACTGCAGAGGGATGGAAGAAAACACCTGGAAGACAGAAGGGAAGGAGTAACCATAACACCATCTCCTTCCAGCTATGAATACTCTGCAATGTCAGCCTGCCAGAGAAGACAGGCAGGCAGTTGGCAGAGGCACAGTGCCTGCCAAGCACTCATCAGGCTCTGCCTCAGGGCATCTCTAAGCACACCAGCAGCTTTTACGCCAGCTCACAGTCAAAGTCTTAGCCTCAGCCACAGGCCCAAGGACTCAGCACCACCAGCAGACCAGGATCCAGCTGAGCCATGGAAACCAACCAGAGATGAGGCTGCTAAGTGCCTGCTTGCTGCACCCACACGGATCTCCTACGTGGTGACAATGCTAGCAGGAGGGCAGCACAGCCATACTTACAAATTTACTGTGGCTGAAAAGGTTGATTATAATGATGGGGGTCTCTGTTTTCAGCTCTTCTTTTTTCCCGTCAATAATCAGCTGGTCAAACAGAAGCAGCTCGTTCCACATGGGGCTCAGTGTCTCCTCCAGCATCTGCAGAGACAAGAAACTGGAGTGTACCACAGCCCGTGGAAACAAACCACAGGGACTTTGTGGTTTGGAGAGTGAGAAAGCATGGGCTCATCCCCTCAGTTAGCTGCACTGAGATGGGACCTGGCAGGAGGGAAGATGGTAAACATGTGACATCAGCACTTGAGGCAAACTAGCACATGCCAATCAGCCCTTGATTTATACGTTTTTGTCAGATGTTCCCTGAACATAGTCACCACCCAGGGCACACAAATGACTCATGTCTGAAGTTCCAACATTTCCAGAAGGACTGCCACATCACTGGCCTTTAATCAGCTAGGATGATTTTTCTGTCCCCAAGAAGGCAGAGGGAAGAATTTAAGTGTTCTCACCCTGGTTGTTTGGCTGTAAGTTGAAAACACCACTCTTGCAAATGGATCTGAAAGGCCATTGTCATCTGCAGGGAGAATCCCTCGGGCCTGATATAGATGGGCTCGGAGCTGGAAATAGCTGAAATCTGGTTTAAAAAAAAAAAAAAAAAAAAAGAGAGAGAGAGAAGAAAGGTGCCAGTTGCCTAAACCAGCCCTGCATGAGGCCAAGAGATGCGTGAAGAGGGACAGTCAGGTAGAAGTGGGCGCATCCTGCAAGGAATGAGAGGCATGCACTGAGGTTCTCAGAATGCCAGCACATACCAAAACCTTTGCCCAGGTAAGACAATCACTTCTGGGCAGGACACAACATGTGAAATGTGCAGTGATCTGCTGGGAGCACCTGCCATGGGGAAGCACCACCTCAAAGGGGCAGACCTCGTGCTCATTGCCAACTTGGCATCAGATTCAGTGCCTACAGCTCTAGCTATGAGCATGCAAATATCTCATGAGACCAAACTGGACATGCCTTGGAGATGGTAGATCAGGTTCTGCTCCTCAGACACTGACCCCAGGGCACACTCACCTCTCTGCTCTGTTATTCATGCTTAAGCCACAGAAAAGCATTACCCACACTCACCATCCCTGCTGAGCCGGCTGGGAGGACTGTAGGCTGAAAGCTGCACTATTTCCTGTCCACTCTCAGAGAGGTATTTGAACTCCTTAGGCATCTCTGCCAAACAGTTCTTTGTGTATTTGGTTATCCCAAGCCACATGTAGAGTTCCAGTTTGGCAAAGATCTCACCAGTGTGTAAGCCAGGGACCTGAAAGCACAGGAGGTTTGGCAGGTGTCCCATCTCAGCCATGAATCCTCAGACCAGGATGATCAGTCGTCAGCCAGTGACCAACCGAAAAGCACAGGAGACAGAGATAAAGGCAGTAATAGAGCAAGAGCACTATTTCCTTGTGAACTCCAGGAATTAGGAAAGGAGGGCTGGAAGCAAGGAGGGAGAAGCAGTGAGATGCAGTCAAGAGTGCCCTATTTTAGTATAAGCCTTGCCTTCATTAAAACCGTCTGGATCTTTGCACAGTCCTTGCCCTTCTCCTCTTCAACTACTGAGTAAAGGATGTTCTGTGCGGGAACTCTTGCATACGCCACACGCCTGTTGTTGCTGAGCATCCAGATAAGCACATCAGGAAGAGTGCACTGGGGCTAGAGTGAGAAAAGAGAGGAGCCTCACAGCACAAGAACAGCACATATCTTGTTCTCCCTTGATGATGCAGTGAAAGCTTCATCTGCTTGCTGGCTGCACAGCGATTTGGAGATCCAGAAGAAAATGAGAGCCTAAGATTGCAGACATACTTCTGGAAGACTCTGGCACTACAGCAGTGCATCTGGCACTTATGCCCCACACACTCCCCCAGTTGGATGTGGGAGAGATTCAAAATGGTAAAAGTGAGAAAATTCCAGGGTTGAGACAAAGACATTCGAAGAGGCAAAGCAAAACCCGTGCACACCAGCACACAGCAAAGTGCAACAAGGACTTCATTCACCGCTTCCCATCAGCAGGCAGGCGTTCAGCCATCTGCAGAACATCAGAGCTCTTTAACACCTAACAGTTGCCTGGGTCATCCATCAATGCTGCCATCCCCAGGTCCTTGTTCCCCTAGCTGTATGTGCTAAGCAGGGCGTCATATGATCTCACATATCCCTCTGGTCATTTGGGAGTCAGCCATCCCAGCTGTGCCACCTCTCAGCTTTTTGTGTACCCCCAGCCTGCTCACTGCTGGGGCAGAGGAGAAAAGCCCTTGGCACCAAGCGCTGCACAACAGGGACTAAAACATCCCGCTGTTAGCAACACCGTTTCCACCACGGATCCAGCACACACCACACACCAGCTGCTCTGGACCGGCGCAGCAGCTTTCTTGCAGAGATCTGTGCGCCACTCTGGCTTCCATTGGAACGCCAGCACGGTGCACTCAAACACGTGCCAGCGCTGGGTGCAAGGAGCTCACACAAGGCTGGGGAAGTGGCATTTTACCCTAAACCTCTGATAGGAGCTCGAGTCTGATCCATGGGAAGGAGCCGCATTAGCTGGCATCCCCAAAACGAGTACCCCACATAAAACTGTGTGTCAGGTTGAAAGCAGTACTTGCAATGAAGCAAACGCACAGAAAGAAGCAATTACTTCTTTTACATTCCAGCCCAAACTCTATTCCCCATCTTGGTTTCTCTGTCATTAGCATTTGCACCTGTACTTGCAGTTTTGCAGTACTGAAGTAGTTGAAGCAATTTATTACTGAGCCACATGACCACCAGCCTCCCAGCAGGGATTAAAAGTGGCAAGCGTACGGGTTAACTCCGCCGAGACAGCAACACTCCCACCTTGTTGAAGGGAGCAAAATGAGAGGAGGTTCCTCTGTGTGAGGAGGAGCAGCTGCAGCCAGCCTGTGAGACTGAAGCGTCTCCTCCTGCTGATGTAAGGAGTGACATCTTGGTGCTAAAGTCTATCTTCACATAGCTAAAGGTGTGAAAAATATTTGATTTTACTTAGTGAAAGACTTCTTCGAACTGCCACAATCTGTCCTCCTGACTGCAGCACACGTTGTATTCCACTTCACACTTCACAAAGACAATGATTTTCTGGAGTTGCTTAAAATAGAGCTAGTGAAACTCGGAAAACAGACAGTTGGCTATGGATGAAAGGTCTTATTTCAATGGAAGTATAAATTTGCATAAAGCATCCAGGGTCAGTCCCAGAGAGAGTGCAGGCAGCACAGGCAAGACTGTCTTCCCAAGCAGACTACTCAGTCCTGCTGGAGGGTCTGGCCAGGTAGAGAGGGCAACGAGGACCCAGTGGCTTGGAGGTGGCCCAGCTCTGCCTCCAACCCGTTGCTGAGCTGCTTGGACCCCTGTTCTGTCCCCAGCAGCCCTGTAAATCTGCCAAGTCTCATCTGTCATAAGAGCCACTACGTGAAATGCAGTGATTTCTAGAAGCTGAAATTTGGGGTTTTACAAACAAGGAAAGGCAGCAGAAGAAAAGCCCCAATCCAGGTTAGCAAGAGCCCCAGCAGCCAGCCCAGTAACATCGCCTCGTCTATACCTCTAAGCTGCACAGACACAGGGTACCCTGGAAGCAGCTGTACCTCTTTAGCCATGAAGCGTAGTTTTGCTAGGACCCTCTTTATCTCCTTAACCTTCTCCTTGACATTGGCTCGAGTCAGTTGCCGCCTCACACGGAGCCCCTGCTTTGCACACAGGATCTGAACAGAAAGCATGGCTATCAGCACGTGCCATGATGCAGGCATGTCACACTGACACCCTCACAGGGCCCCTGGAGAGAAGCACTCACGTCCATTCTGCCCCATCATGCCCTGACCTCCACCACAGCTTCACTTCCCAGCTGCTGAGAGCAAACTGCCACATGCCTGTCAAGAGCTGCGGAGCTCCAGGTGTCAAGAGCTGCAGACTGCAGCCACTCATCAGCTCTGCCAACAGGGGTAACATGAGCTTTGGCATCATTTGGGGCAGAAAGATAAGGAATAAACATTTCAGAAGCTGGTGGTCCAGGGTTCCAGATAGTGCCTGAGGGAGGCTTTGCACAGGGAGCAATTTGGGGCCACAGAAGTATGGGAATATGAATATGCAGGAAAGTGAATGATGCGCCTGGACTTTCAAGCCCACATGATAGTGTACGAATGTGAGGGAAAACTTTGTGATGAACCAAAGCTAATAATGAAATTCAGAAGTAATTTGGGATGCAAACCCATGATAAAATGGTATGGCCAGAAAACTCATCTCTTGGAATGGGTCCTCTTTCAGAGTCTAAGACTCTTCACCATAACTCAAGTGATAATGTGTGGGGAGGCAGAGGGAAGAGATCTGGGATCCAGACAAAACTAAGTTTTATTTCCTTCTGCTGTAATTGCACTTTGGGAGGCCTGTCAAAGCTTCATAGTCTGATAGAGACTGCATACAGCTATGCTCTGCTGCTGTGCTGTGATAGAAGCTGTGTAATGTTCTTGTTCAGCTATCCAGTTGTGTCTGCAGGGTTATGAGTGCCTAGGTGTTGCCCTTTTGGGGGACAGGCAGATGACTAGCTGTGGTAGATCTGCTAGGTGGATACTCAGCTTACAGGCTGAATTTCCAGGAACAATGGATAGCCTGCACCAGAAGTCCTCCAGCAACATCCTGGGCAGCAATATGCATCTGCTCTGCCACAAGAGAGGAAAGAGGGCATCGGGGCACAACATCTGCATAAAACTGCTGTAACTGGTCCCTGCCACTGCTGGAAGCTGTATTGTCCTGAGCAGTAGTGGGACATACTGCAGTAAAGGCCTGTGACTGATACTTTGACTCTTAGCCACAAGTTTCCTACTTAACACCAGTTCTAGCTGGTCCAGAAGCATCCCTCAGAGTGGAGAACACACAGCCCCACAGCTTACGATATTGCGCATCAGGAATTTTGTCCGACATCTGTCCAGGCTGTTGGGATGTGCCATGGATTTTCTCTCCATGCTGAGTGAATATTGCCTGCAATGAGAAGAGCAGCACAGGCTTTGCATGTCCCACGCCTAGTAGGCAAAGCAGTTCATGCAGCACAGGCTCCAGACCCCTGGTAGTAATCCAGTTGCATCAGAAACTTCCCTCTCTGCAATGCCCTCTCCTCCACAAGCTCTTGGATTCAGAAGGTGCATTGCAGATTGCTCAGCACCTGAGGCTCCCTCTCTACTGTCACCATCACAAGACTGAAGCATGGGCTTGACGCCAGTGGACAGCTGCAGTGACTGCAACACTCATCTCTTGTCTGGTTGACTGAAGAGTGTGAAGGAAACATCCTAACATTTAGAAAACATCTACAAGTCCAGAAACACCAAGGCTGTGGTCTGTGGCCCCTGTGCTTCCAGGACTGGAGTCTATTCTCCAAGCCAGAAGAGCTACAGGGTCCTTTTCTCAGGTCATCCTGGTTTCCTTCTGCTCAGCCACCTCAAGAGGCCAAGAGCAGCCTGCGCACAGCCTGGGTAGTATATGATACAGCCTCCTAACATGAAAATAAGAAATCTTAGGAAATCAGGGACATGCCAACCTGCATCCAGCTACAAACTCCTCCAGCACCTCTCTGAGTCGCTCTTCTGCTTTAGCCTTTAGCCTTCTCATGAGCTTCTCCACATCATCCAGCCCCTGCTCCTGTGGGGAATGAAGGAAGGAGACTTACAAATTTTCTCACTGTTAGAAACTTTCCCAGTAGTTAAGAGATTAGGAGTTTAGACATAAGTAAAAGTACTCTTGATTAAGCTTTACACATGAAGTTAAAGCCTTGAGCTTGGTAGTGGGAAATAGAAGGCAGCAGCTGCAGGCAGTACAGCCTAAAACTTCACAGAGAGAGATAAGGTTGAGTCTCGAAAGCAGGATGGATTCTCACAGGCTGGGGCCTCCGGTGAAACTGGCAGAAGATCAGCAGGAGACAACAAGAAGAAATAAGAGATCTTGACTGTTGTGTTGTGGGAAGGGCAGCAGATGACAGCAAAAAACAAGAAATGAAAGAACTTTATCTATCTAAATAAGTTTCTAGAATTCTAATGCACATTATCAGGCCCTGGATAAGAAGTGCAGTGTACACCGCTTCCGGAATGATCCAGAGCGTGAATTAAAAAAAGTTACCCTTGATGGCCATACAAATGAGTTATTAAATTATTAATTCCACCTCTCAGGAAAAACAACGCTCAAGGAGCTTGAACCTAGCTGCAGGGTCAGAGTGAAAGATTGCAAGGATGTGATTGCCACAAATGGTTTGTGTCCTTCTGCAGAGAAGGGGATCCTGAGACTGTTAAACGTTGTGTTTCAATAAGCAGCCACTGAAACACTCCAGCAAGCTCTGCTTTCAAATGTCAAAGTCCAAGAAGAAAAGGCAAGGCTCTGGGAAGACATGAACTGCATCCTGCTGATGGCAGCCTGAGACCAAGAGTCTGCTTGCATCAGCGTCTGCCCAGTGCACATGCAACTCAGGCCTGTCAGCAGAGGAGCTTTCTGCCATAGCTGTGGCTCATTCACAGCTGCAGGAGACACAGCCAGGCTGTGGCACAGCACAGGCAATGGCTCTGCACTCAGTCCCCTGACACTTGTGTCTTAAAATCAGGTGGGCCTGAGCCTGAGAAACACAGATGCACATGGAGGGTGATGGTGATTAAGGCAATCATCTCACAGAGCAACTACAAGTGAAGCACACCAGGAAGGACCGCGCCGCAGGCACCCTCCACACACTACCAGGCGCTCTGCCAGCTTGACAATCCAGTTGGAAATACAGAGCCTCCAGGTGTGATCCTCCCAGTAGCTCCACACGTACACACAGGGCTTCTCATGCGTCATGGGCAGGTAGCTGTATGACCTAAGGACAGTGGGCACAGGAGGTTATGGCTGCTGCTCACAGAGCATATGTCATGGCACAGCTCAGCACATGCCCACCCAGCACAGCAAGCAGCATCTGGGCTCTGTCCTCCTTGCAGAGAACAGGTTGGTTTGGGTCCTGCACCATCAACATGGATGCAAGCTGCTGGATCTGCCCCTTGCCATCCCACGCGAGTGCAGAGGGGTTTTAGCAGAGGAGCAGCACATATCCAGATGAATGCAGCTGATTGGAGCCTGAGATGCTGCCAAAATTCCTTGTTACTATGGTACTGAGTAGCAGCAGGCACAGAGCTCACAATGCAGATACCAAGCCGTTGCCAGGCTTGTGGGACAAGCCAGGCAGCCTGCCCAGAGAAAATGCTCCAGACGAACTTGCATACATATCTCACCCAGCCTGCATAGGACAGCAGGTGTTAGAGCAGGCCTCTTCTTCTTACTCCTCCCTGCAATCAAGCCTTTAGGATGCTTCTTGTTAACCAGAAAAGGGACTGCAGTTATTGATGGGTCAGAGTTTCCCTTGTAAGGAGTTGCAAAGAGGAGGAACACTTGCACAGCACTTGCTTTGCTGAGCAGATCCCTGGTAACATCTGGAATAAGCAGCCTGGGAAGCTAAGGCAGGACCAGAGCAGGTGGGAAGGAAGAAGATTCACCTGTCATACTCCATGGGCTCTGGTTTCTGGCTCTTTGTCACTGACTTGTTCAGTGCTGTTGAAGCTGAGACCAGGACTTCAACATCAAGTTCACCATCTGAACTAGAGTCCAGCAAAGGCTGCTTTTCTTCTTTCACTTCTCCCTTTTCCACTGTTCTCCCTACTTTGGTCACAATCTCTTCAGCTTTGCCATAGTTTCCTTGAAATGAAGCATTAAACAGCAAGTCTGTGGGGTCACTGCTAAACATGTTTGCTACCCTGCAAAATCAGAGTGCAATCATCCTGCCAAAAGAAATGTGTGGAACTGCTCTTGGAACTAGTTCAGTAGCCTTCAACCATCACCACACCACATGGACAAGCAGGAGCTTGGGAGGGAGCTGCGCAACTGCAACTCCTTGTGTACACCTTCACATTCCACCAGCTCCAAGTGCTGGTGTACATCAAGCATTTCCACCCACTCAGCTCAGCAGGGTAGGTCTTGGACCTGCTTTCCTACAATTGTTTCCTCACCACCTGCCCCTCAGCACCACATGGCAAGCTCAGCAATTCCCAGCTTCCCCTCCTTTGTTTCTCTTCCCTGCTCCCAAACACTTCTACCTCTTCTCACCTCCACTTCCCAGGAGTACTTCAACCACTTTCTTACTCAGACAGGCAGTTCATACAAATACTTCAAATCTCCAACCCCATAGGAAGCATCCAGACTTTTCAGACAACCAAAGCCCTGTGTGCACTCCCTGGCCTTATCCCCCAGCCTTACTGAGTTCCTGTTTTGGAGGTACAAGCTGCACAAGGGCTGGCACCTTAGGACTGCAGTGCTGACTTGGGCTGTTGGAGGCAGATTTGCACTGTTCCCATAGCTTCTGGGCACGGAGTCCTACAAAATACCCACCTATAGAGACTTCAAAGCTGAGAGGCTTGGAACTGAGAGAAGAGTCCATCATAGTAGCTTCAAAGAAGGCAGCAAAGAGTAGAAATTCCTCCTTCCTCCCCAGTGCATTCTAAGCCAGAAGACAGCAATCAGCCTTGTGTGACAAAAGCATTGCCTCACCAGACAGCCAGAGAGCATCAGGGCATGGCCACCAGTCTGACAGCACTGCTGCAGGACATCAGACACAGGACAAGTTCTCCTGGAGATCCTGGGAGGTTAGTGCAGGGCCTGTGTCTTGGGTTGAATTCTGTGTGAAGCCACTAAGCAGGTTTGCAGGCTGAGGAGCTGCTACTGGACCAACACAGCTGCATCCTGCCTGCATCCCAGGCCCAGCAGAGATCCACAGCCTGCTAACAGCTCCCTGACTTCAGGGGAGGAAAAGCAGCTGCTCAAAGGCAGAATAACAGCCATCAGAAAGTGCTGCCCATGCCAGGAAGGCATCTCCTGTGGGCATGCTCCAGCCTTGCTCTGGGAGGCATTTTGGGGGCTGTGAGTGTGCCTTGGCTCTTGCAGTGGCTGCAGGAGCCCTGGCTGGCCCAGCAGTGGGCACACTGGGTTTGCTCCAGGCTGTGACACCAGTGGATGATCTCCTTGCTCCTTCCCTATAAGGCCCATGCATGCCATAGGCTGGTGTTGCTCAGCCCTGCCGGCACAGCAGGACTCACCTCAGGGAGAGGATGAATCTCTTCGACTTCCACAGTGACCTCCTCAGGCTGCTCAGCCTCCTGACAACCCCCAGTCTCCTCTTCTGCATGAAGCTGTCTCAGTGACTTGGCTTTCTCCTTGGATTTCTTACTTTTCTTCTTCAGCTTCAGTTTGCTTAGGGCACGTTTTGTCTTATCCCCAAGCTTCCTCTCAGCTATGCTGGGGCTGCTGAAGATCTCCACTGTGATGGCCATGAGGATGCGCCCACGATAGAAGATGCCCTCACCCATGCCCTCATTGAGGGCCTTGTGGACATCCTGCAGAGCTGAGTTCTGAGGGGAGCCATAAAGGTTCACCCAAGCCGGACCAAACACGGGGTTAAAGCCTGCAGCGACAGGGACAGGGTCTAAGTGCACCACAAGCTGCTGCTGAAGAGAGACCTCCCCCAAGAAAACAGCCACATGGCACTGCAGCCACTCCTGCTGCCCACCTCCAGCAGATTATCATGGCCAAGCATGGCATGGGACTGCCCAGGACACCCTGCCCTGAGGGCAGCCATGCCAAGTGTATAGGGTTAACGCTCCAGGGGGAGTAACCCTGAACCTGACCCTAGGGGTCTTGACCCCTCCCCAGGGGTGGGTCTGGTCTGAATACCACCAGGTGATGCTTAGCCCACTCCCCCCCTTCCTGTCCTATAAAAGCAGGAGGGCTTCTGGTTCCTCTCTCTCTCTCTGTCTGCATCTCCCTGCATCTCCCTGTATCTCCCTGCATCGATCATACCACCATAGCCAGCTGTTTTACCACGTGGCCATCACTCACAAGGCAGCCAAAGCCACCATCACAAACTCAGGTTGTATTTATACCTTTTGTATTTTTGCTATTTTTCTTTCCCTATCCTTTGTAAATTTCCCTACCTCAGACACCTTTCTAAGTTATTGTTAAACTTTTCCTTTTAACTTCCAAATTGAGATTGATTTATTTGGGTGTGCTTATCTCTCTCTATATATATATCTAATCCCTTTCTTTGGGAAAAGGAGGGGGAAAGGGGGAGGGCACCCTACAAATTGTTATTGGTTCTATCAAATTTATTAGAGTCTCTGGGAATTTAAATTAGAACCCTAGACACCAAGCCTCACCATTCCTGCCAGCGTCTGAGATCTGCTGCAGGTCGATGGAGTGTGTAGCGATGGCCACATCACCAATGTTGGCATCATCCAGCACCTGCACTTTTATCCTTCTGGCCAGAGGTGGAAACATCTCAATGAAACTGATCTGCTCGTTCCACTCAGGTTCAGTGGTGCTGATCTCCACTGACGTTTCCCCCTGGGAAGGAGAAGTTGAGAAAGCCACTCGGCCCCAGCCAGAGGAAGGGATGCCTCAGAGCCTCTCTGGCAGTGGCAGCTCCTACTGCCCTGCCTTCAGACAGTGACAGGAAAGTTCTGGAGGTGGCAGTGTCCCTGCTCCTGTCCTTGTCTCAGTAACTACTCCGTGTTTCATGAAGAGAAGGGCTGTCCCAAGGCCCTGGCGGTGCCCTGGGTGCAAGTGGGCAGCATCATTAGACCCAGAAGTATCACAAATTCACTCCCAGGCCCATCAGGCCACCTAGAGACTGATTCCTATCTTAATGGATATCACAGCACCAGAAACCCCAGCCCTAGGTGCAAGAACAGGGCCATTAGCTCAGAAAACTCTCCCAAGGGTGTCAGGCTGAGTCCAGCTTGCCACAGAGAACTTTTACTCCAGGATTTTTAACCCTGTCCCTATGTTTAGGGATCTGAACTCTCTGCCTGCACAGACAGTAGCTCAGTCAAGGGCTGTGCTCAGGGCTGGGGCTGTCTCCCATGCTGAGACAGAAGGTCCATAAAAGCTTTTTCATCCAGGCACTATTCATCCATAGCCACATGGCCTAGGCCATTGCCAAAGACAGCAAGGCTTCGTCTCTCCCAGCCTGTCTCTGATGGGATTGCAGGGTCCTGTGGAGGGTCCTAGAAGCATCAGCCCAGCACATGCTGCCACACACCCAAGCAAGGATCAGCCTGGCCCTACATAGACACACCCCCCCAGCAGATCTCACCTGCTGCCCACAGAATGAGATCTGCACGTATGGGTCAATAAAGACTTTTTTCTCCCCTATGATCTTGGAGAAACCACCCATGATGCCCGCGCTCATGCTGGGCAGGCCTTCAGCACGATACAACTTGATGCAGACCCTGGCCCAGGGTCTCTCTGCAGGGACTCTCTTAGGCAGCAGCAAGTTCCTGAAAAACAAATTAATGTTTTTGCTCTCTCCTGGAGTCCAGGAATGCTCTGACCAGCAGGAGGTTTGGATCCCATTCCACCACCAGTCCTTCCCTAGGCCTTTGCCCATCAGAAGAGGTTAAAACAGAGCAAAAGCGTAATGTAAAGAGAGTTATAACTGTTTTCCCCAGGGTCATCCAAAATCACACTGCACTTACCTTTCAATGTCCTCATCCCTGCTGCTGGAGGAGGTGGGAAGGGAGCCCACAGCATCCCCACGTGCGGTGACGGAGATGTTGCACTTCACAAAGCCCTTCACACCTGCCCTGGTGTCTGTGGGGTCACTGATAACAGCCCACTTCTGGAAAAACCTGTGATCTGAGAGCCAAGGGAGGGAGATCCCTGTGGACGGCTCAGATTACTTTTCACATCCCATCTACATCTGCACAAAGATTTCCCCAACCTTGTCTCAGAAGCTGCAGTAGGTGTTACAGCCATGAGAAGCAAGTGCAGGTTCTCACGTGAATTAGGGTGTTTTAAAGACAGAGCCCTCACCAGATGCAGTAGAGCACAAGGCATCAGCTGCAGACGAAGGCAGGGTCAGGGAGCTGGGGTGCAGGGGCTCATACCTGGCTGGCTGTATACTGTCCCAACATCCATCTTGAACCTTCCTATGCACGTTCCCAGGAATGGGATCTTCTTTGAGTGAAAAACCTGCAGATAACACAAATCCACCTGAGCGCCAGGTGGGCAGCCTGGTGATACATCCAGGCACTGCTGAGGAGGACAGGACTGCTAAGAAATGTTCATTCCAAGACACAGCTCAGGCAGTGGCTGCAAGCTCCACATGCACATTGCCCAACCCGAGTTAGCCCTGGGACAAAGCCATTCCCACTCAATTGCCTACAAAGGCCAGCAGCCCACAGGCCCCAGTCAAACCTCGGCCAAGGCAAATTCACACACAACTAATTCAGCCACTTCTGCCAGCCCCAGATAAGCCAAAACCCTATGATGGACCAAGGATGCAGACCTGCTTTCTAACATGGAGTCCCACACCCACATCCCCATGGGTCAGGGCAGAGCCACGGCCCAACCAGGCTAGTGTCTCTCCCAACCCCAAGCCTTGTTATTTGCTGAACCCACACCAGCAGAAGAGATGTGCAGCATTTCACAAGGATAGCTCCAGAGATTCTATGACAATGGAGATGCTGGCTCGGCATAGCTGTCTTCAGGAAAGCCTCCTGTCTTGGAGAAGCACCTGCGCTTTTCTACAAGCACAAATCTCTGTAGACCTCCCTCCACATCAGTCATTTGCCTCCACAACCTGCAGGATGAGGCTCAAGGGGAAGGGACAGCAGAGAATTGTTCCCCGAAAGGGCAAGGCAGCAAGGCAATTGCCATGAAACAGCCATGGAGGCCCCACTTCAGTCACTGCATGCAGAGAAAACATGACACAGAGGAGGTGGAAAGGGAGCATTGGCAAGTCTTTGCCCCTTTGGTCACTCTGCAGGGCAGATGCCTCTGGCTGGAAAACTTGGCTAGTAGTGGCAGCTTTTCTCTGCCCATCATTCCCAGCATCTGCATGTGGAAGCATTGGCTTGTAACAGTTACCAACCAAGGATAGAAAAGAGAGCATATTTACCAAGATCTCTATGAGTCTGTGGAATAAAATGTCTCTTGGCTCATGGAATTCAAACAGAAAGTACTGAAAAAGAAGAGCAAGAGAAGCTGAGCCCCAGGCTCCCACCACGGCCCTAGCAGTGCCTCTGCCCAAGAGCCGCTGCATCTCAAGCACCCTCTTGGGCAAGGATGGGATACCAGAAGGGCAAGGATGGGATACCAGAAGGGCAAGGATGGGATACCAGAAGGGCAAGGACCAAGCCTCAGTCCCTGCTGCTTACTTCATTGTAGAAGGGGCAGTTGGTTGACTTGTGTGTTGCTGTATGCCTCTTCTCTTCTCCAACTTTGACCACCACAAAGGGGTTAATGTTCACCCCCACCAGCTTCTGTGCTTCAATGATGTTAATTCCAACCTCAGAAAAGGCACAAGAAAACCTTCAGGTCAGCACCCTCTTAGTTTCCAGCTCCATCTTGAGCTTGTTTCAGCAACATCAGAATGCAAATTGCCTCTTGACACAAGGGTGGATATTTGGGGCAGGCAAGAGCATGGCTACTGAAATCTGCTATGGCCAAGACAAACCAAAATGGTATTTGAAGTATTTGTTTCTTTCAAAGAAGCAAGGAGATGAAGTGTTAAGTCCCCAGCCACCTGGACAGGAGCAGCCTCCCCAGCAGCACTGTCCCCACTCAGTTCCTGATCCCAAAGGAATGTAAGCCCACTACTCCCCCATGGTGGGATCCATATCGTGTGCCAGTACTTCACTTTGAATCCTGCTGAGATGGACTGGAATGGAGCAGTCTCATTTGCTGCAATTGCTATAAGATCTGGGAGGAATGGTCTCAATTTGCTCTCAGTACATGTAACTAGAGAGTTGTTAAGGTGAAGCATAGCCTGAATGAAAGATGGTAGGAAATTCCACCCCCCACAACATTTCTTGCTTGGTCAGTAGGACTCTGTCCTGAAAAGCAGAAACCTCAAACATGAGTCAGTGCTTACTTAGAAGCAGGGAGGGATTTTAATCCATAGCCAGGCTGGGAGACCTGCCCTGAAATCTGCTTCCAAACTTCAGAGTGGTTTCAATAAACCTGATATCAGAGCACCAGCCAAAGCCACAGCTTCATACCAGCCTCTCAGCATCCCCAAGAAAGCCCCCATAGCAGACCCCACCCCCAGCCACATTTCACTGATGTCCGTGGGGACTCAGGCAAGGCCATGGGGAGGACAGCAGATACAGACACCAGCCCTGCCTGAGTGGTCTCCAGAGCTCTGCTCAGGCAGTGTTTTGCAGTGGCACACAACGGTCAGGCTGGTTCCCTTCTCCTGTACGTCTGTAGCTAACAACGCAGCCCAGAAGGAAATTCTGCTCTAAGCTGGCTGATGTTGGAACTGCCACTCAGATGGCAACCTCACACCTTGTCTAGGGAAGCCACACCAAACAGGAAGGTTATCTTCACCTTCTAGAACCTAGGCTAGAGACTTTGCCAGGGTATGTGGCAACTGAAGAAGGTCAGGCACACAACAAGGCAGTGAGGGACTGGCTGCAGAGCCAGACATAGCTGCAGTACCTGGAAGTTCTGCGGGGTTGGGGTGGCAAAGAGGTCCCCTGTGGAGCAGTGTCTGGAGCGGCTGCACAGAAGAACAACCCAGGTGAGCAGGTCCCTTCATCCACATGGACTTCAGCAAGCACACACCAAGGCAAGCAACAGAAACCCTGACAAATAATGGCCCCTCGGCCTGGGAACGAGGAAGTCCCTGACATTGCCTGCCTGGGGCCACAGTGTCAGCAGTTTCTGACGTTGTGCAGAGGCAGAATGCCAGGACGGGTAGGATTCCCCCACAGATAGGACTTTCCACCCCAGGGCCTGGGTATGGCTGAGAGAAGAGCACATCATAGATACCTCTTCACAGGGCTGAAGATAATGCCTGAAACCTCCATCTCAGACACATCGTAGAAATCTTCTTCCCCTTCTTCCTCTTCTTCATCAGTCTCTAGACCTTTTGCCAGCTTTCTGCCCAGTGCAGCAGCCCTCCTGTCCAGTTCGCTCACTCTTGGCCCCTCAGTTGCCCTGCAAACCTCCCACCATATCAGGCACAGGCACTGTCAGCCCTGACAAGCAAGCAGTGCACTCCTCTCTCTCCAGGAGAGTGAGATCACACTCTCCAGTAGACTACTCACTCCGGCTCCTCAAAGCCTGGGTTGCAGATGACCAATTCTGAGCTGTAACAAAAAAAAAGGTGTTTTGCTGGGAAATCATTGTGGCTGTTCCTGGTGCATTCAAGTAGTAATGCCACAGTGCCTGCTCTGCCTGGCTCTTTCCAGGGACATGAAACTCTTCCTAAGCAAAGTTTTTCCACCACCCACCCCATGTACCTGCAGCTTTGCCTCTGGAACTGCAGAAATGACACTCCTCAGACCTTGCTGCTGCCTGTCATCCTGTCCACCCAGACACTCCCATATCCCCTAGCTTTGGGCACTACCTGTGTGCAGGGTACCAAGGCTTGCTACATTCCAAAGCCACATTCTCTGCAACTTGGAAATCATGAAGTTGTGTTTCCAACAGTCACAAAGTCTACAGATATGCTCTGGAGTCCAAAAGGTCTCCCAGAATGCAGTGAGTTGTTGCAGTCACAGTCTCTTTGTGAAGAAAAGCTATTTTCATTCCAAGAGCCTGGATCACTTATCGCTGCTGTTGAGCAGAGATTGCTGCTGTTGCAAAGAGATACATCAGCCTCGCCAGAGCTGGAGAGTAAATGAGGCTGGGCACCATCCCAAAGGTTGCTACTGGAAGGGCTACTGCACAAGCTGCCTGGAAAGTTGCTCCTCTCAGGACTGCAGTACCTGTCCCTCATCTGATAGACAAAGTCCTCTTCAACCCAGGTCCCAGCTGAGCCATCAGGAGGTTGGTAGCGCAAATCCAACTCAATGTAGATCTACAAACAGAAAATGAAGCTGCCTGAAAGCCACAAATCAATGGCAGAAATGTCAGAGAAAGAAGAAAAGAAGCTTGCAAGGAAGAAAGGGAGATGCTGCTGGAAAGACAGGGAAGGAAGAGGGTCACAGATCCTCAAGAAGCCTATTTATACTGGACTTGCCTTCTCTAGCTCCACAAACAAGCCAGAGTTAACCAAACTTCCTCCACCCTACATATTCCCAAACAAGATTCACTGAGTAAAAGCTGGCCCAAAGTTCCAAATATGAAATATACCACAGAGAGGCACCTGAGAGCCATCTCAAGGCACTTTCAACAGGCAAAGTAGGGGGAGTCTTGCAGCAGAATAAACCAACACGCACAGGTTTGGAGTGATCTCTCTGTGGGAAGCCTGAGACAGCTGGCAGATCATCCACAGACATGGGGCATGGGACAGCTTGAAGTGCCACAGAAGCCATAGAAGCACACCCAGAGTCTGCATTAGAAGAGATGCTGACCTAGCATTAGGAATGAAGGACAGCCAGAGAAGTGTGGGACACACAAACTGCAAGACCAGCACAAGACTACTAACACTTGGGCTGCAGGTAACCAACCTGACCTCAAACTAGCACAAACAGACAAGAATTTCCAAGCAGAGACCAAAAATCTCAGCCACAGAGAAGGTCACTCCTCAGTAGACTGAAGGGGATGTAGAACCTAGGTTTGCAGCTCAGTTCCTGGAAAAACACACACTTCTGAACGGAGAAATACGAGCCCAAGAAAACAGTGGTATAGTGGCCAGCAAAGGCTGGATAGATGCAGAAGCCTGGGATAAAGCTGGGTGACTACTGCCAGGAGAAAACAGGGTGCAATTAATTCTAGCACCAGAGAAGAACAAGGCCTGCAATAGCAGAAAGAGCTTTGTTCCCACTTTGTTAAAGGAGCAGCAACTGAAACAGCCTCTCTTCCCAAATCAGCCAAGGGTGTCAGGCTGCTCTGGGATGGATGTCTATCCAGTCTTGTCTGCCCCTATTTCTGTCCCCACAACTAAAATCTGACCTGGCAAAACCAACTATGGATGTTTTTTGGTTGGATCAGTTCATTGGTATGAGTGTGGTGTTAGCATAAGGGGAGAGGCAGCCAGGGACTAAGGGTTGGGCTGCAGAGCAGATCCAATCTTACAGCAATTTGCTTGGCTCGCTCGAACCAGTGCCAGTGTGGCATGCAGCTGAAGGGCCAGCCTAGACCCTGCCCCTTTGCTAGCGTGAACATCTATGCAGTGAACTGCATCAGGCTAAAACTCTTCCTGGAAATGCTCAGATTCTACCTGGCCCTGCTCCCTGGTCCAGCCAGCTCAGCACCATGGGAAAGCTGTGCCTGTGCCACTTGAGCTTGTGGTCTGGTGGCCACAGAGCTGCATCTCATGTGCCACTAAAAGCGGTGAGTCAGGCTGCCCATGGGAAGGGCAAACAGGGGTGCAGCACATTGCAGAGCTGCCTTCTCCACCTCTCCCCCTCCCAGCCCTGCCTGTGGTTCTGGCACTGAGCCCTTGTTATCCAGCACTCGCTCAACCATGCCTGCACACCCAGGAAACAGCTCGTTTTCCATGGGTGCAAAAGGCCCAGTCAGCCCTGGTGCCAGGATGGCAGTGGAGCAGGAAGCAGATTAAATACCACCTCCTACATCCATCACACAGACCTAAGGAGGTTTTATTAAGCTTCCTTGTGCTCACTCAGGCCCTTGTCAGGCTTCTATGGCCCCCAGCCCATCCCATTTCCTACTGCATGCTCTGAAAACCATTTGACAGGTGTGAAGTGGCTGCACCAATACTGCAATGCAGGCTCAAACCGACACCTCCCACTCCCCTTCAGCCCCAAACCCATACGGGAAGCAGCACACAAGGTTTCCCACAAAGTCTTCCTGATTGTTGGTGGCCAGGTGGCCCACAGAGGACTTACACCAGTGACTCTGTGGTTCTTGTCAACGAGAGCCTCTCGAAGGATCAGCCTCCCAGACGTCATCAGATGCTGAAGGCTGAGAACAAGGGTACCAAGAAGCCTGGAACAAAACCGGAGACTGCAGCAGTACTGTAAGTAACATCAATACCCACACTTACAGGAAGAGACCACTAGGATCTCCCCTCTCCTGTTTACAGTCCCCCAGGGCAGTGGCAAAGGCAGGGAAATGCTGCAGCACTTCCTGCAGGGAGTCTGGCAGTCAAAATACCCCAGACCCACCGACCTTGCAGCTGCTGGTGTCTCCACCACAGTCATGCCCACACATCTGCTTGCAACTGAGCTGCCATCCATAGTTAAAGGCTTGTGCAGACTCAGTCCCACGGAGTGTGAGTGAGCTCTTCCCTTCAGCAGAGACAGTCTATGTTTGGGCGCCCAGCAGAGCTGAGGTTGCTCTTGCCAGGCAAAAGTGGGAAGCAAAGACACCACGCAAGGAAATAAATAGTACATAAATCCATGGCCACAGGAATAGCTGCAGTAACTTAGCTCAGACTTTACTTACTCCAAAGAGAGTAAGTGTGGAAGGGTGATCTGGTTCCCTGCAAGTGGAAGGAATGTATGTGGGACCACATTCAGTTGCTCCTTGTGTTACTGCTCTCTGGAGGCCCTTTGTATGTTGGCCTCCATCTTCCCATGCCAGCTTTGCCAGCAACCAAGCTAAGCTTTACATGAAACAGAGCTTCCTACTGACAGCTGAAAAACACCACTGGAGTATTTCATTGTCTGCCAAGAATCAAGACAGTAGAGTCATTCCCCTGTTACCACCATTTCAGCTCTGAGCTGTTAATCTTGTATTCCTTCCACCTCCTCCTTCTGTGAGGCACAGAGCCTGCCTAGCCTCCTACCCACAAGCAAGGGGTCCCTTCATTCACACCTCTCAGCTCTGTTTCTTTGAGTTTGTTACTGCTACCACAGAAAAGCTGCACATGTGGAATTCCAGAGACCAAGACTTCTACTCAATTTTTGTCATATCCGTGCACGGAATAAATGCTTTAAAATTGTAATGGCTGCCATCTGCTATTCCTCTGCTCCCCAGCAGCAGAGATGTGTAGATTGATGCTGTCAGCGCCACTCCAGTCATTTCACATTGGACTTCTTTGCTCAGAGCCACCAGGCCCTGTTGATTTCTTGTTTATCTATTTGGTCTTTTAGCAGCTTCTACTGATATCCCAGTCCGAGACAATTCTTCTGATCCAGCTCCCATAAGGAAAGCACCCAGCAGTGATACAAAGTTCAGCAGCATTTTCTAGCCTGGCTTTAAGTGTCTCACATGCACTGTACTCATCTGTTTCCTCCACATCCTCTCTGGCAGGCTTGTGAAAGCTTTAAGAGAGGTTTCTTTTCTCACCTGTCTCTAGTAAGTTGTTCCTGTTGGTTTTGTTTCCTTCAGTTCTTACATTTTGCTTATCAGAGCTGGCACCTCTCCCTGCATCCTCATGTTTCACTTGTCCTGGAAGGCCATGCCTCTGCACCCTTGCTTGTTGTAGTCTGTCACCTCTACTCTTGGTTTTCCCTGAAATGTTCTAGCACTGCTGGAAGAGCTACTGAGGTCACAGTATTGTGTCTGTGCCCCTGAAAGTATCTAAAGTTCTGGCTAACCCTTTAAATTTCAGTTACTGGAGTTTTTTAAAGGTTAAGCCATAATGGCATAGGCTCAGGCCTTTTCCCCACTGACAGGCATGCTGAATTTGAGGGCAGCACAGCCACGGTCACCATGTGGATCTACAGAGAGAGAGCAGGTCCCAACTCTGCTGCAAGCCCTGCCCTTGTAGCTGTTTCTCAGCGTCCTAATTTACCCTTGTCTCACCCAGGGTTCTGATATGGGTTGTTAGGCATTCTCTGTTACTGCAGGCACAACTAAATCATACCCTTTATTTAGATGTGTAGACATATGCACGTGTGTGTTATCTATATGTGAAGGCTGCCAGCTGGACGCATTAACATACAGCATGCCCGGCTCTATCCCTCTTCCATAACTTGTATCCTGCTCACCTTCCTTCCACCAAATTTCCAGTAAGTATTTTCTACTCCCAGTAGGAAGTCTAAAGCCCAGCATAGCTCTTCACTCCAATAACAAAAGAACCTACCTGTTACTGAAAACTTTGCTGCAGTTGTAAACCTTAATGGACAGCATTTCCCCCACGGCAGGCTTCCCATAGTGAGGCCAGCGAAAGAGCTATAAACAGAGCAGGAACAGTGACACTCCATTCCCAGACACATTTTGTTTGGTGGCCTCCTCTGCAAGGCAACGGAATCAAAGACCATGGCACAGAGCTGCTGCACCGAGAAGCTACTTTCCTGCTTTCCCGGTAGCTAGGGTAGAGTCTGCAGATGAGAACAGAGAGAGGATGGGGAGTGAAAGCCTCTCCAGCAGCACAGAGCCATAGGTCTACTGCTGCAAAAATCAGAGCGTCATCACCCTGGGAAAAGGTGAACGTTTGTGCCCTGACCTGGCAAGCTGTGGAGCAAGACCGTCCTGGAACGGCGCAGAGGTTCGGCAGGAGGTCACCCAGGAACCATCGGACTCGTGCACGTGGCAAAGCTGCTCCCCGAAGCTGCGATTTCCCTGCCCCCCACCCCAGATGCCCTGCTGCCTGGTGGCTGGGAGAGGCCCCTCCTGCCCGACGGCCCTTCTGCTTTCCACGGGCAGCGTAGAGTCAATCGGGTGGGAGAGCAGTGATGGGAGCCCTCATCAGCGTGGCACAGATGGACTGTTGCGGGCATCAGAGACGGGACAGTGATGATGAATGCCAGGAAGAACGCTGCTCGGGCCATCTCTGTCCCTGCTCCCTGGTGGGTACTGCTGCCCCACCAGGCATCGACCGAGACTCTGACGCGGCCCGTCCCCATCCCATCGATGACACCTGCGGAGGAGCCCCTGCGCTGTGCCCGCTGCGCCGCTTTGCTCTCACCTCCCCGAACACAGCCTCCGGGCCGCAGCGAACTTTCTTCGTCTTCTGGGTGAAGCCTTAGGAAGAAGGGAAGCATAAGATGCCAGCGGCCCGCCACGGCCTCGCCGCGGGGCACATAGCCCTCTCCCGCCCACCATCCCGTCCGGCGCCCACCTCGGAAGCTGAGCTGCACCTGCCGCTCACCACAGCCCGGCAGCCCGGACAGCCGCCGCACGCCGACGCTGAGCGCCATGGAGCCGCTGGCAGAATGCGCTGCCCTCCTCCGCCCGGCGTGACTCAGCCCCGGGTCGCCCAGCCGGTCCGGCTGCTCGCTCCCCGCCCCGGCGCCCCGCATCCCCCTCCAAAGGGCAGGAGGGAGTGGGGCCGGCAGCCCCGGCTGTTCCGCCTCCCTCAGCCCTGGGGCACCGAGCTGGCACTGGGCAACCGACCTCAGCCCGCGGGAGCGAGGCGCGGCCGGGCAAAACGGAGCCCCTCGCAGAGGCGTACTCGGGGGACCGCTCCGCAGGTCTGTTCTGTGCCCGGCGGAGATCAGGCCCGATGACGCCGTCCCCTGGCAGTTTGTGGCAGCGCTGGCACTTGGGGCCGCCGGCGATCGGGAACACAGCAATGGGCGCTCCCCGACCAGGGCTGGGGAAAGGGAAAGGGAAGATCCTTCGAGGGCTACGCTTGAGCTGTGGTTTGATGCCCTGGGAAGGTCAGGGGCTTCCAAAGCTGGCACCGGAGGACACCATCTCGAGCACGGTAGAGAACACGGGAGTCCAGCTCTGCTCCTGACCACCACAGCCCTGTGGTTCATTCGGCACAAAACAGACTTCTGTGGTTGCCAAGCTGAGACAGGGGAACGGGATGAGCTGGTTCGCTGGTCTCTCCCCACCGTGAGCCAACTGCACTCAGACCGGCATGTGCTCAGCAGCCTTTGCTCTCCTACCCCTACCACGGGTTAGGGCTAGAGAGGCTGCAGAGGACATGTGGCACAGAGCAGCCAGCTGTGCTCACAGCTACATACACCAAAACAAGTAAATGAGAGATGCTCAAGCCCTCTGGAGCAGTCATGCCAAGCAGAACTGGGAAAGCATTTCTTCCTCCTGGGGGTCTGGCTCTCCCACTCAGTATTCAGCACCAAACACCTGCACCCATGCATAGGGCACCTTGCAGTAGGCCAGGGTGGCTAATCCAGCTCTGTTAACACCGAGTGAATCATGCCTATGTAATGCCAGGCAGTTTCAAAGCCATCCTTGCAGACAATCCATTTACTTTTCTCTTATACAAGAGCCCCATTGAGCATCAGGGGGGAAAGCACTGCTGGTGGTGGAAATGAAGCACAGCAGGGAGGACACCACATCAAACACAGGAGGCTGACAGCATTTGGCACTTCTATGAGCCCAAACGAGCAAGCCTCGCAGTTCAGGGCAGCACAGAAATCTCAGTGCACTGACTCCGCACCCAGTCATGGCTGGAGAGGAGCAAGAGGGCTACAAGTCAGGCCGTTTTAATGATTCATTCAGACCACCAAAGTGTATCACTGGTGGGTGGATCCAGCACGTGCTCAAAGCTGAACAAAAGCCACGATCTCCCACGGGAGGTTGCGTGGCTTCCTGAAATACCCAGAATGGTGCTATCACTTGGATTCACCTGAAGACAGTACCTCAGTTTTGGTAAAACAGGACCTGGGAAACTGGGAGCACATTTTACACCTGAGGTAGGGCACTCAGCTCACCAAGCAGTCTGGACAAAGAAGGGGGATGGAACATTACCTCCCACTGAGAAGCGACCTCTATTGGATAGTATGGCATAAGTCTGCCATGAAATGCCACCAATATTTACTGCCAGGTGTCCTAGAAGTAAAAAGGAACGATCTTGTTGAGCTCCCACGTGCAATAGGTGATTTTGACTTACACGAAGCCCTGAGGCTGAAATACCGTTGAGAGCTGCAAGTACAAGGGTGCTTCCTCAGCCCTGGCCAAGAGCAGGCTGAGACTTCCTAAGCGCTCTCCATGTTAACTGTGGAGATAAAGCAAGAGACGGAGGTGCAGAAAGCATGCACCAGCAGTAGGTGAGAACAGCACATTCTCTTGAGGAAAAAAAACCTGAGCTTGACCTGAGCTTTCGTCTACCTGGAGCAACAACCATGCCATAAATCCACATTCTAGCTACATCCAGGACACACCTCCCAACCTCTTCAACAAGACCTCCAGCAGTGGTCTTCACTGCCCTGGGAGTGTCTGAAATGAGTGGAAAAGGGCAAATCAACTGCTCTCCCACAGCTTTCCACCTGGGCTCATACCCATGTAACTCCTGCTCTCAAGTGACAACCACAGGACTTCTTGTGCTAGTTTGAAGCAGGCTAGAATGTTTTGGTGAGAACTAGATTACAGGCTGTGACAGGAAAACAACAGTGATGTCTACTTCCCTCATAGGCCTTGTAATCTGTTTTAGTTTAGGCAGCCCCTCAAGAAGAGAGGCTGCTTGGCTTCCTTCAAGAATCTACATAAATGCAAGCCAGCTGAGTGTTGTAGGCTAGATGCTGGAGTAATTCTTAAGAGATAGTCCAGCATTCTCTAGGTGAAGCTGTTGGCTGCCTGTGGAACCTGGGAGCACACATAGTCAAAACGAGGTTTGAATAAAAAACTAGCACAAACTCTTCTTTGGCATTGGCTCTAGGCTCACAGCCCTTCAAGCACAAGCTAAGTGCTAGTTTGGTGGCAGATATCATCTAGAAGGACCAGTCTAGTTGAGGATGTAGATGCAAATTCAGTTTCTGCTTTCACACAGGGTTGTGACCTACCAGCTTCATAGCCTGAATTGCCAGGGCAGTCTTCCAAATTATTCTCGCCATTTCCTGCTTCATCTGGTAGAGCAGGCAAGTTCTTTCTTAAGTCCAGAGCAAACAAACAGCTCACTGAAGGAGAGGACTGCAGGATATACATTCAGCAGTCTTAATGATTAACAGGTAACAGGACTAATGATAATGGACAACTTGCTCAGCTTTTGCAGCTGATCACACTCACAGAATCGCAGAACATTAGGGACTTTGAAAGTCCAACCTCCCTGCCAGAGCAGGATCACCTAAAGTAGGTCACACAGTAATCCATCCAGGCAGGTTTTGAATGTCTCCAGAAGAGACTCAACCTAGGCTAACCCACATGCTGAATCAGCATCTGGCTAGTGTGGCAATGCATCCAAACCCCCTCCCCCACACATGTGATCAGCATGGCAGCGAAGATCAGAAGCACAGGAAAAAGGGCAAGGCAGAAAACAGCTTCCCCCTTTTGAGGCTGTCAGCTGACACCTGAGCCCCTGTTATGGAGGGGGATTCTTATCAATTATTAATCACCCTCCGGGGCCACGTCACAGCCTATATGAATGTCCAGTTCTCCAGGGTCTCTGCCTGTGGACTCTGAGGCTGGAGTCCTCCCGGCTTGAGGGGAAAGGATAAATCTTCCCAGTCTCTGGGGAAATAGGTTTTCTGACCTTTTCTCCTGGTGAAGAGGCGATCTCTGCCTTTGGTGCTGCTGGCTTCTTCTGGATGCTGCATCCAGGAATCCTTGGCTGGCAGGATTTGAGGAGCAGAATATCGTGCTGTCTCTGGCACAGTTCTTCACAGCTAGCAGGCCATGTGTGTGTGCAGGCAATTCAGAGTCTGCTTCCTGGTTATCTCAGCAGCAGTGGCGCTTACCAGGCAGTGATAGGCAGCAGGCATGCAAAGTGTGCGCGGCTGCTGGGAGTCTGAGCTCCGTAGGTAAAGGCAGTGCAGATCTGGGCCTGATAACACAGTGGTGTGCAGATGTGCACAGCTGGCTGGAGACTATTGGCTCCTCATATAGATATATGCAGGCTTAAATGAGCTCTGCATCTAAGGTACACAGGCAGGTGAGCTGCGACTGGGTCACAGCATGAGGTCGGGGCCGCTGAGTGTCTGAGTAGCTGAGCTATGCAGGGTCTGTGCCTGAGGGTCCGAGCTGAGCACTTTGTTTACCTGTGCTCCCCTATTTATTGAATGTGAGCCAAGATTAATGGTCCCTTTGGCCACTAGAATGACCAATCAGGTTGGCAGTCAGCCAAACCTTACCATAATAGGCAGAAGCTGCTTGCCTGGACTCTCCCAAATATGGGGATCACATGGGCTTACCCCAGGGAAACACGAGGTGGGTGTGTGGGGGCTCACACAACCTGTTTACAACCAGGGGTCCTGGCACAAAAACATGTCCAGGCAAGGCAAGGTGTAAATAAGCCTCTTTTCGGGCCTACAGGCCCTCCATGACAGCCCCTTCCCCCAAGTCATATGTTAGGGGCAAAGCCCCAGGCCAGCACAAGCCTAGACAATCCAGAACCTGATGCTAATCAGTTTTCTGCCCTTTTTTTGGCATGTGGAATATGACCTCTGGCGTCCACAAGACACTTGGGCCATGAGCCAATATAAAATGGGCCTGCTAGAGAGCACCCTGGCTCTGCCTGGGGCTTTCTCCCCCTACACGTGTGGATCACACACTGCAGTTCCAAAAGGACTCCTTGAGAAACAAAGACACCAAGAGGACTTCTCACAGCTGGAACCAGCCTTGTGAGTATAGCTGGCATTTGCCTAAGTCTCTGGGGAATACCTTCTCTTGTTAGTAGGGGCAATCTACTGCTGGTGGATTCAATCATTTCCCAAACACTGATCTTTACACTGTTTGCACTGGTGCTTGTATCCTGTCATCCAACCGAGCAACCACCCTGTAAATTATCTTATACTAACCTTTGTATCAGCTATGTGGGTGCCAGAATCTTTAAACTAACAAATAATTTATATTTTAATTTCCCACCAGCATCCCTTTATTCATAACAGCTACTACTAAAGATCTTCCATAAAGTAAAACATCTATATGGATGAACAACAAAAAGAAAAGCCCAGAAAGGAACTGTTATGTAAGTCAAAGTAGATCGTTTATTTGTGGAACTGAAAGTGATGACCACTTGCAGTGCAATGACAAACCCATTTCCATATCCCTACCTTGAAATGAGCGATCAACTCCCGCCTCTCAAAACAACTGTGCTTTGCTATCTTGTGCCTGTTCTGCAGTCTCCAGACCACGGAATACACACAGTCCTGAAGACAAGGACACACCTCTTCGCAGTTCCAGAGTTATCTCATTTCCTAACTTCTGCAGCACGAAGAAGTCACTCAAAGCATCTTTATTTCAATGTTTCCAGCTTCTGTATTTTGAGAGTCACATTAATGCAACTCATTAGTCCCATCCCAAATTAATTAATGATTAATCCTCATTAAGTCCCCCCCAAAATAAGTACAGATAAGTAAAGTGCAGTGTTCTTAAACTGCAACAGTGTCTCCAAGCAAGAGGCCATCACAGAAGACATTTTTGCTGACAGAAAAAATGTGATTAAAATAAGATTACAAAGTATGGTCACTGAAGTGGGAAAATAAGCCTCTACATGTAAAAATAGACTGGCACTTTAGGAAGGCACAACAGGAACTACCTCAGACACCCAACCAAGAGGACTTTGTTAGCAGCCAGGACAGAAGGGTGCCCCCATTCCCAAAGGAAAAGCTGAGAACACAGGTAGGCACCGTCACAGCAAACATGTCTGCAGTGCACCTGTGCCAAGCTCAGCACAGAAGCAGCACTGTGCAAGCAGCTCTGGGAGCAAGCAGCAGATGGGCTGTGTCAAGCCATGCTGGATTGCTCCTGCTAGGTGGAAAACCAACAAGGTCCATTCTATTGTGACAAACGCTGCTGGCAGTTAGTGATTTTTTTCCCTATATACATTTCTCTCAGCTAGGAGCAGGAAAGATCAAAGACACAGAGCACAAGCAGGTGAGTCTGTGTGAGTGCTACCATTTGCAGGCAAGGAGCACTCAAAGTGTGTAAGGGAGCATGTGGGTGTAGGCAGCTTTCTTCACTCCAGTGATAGTGGTGGCCAGGGTCATGCTGCAATCTACATTGCCTTTACTTCTGGTGGTTTCACAGGTGGCCATCCCTGCCACTTATAGTATGACACCAGCTGCTTGGGCACTTCAGCCAGAACCACCTGGGAAAGTGCTTCCCGAGAAGCCTGCAAGGAGAACGAAGGAGAATAAATCAGAAATACTGCAGAGAAAGGATTCATTACTCCAGGGATGAACTCTCAGAGAACTCAGAGCAAGTCACCCCACCTGCCACATCTCACTTTGCTCCTGGAGTTCTTGCTGCACTTTCAGGAGCACCTGACAGTCTTGGTGAGCACTGTTAAAGAAAAATCACTCATTCCCACCCCTGCACTGTTCCCACCTCAAGACCAGGCTCATGCAGCCTTTACATGGCCTGGATGTGGGCAGGAAGCTGTCCCAGCCACTGGCAATTTCTCTTATTGGGAGTTTTCATTCAACTCCACTTCTGAACTCAACTCACTGTGCAGTATGTGTGAATGCCAGTGCCAGCTGTGGCAGTAGGGAGTCCATCAGGACTGCTTTCAACAGCAGGGAACCATAAAATGAATCACAGAATGCACTGGGATGGAGGTCATCAAGCGCAACCCCTTGGCAGTAAGCAAGGACAACTCCAACTAGATCAGGCTGCTTAGAGCCTCCTCAAGCCTGACCTTCGATGTCCCCAGGGATGGGGCCTCCACCACCTACCTGGGCAATCTGTTCCAGTGTCCCACCACCCTCACACTAAAGAGTTCCTTCTTAATGTCCAATCTAAATCTACCCTTTTCTAGTTTAGAACCCTCTCGATGAGCCCCATCAACTCCTGGGAGAAAATCCTTTCCCTGCTTAGAGACAGACAAACTCCCTCTGCGGCCAGCAGCCCTGGTACTGTCAAAACCTCACAGTCAAACAACCCCAAAATTCCACCAGTGGCACCACCAGCATTCACCAGGTGTGCATTCCTGTCCTGTTCAGTATTCTTCCCTGCCACTGAAGGGATTGAGGAAAACACCACCTGTGCTCCTCATCCTTCAACAGGTCACCCCAGAGCTCTGAAGTCCCTTTTGATTGCTTTTGGACTCCTCCCTGCAGCCTCATCACTGCCCATCTGCATGACCAGCAGTGGGCAATGGTCAGAGGGCTGGACTGGACCAGACTAGACCAGGGAGCTTCCTAGTGAAGTCCCCAACCCAGGCCTCAGGGAGGCAGCAGCCTGCCCTGTGGGATGGATCTGGTTGGCAAACTGGGCTCTCTGCTGCCCACAGAGGAGAATCACCTATGACAATCACTCTTCTTTTTGCTTACCAGAGGCAGACACAATGCTCACTCACCCCAAGCAGCCCCCTAGACGGACCTGCACCTTCACCCTCATTTGCCTGGCCCTCAAATTTCAGAGCCCTGTATCACAGAATCACAGAATTAACCAGGTTGGAAAAGATCAAGTCCAACCTATCAAGCAACCCTTCTGATTAACTAAACCATGGCACTAAGTGCCTCATCCAGTCTCCTTTTGAACACCTCTAGGGACGGTGACTCCACCGCCCTCCCAGGCAGTCCATTCCAATGCCAATCACTCTTTCTGTGAAGAACTTCTTCCTAACATCCAGCCTAAACATATCTGTTGTGTAAGGGCAAGTGGGAAGGCGGGGAAGGCCAGAGGGGATTCATCTGCTGCACCAAGCAGGGACCTGTTCCCATTCTCCCCATCCACAATACTCCTTAGCCTTCCCACCTCCTCTTCCATCTTTGCCACCACACTAAGCAGTTCATTCACCTGGTCGCATTGCACACAGCTGCTGTCTCTGCTGTCCTCTGGTACCAGAGACAAACTCAAGCACGTCCTGCAGCCCTCCAGGCTGCACACACACAGCAGTGTGCATGTCTGCCACCTTCAACTGGGTCACCATGCTCCTTCTAGTGATGGCATTCAGCCAAATGGAAACCACAGCAAGGCCCTCTGCTGGGAGGTGCTGACCACCAGTTGAGTCAGTCTCTAGAGCCAGAAGGAAGCCTGTGCCTTGCCTGCACACCCTCCCCACACTCCAGTGTCACTGCTCTTATGTATTGAGGGAGTTTAGCCACTGCCACACACTGTAACTGCCCATGCTAAGTCACAGCTGCTGCTGCTTAGAAGCTCACTCTTCCTGCTCTGGACAGGGGAGAGGGAACTGGGACACCCTTCTCTTTCCCTGTGTTTTTGTGACTTGGCTGCTTTAGGAAGGGTCCTGCAGTACAACCCTCTGGTCTGGAGCCTTTCACCTCATTGGCTTCGCTTCAGTCTTCAAACAGAGAAGATAATATCTCAACTTCCACCTGGAGCAAGCAGCTTGAAGCATGCAGCTTGCTGCCTTGCCTAGAGCCTGCTAACTTTTCAGATTTAATAGCTGCACATACACTGGCACTAGGACTCCTCAAGTTGCAGATGACTTACATTTTTGAACTGTCGGAAAGGCACAAACTGGACAATATCTCGTGCAGCTGGCTCTCCTGTCAGGGATTTCAGGACACCATCGTCTCCATCAAGGAACTCCATTGCTTTGAAATCAGCTTCCCCAACTCCAACAATAATGATGGACATCGGTAGCTTAGAGGCATTAACGATCGCATGCCTAGTTTGATCCAGATCAGTGATCTCTCCATCTGTGATGATCAGCAAGATAAAATATTGCTGAAAAACATGAGAAATCACCCAGTCAGGCAGTTAGCACCAAAGCCCACAGAACTGAGGGCAAACGGAGCAATCTCTCACTCTAAGGAAGAAATGAGTTAGTGCTGTTGATTAGACAAAACCAGAACACTAAAGAAATTTGAGTTCATTTTCATTTTTTTTCCACATGCAGATAACACTTTTCACTGTGCACTTCAGATTTCCTGGGCACTAGAAAATAAGACAGAGACTTAAAGTCAATTTCTGAAGAACAAATGCATTCTCTACAGATGATGGTGCTTGACAAGAGGGGTTAGAGTGATGGACCTGCTGAGAGTCCAGCTGGTCTACAAGCCAACAGAGCACCCCAGTTTGCTCTGAATACCAGCAAGCTGAGAAAGGAGAAATAATAACATTTGAGCAATGTGAACTAATGTCAATGTCCATCAAGTTCAGTTTGTGTCAATATATACAAAGAAAATACCCACAGCCTCTCCTGTAAGCTGGTAAGAGAGAACTTGAAGTGGGCAGATTTAGACTGGAGATGAGGAATAAATTTTTTAGAGTGAAGGTGGTGAGACACTGGCACAGGTTGCCCAGGGAGACTGTGGATGCCCCTTCCCGGTAGGTGGTGAAGGTCAGGCTGGATGAGGCCTTGAGCAACCTGGGCTAGTGGAAGGCATCCTGCCAATGGCAGGGGGGTTGAACTGGAGGAGCTTTAAGTTGTCTTCCAACCCAAAGCATTCTGAGTCACAGAATCACAGAAGGTTAGAGGCTGCAAGGGACTTGAAAAGATCACCCAGTCCAACTCCCCTGCCAGAGCAGGATCACACAGGAACACATTCAGGCAGGTCTTGAATTCATCTCCAGAGAGGAAGACTCTACAGCTCCCCTGGGCAGCCTGCTCCAGGGCTGTCACCCTCACAGGGAAAAAAACTTTTTCATATTTCCATGGAACTTCCTATGCCTCATCATCCACCACTGCCCTTGTGCTGTCCTTGGGCATCACCCAGCAGAGCCTAGATCCAGTCTCTGGGCATTCACCTGTACATCTTTATAATCATGCAATGAGGGCAGTTCTCAGGCTCCTCCGCTCCAAGCTCCAAGCCTCAAGCCCCAAGCCCCAAGCCCCAGTTCACTCAGCCTCTCCTCCTAAGGAAGATGTTCCACTTCATTATTTTTGTGGCTCTGTGCTGGACTCTCTCAAGCAGTTCCCTGAGGTCTTTCTTGAACTCAAGAGACCCAGAACCAGACACAACGTTCCAGATATGGCCTCACCGGGACAGAGTAGAGGGGCAGGAAAACCTCCTCTGACCCCCTAACCACAGCCCTTTTAATCCACCCCAGGATGCCCTTGGCCTTCTTGGCCGCAAGAGCATATTGCTGACTCATAGGCACCCTTCTGTCCACCAGGACCCTCAGGTTCCTTCCCCCTTCACTGCTAACAGGTCAGTCCCCAACCTATCCTGATCCCTGGGGTTGCTCTTTCCCAGGTGCAAGACTCTCCCCTTGCCCTTGCTGAACTTCATTCCATTTCTCTCTGCCCACCCCTCAGCCTGTCCAGGTCTGGCTGAACAGCATTACAGCCTTCTGGTGTGGCAGCCACTCCACCCAGCTTGGTGGATCAGCAAACTTGGCGACAGTGCACTCTGTGCCCTCGTCCAGGTCATCAATGAATATATTGAACAGAAGTGTCCCAGTACTGACCCCTGTGGGACTCCACTAGCTACAGGCCTCCAACTGGACTGCATCCCATTGACCACAACTCTCTGACTTCAACCAGTTCCCACCCACCTCACTCCCTGATCACCCTGCCCACACTGCCTCAGGTCAGCTGTGGCAGACAGTGCCAAGCACTTCACTGAAATCAAGATAAACCACACTCACTGCTCTGCCATCATCAATTCACCTGGTGATACCCTCATCAAAGGCTATCAAGTTGGTCAAACGTGACTGCCCCTTGGTGAAACTATATTGGCTGCTCCTAATGACCCCTTTTTGTCCTTGATATGCCTAAGGGCAGTGCCAAGGATAAGCTGCTCCATGACCTTTCTGGGGATGGAGGTGATGCTGACCAGTCTAGAGTTACCCTGCTCCTCCTTCTTACCCTTTCTGCAGACAGCAGTGACATTTGCCCTCCTCCAGTTCTCAGGCACCTCTCTTGTGCACCATGACTTACTGAAGATGGTGGAGAGTGCTCTGGCAATGCCCTGTGCCAGGTCCCTCAGCACTTGTGGGTGCATCCCATCTGGACACACGGACCTATGGATGTTCAGATTACTGAACTGTTCCCTGACCCAGCCCTCATCAACCAAGGAAAACTCCTCCTTTGTCCTGTCTTCCTCTGGTACCTCAGGAGTCAGGCTCCTGAGGGCAATCTCCAGCAGTATAGACAAAGAAGGCATTTAGTAACTATGTCTTCTTTGTGCCCTCTGTCAGCAGGCACCCACCGCACTCAGCACTGGGCCTACATTGCCTCTGGTGTTAGTTTTTCCTGCAGTGTATTTCAAGAAGCTCTTTTTGTTGTCCTTGACATCCCTTGCAAGTTTGAATTCCAAAGAGGCCTTAGCCTTTCTAATTGCCTCCCTGCATCCTCTGACAACCACCCTGTACTCCTCCCAGGTGCCAGCCCCTTCTGTGATCATCTGTAGACTCTCTTCTTCCACTTGATTTTGTTCAGCAGTTCCCTACTTCACTATGCAGGTCTCCTGGCTCCTTTTCTCAATTTCCTACTTTTGGAATGCTCTGATCTTGAGCTTGCAAGAAGTGGTCCTTGAATACCAACTAACTACCATGGGCCTCTTTGACTTCAAGTACCCTGTCCCATGAGATGTGCCCTAGCAATTGCCTGAAAAGGCCAAAGTTGGCCCTGCTGAAGTCCAAGGTTGCGGTCCTGCTTGGTGTTCTGTTCTTACAACACAAGATCATGAGCTCCACCATCTCACGATCACTATAGCCAGGACTGCCCTTGACCTTCACTGCTTCAACCACATCCTCCTTATTGGTGAGTATTTGGTCTAGCAGCACCCCGCTCCTAGCTGGCTTGTCCACCATTTGCATCAAGAAATTATCATCAGTGCACTGGAGGAACCTCCTTGATTGTGGCTGGCTGCATGAGTAGCTCTTCCAGCAAATATCTGGGTAGTTAAAATCTCCCCTGAGAGCCAGGGCCAGTGATTGAGAAGCTGCTGTCAGCTGACTGTAAAAGGCCTCATCAACTTCCTCATCCTGATCAGGTGGTCCATAATAAACACTCGCAACTGTATCATTCATGCTGGTCTGCCCCTTATGTTGCACCCACAAGCTCTCAACTTGCCTCTTCTCCCTCCCTGAACAAAACTAAATACACTCTAGTTGCTCCCTCACATAAAGAGCAACTCCACCACCTCTCTTTGTTGACCTGTCTTTCCTAAACATCCACAACCACATTCCAGTCATGGGAGCTGTCCCACCACATCTCTGTCATTGCCACCAGGCCATAACCCCTTGCCCTCATGTGGATTTCCACCTCCTCCCGTTCATTCTCCGTGCTGCATGCACTGATATGCAGGCACTGTAGGGAGCCAGCTGAGCATGCTGAGCCTGTGAACTAAGCTTGGGATCCTAAGGAAGGAATACAACAATGCTTTGTTGTTCCATTCTACCCTATCATGGACATGGAAAGCACACCAACCCCAGAGATCAATGGCACAGCACATGAACTCACTGAAGCAGCTCCTTGTTGTGCTGAGTGTGCTGCAAACCTCGCCACGTGGTTTATAATAGGAGAGAAATTGGTTGGCCCATAGAGACGGAGCTGAGGCAAGATCTGGCGGTAGGCATCCACTATTCCTTGGATCCCTGTAACACAAGGAAGAAAGCTGCCACAAGAGCCTCATTACATCCCCAGTTGTTACACAGCCATCAACTTCCAAAGGGCAAATAAGCAGCAGGACAAGAGCAAGCACACAAAGCACAAGGCTGAAACCAGCAGCTATCTGCAGAAATAGGATTTGCAAATTTCTCCCCCATTCTACATTGTTCACATCACTCTTTGCACTTCTAACATCACAAAGCTAATGGAAGCTGTGGGAAAAATAGTCCAAGGAAGGCATACTGATGACTTTGTTTACCTGTCCTTTCTACCTTGCTTACAGCCTGATCAGACAAGGTCAGGAGCTCTCTGGGACAGCTACATTTCACTTTATTTGAAAAGTCAGACAACAATCACTGAATCAAAATTCAAACATTTCTGTAACAGCATTAGCTTGCATTGTCCACCAGGCAGGTTTTACTGTGGTACCTCTCAAAATACTGCACAAGGACCCTTATAGGGCAAAGACAGATCCCAGTGAGGCAGACGATCAGAAAACACTTGGATTTTAACACTGAATCTCAGATCCGTCACATTTGTTTGCCTTAGACCAGGGGGAAAAAAAACAACCACACCAGAAAGAGAGTTAAATATGCTTGTTCAAGAACAATTCTTTGCCACTGCAAAGTTAGTTCTAAAAGGTCATCATCCTTCTTAGAGAGCAGCCACTGGAAATAGTGAAACAGTTGCTGCTAAGAAGATGGCTATAAAGAAAGTTTTTAAGACAAGCCTTTACATGTAACATCTAAGCATATATACAGAGCTGATAAAGTAACCTGACTGCCTTAGCAGATGGCTGCTGTAGAAGCACAACTAGCACAGACACTTTGCCGATCTGAATCCACAACCACCTGTGACATACCAGAAGTAGCCAAGCTGCAGCAACACAACACAAATTTCAGACTAACAATCAAATTAAATCTGGAGCCCTCTGCTGGAGCTTATGCAGACTGTGCGGGATTTTGCTTCAACACACAGCATGCAGAGAAGGGTAAATCTAATTTGCTGCATGTCTTGGTGCTCCATCTGTTTTTCAAGAGCTATGAAAGAAATACACAACTTCAAACAGCTGCTCCTCTCAGTGAAGTATTAATAGAGACATCCTTACCTTGACAGTAAGGGTTGCTGGGGTTGAAGTTCAGAGCAAACTCATGAGATACCTAGAAAAAGATACACCACAAACAGTTAGAGAATGCCTACTGGGACAGAGCAACTGCTCACTGTTGTGAAGGTCCTACCTGCCAGCTAGGAGGAACCTGAGCTCCAAACCCAAATGCAGGAAACAGTTTGTCCCTGGAGAAAAAAGGTATCAACAAGAAATGAGAAAGAACAATTCTTTAATAGCCTGCTACTCTTATTCCCAGAAAGCAGCTGAAGACCAATTCCCGTCCTAAGGAATGGGTACACTATCTAGCTCCCCATGCTCCCTAGGGCTTTCAGGCTTGGGCTTGACACCTTCAGAATTTCCTTCAGCGCAGCGTCCCATAGGACTCTAAAGATTTCTAGGCAGTGTGAGAAAAGCTAACCCAACCACAGCCCAGCTAAACAACAGTTGACAAGCACGTTCCCATGGCGTCACACAGGGAATCCATGTTTGAAATGCCCTGTCAGAAGCGAAGAATTAGTGAACAGCTACAGCAGCACTACAGAGGCCATAAACAGACTGACCTGGAAGGATAAACCAAGTGAACATGCCAAATTACAGAGGGCTGCCATTTCCCCTCCTGACAGTCACAGAAGCAGGAGAAAGCAGTAGCAGCAGCTGAAGGGACTTCCCAAGTAAAGGTAGCGATTCAATCACTGTAATGTTACAGCCCTGGCACAAGCTCTCAGACTTGATCACAGAGGCTTGCTGTGACGTTTTTGAGGCAGCGGCTAGAGCGGGTAAGATCACTACATACGTGTCATAATCCTGGACTACACTTCCCACACTCCAGATGGCAATCAGGTACTCATTTGTCCCATCTGGGCTGATGTAGTGAAGAGAACCTGGTGACCTGGGATCTCCGTTGGAGCCAGTGAAGTCTACACCCACCTAATTAGTCAAGATGATGACAAGAAGTCACAGATGCATCACCATAAGCAAAAGAACTAACCATACCAGAAAGAGGGTGAGACCTGGCCTGCAGAGCTCCCTTCCTTTCAGGCACATGCACCTCCGTGCAGGAACAGCAAACTGCCTGCATACCTTTTCCCACTGGGGTACAGGTTTAGGAAGCTGTAATCCTTTGCACTGACAGAAATTACTTTCTAAGGAACTTGAAGAAGCTCTCTAGTTCCATTAAAGCTGATACTTGATCACAAAAATTAAGAGTTTAATTTGAATTTTGCATTCTTCATTATTGCAGATCCACATTGTGCCTGCAGCCATTCACACTGCAAACAGAAGTGCTCACCACAACGTCGCTGCTCTTGTCCCATCACCTATCAAGATATGCAGCGGAGAAACAACTCACTGTGAAGTTAATCTGGCAGCCTCCCATGATATAGTCCAGAAATGAATAGTCTGTCTCAATCTGGAGGTACAGACACACAGTGTTACATCTCCTCCCCAAAAGAGATTTCATTGTAATCAGAAAATTAAAAGAAAGGCAAAAAAAACCCAAAATCTTCCTACCTTGAAAGACTTTACCCTAATAATGCCAGAGTTTTTGTAGCTCTTCTTCTTTTCTTTCTTCTCAGGATGAATGCATTCAAACTCCACCTAGGTAACAAAAGTGCGCAAAGAGCAAGTTTCAAAACACCTGCATCTACAGGAGGGCAGATAACTGGAACAGGACGGCATCAGGGTATCACACAGTTTCAGAGATAGGCTAATACCTGGCAGAATTCTGAAACATAGTTTAAAAAGGTTTGCAACTCCTTGGCTGCTGCCTGATGAGTTAAACAGGACGCTTGCCTTAGCACTGAGGAGAAGTCCCTCATCACTGTGCATGCAGCGACGGAAGTGTCATCCCATCAGACAGGAGGGAAAAGCTGATCACTGATACAAGCATCTCTCTTAACATAACCAAGTCCTTAGTTAAGGAAAGGCACTCAAAGAAAAGCTGGAAAGGCAAAATCTGGGGATGGAAGAGGCTGAAAAATCCTAGGCTGCAGGTCCCCAGGGGCAGCAGTTCACTGTTTTGTTTTGCTCACGTTAGTTCTGATTTCACACGGGCTAGGGGAAAAGGGAAGAATCTTGCACCAGTTTTGGGATGACAGCTACAGAAATCAAGTTTGTTGGCAACATGGAGCAGTTCTGGACTATGCCCTACATGCAGATTCACCTGCCTAAATTCAGATGAGACATCTCAGTGAGAATGAGTTTCAAAGAATTAGTTTTCATTGCAGACAGCAGAGAGAAACTGCCACCAGCAGTGAAGGGCTCCAGCTTGCTCTAAACTGGATGCTCAAGAAAACAAGGTAGGAAGAGTATCCCCTAGGAAACACTGATGCTCTCTGTTAGCTAGAGAGGCAACCACAGTGCTTGTAAGGGTGACCACTCATGGTGCACTCATGGTAAAGCATGACTAAGCCTTTTTAATTTCCGCTTGACTCAGCAGACAGAAAAGCAACCCAGTTGCTGGGAAAAGCAGCTAGCAGCCAGCAGCCTCAAGGACATTTTTAGGAGCAGGAATGGCAGCAGTACCCCAGGAAAACAGAGCAACAGAAATCCCACACCAGATTTTACTCTTCACAGATGCTGGCTAAGTAATACAGAGACAGAAAAATTCCCTTTTGGAGGCTACAACTCAAAACACATCAACGAGGTCAGCTTTAACAGGGGGGTATAAAGACAGGGGACTGTGGAAACTCACCAGAGAGCCATCAGCTGCTCTCTGCAGCTGGGCCAAGTGGGTCTCAAAGGTGCCTATCAGGTCATGGGAGCCATCGCTGTCGTGGTCTGCACACTGCACCTGCAAGGGGAGAGAGGCTGCCGTGGGCAGGTGCAGTGCAGGGGCAGAGTGGCAGCTGCCTCAGCGCCTGCCTCCCACAGCTCCACAGCCGCAGCAGTGAGCTCCTCATCACAGCTCAACTGGTGGTGTCATCCAGACCATTCACTGAGCTACCCAGAATCATTCTCATAAGAGGTTCAACTACTCACGCACATAAGCATGCACGGTAGAAGTTTCAACCAAAAGCTTCCTCTAGTTTAAACATAAGAGATTAAATGTGAGTTTGAGCATAGAGGATTAAAGAAACCCCAAAACACAGAACCCTCCAACACTTCACAGCACAGGTGTATAAATGCAGGACCATATAGGATAGGACATGAAACTGGGCTAATGAGAAGCAAAACTTTAAGCACTTTCTGAACAGTCTTATATTCTGCCCAGCAGTAGCACCGACTTACAAAGAAACTGCAATTTCATAGATTCACAGCATGGGTTCAGTTGGAAGGGACCTTAAAGATCATCTCATTCCGACCCCCTCTCCACGGGCAACAACACCTCCCACCAACACAGGTTGCTCAAGGTCTCATCCAGCCTGGCCTTCAACACCTCCAGAGAGGGGGCATACACAACCTCCCTGGGCAACCTGTGCCAGTCTCTCCCCAATCTCACAAGAATTTCTTCCTCATCTTCAGTCTCAATCTTCCCCTCTCCCAGCTCAAAGCCATAGTCCAAAGTTTCTCCCCCCAGCTCTCCTGGATCCCCTTCAGGTACTGGCAGGCTGCTCTAAGTTCTCCCTGGAGTCTTCTGTTCTCCAGGCTCAACAGTCCCAACTCCCTCAGCCTGTCCCCAAAGCAGAGGTTCTCCAGCCCTCTGATCATCTTGGTGCTCTCCTCTGAACCATCTCCAGCAGTTCTATGTCCTTTTTGTGCTGGGAGCCCCAGAACTGGAGGTAGTGCCACAAGTGGACTCTCAGCAGACCATAGGGGCAGAATCACAGCACTTTTCTCTGCATCTTCTATCAATCAAGCTATAAATACCTACTAACCAGCTATGGCTGAAGTAGCACGAAAGTTTTTGGAACTAGATAATACAGAAGAGCAATGCATTTGAAATTAAAGACACGCTAGCAACTACGGCTTGAAGCAAGCACAGTAAGGTATCCCCTGTCAGGAGGTCCCCAGAGACCAACCATGAGCAGCATTTATAACATGCACAATGCACACAGCTTCAAAACATGATTCCAGAAGCAGTCTGTGATGAGCTGCCTATTCCACACTGCAGTTCACCTGCCACAGATCCAAGAACTCTCCAAGATCTGCCCATAGTTACCAGGGACTGACCGTACTCCAGTGTGAGCCACAGTGACAGTGCGCTCCTCAGGACAAAAGGACAAGATGCAGCCATGTGTTACACCTCAGTACGGATGTCACACCCAAAGCCTAGGCATCCGAACTGGAGATAGGCTTCTCTTCTAGGACTACCTTAATTCACTAGAGATCTTCCACTGCTATCAGTGGGAAGCCAGCATAAGTCAGGTGAATTCTATCCTAGTCTAGATACCCAGCTGGAGATGGATTTCTGTCACAGTGCCAGCTGTTCCTCAGTATTGTGAGGAGGAATTCACTCCCTTTCTAAGCACCAACGGAACACCTTATCTACAAAGGTGATCAGTGTCATCTTCTTCAGCGACCATAAAGGCAAGTTGCCTTACCACATGTTCAGGCAACCCTGCATCATGTAGTTGCTTTATACAACCTGGGTTTGGTGGATGGAACCATCTGGAGTAACTCCGGAACTTGTCGAAGTCACCGGAGCAGCTGGGATCTCCAGCGCGGATCCTTCTGGGGAGATGCCTTTTCTTGTCCCTCTGGGAACGCTGGCTTCCAGACTCAGAGCGGCTGGGGACACGTTTCTGTGGCGCTCTTCCCTTTTGCCATGCAGTGCTGGCAGCTGAGGCTGTAGCGTTAGCAGCTTTCTGCTGTTTAAAGTTCGCAGCTTTTCCCCGGGATTCCCTTTGGGGATGCTTCGCAATTTTTACTTGCCCGCGCAGGGGCTTTGCGGCACAGTGAAGCTGTGTCGCTGGGCAGGGTCACGGTGCAGCTCGCAGGCAGGCTGGAGTCACACACTGAATCACGGAGAGATTTCTCCTGCGCTGTGCCTCTAAGGCTGCGGTTTGCCGATTCGCTGCTTTCGCGCTGCTCGGCAGGGCTCGGCGGACGGCTTGCATCGGTCGCGTCGGTGCGAGCAACTGCACTGCACATGCTGGCAGTGCGAACGTCTCCGAGCTTCGGAGAGCCGATGCCTTTTCCCTCCTGGTTGCCTTTAGCTTTGCGGCAGGGCTTGGTGGAGAGAGCGCCTAGAGCCGTAGCGGCAGGACTTTGGGGGCTGTCCCTCGCCTGGCTGTTAGCTGAATTGAGGCTGCTCTTGGCTGAAGAGAACGCTGATAGCTTTTCCCCGAAGGCACAGCCGATTCTTTTGGTTTTGCTAAGTGTGAGCAAATACCTCCACCCCGCCTATCGCCACTGGGGAGAACAGTGGAGAAATACAGTCTGCTTTTGCATCTTGCAAAATGCGCAGTGGAACTAAACAGAAAAGCCTCTGGGTTTGAAACGTTTTCAGGTTCTCTTTCCAGATGCAGAATGTTTGCATCCGCATTTTTTAGCTCCGTTAGGGTCTGCGCTAGACAGATAGCCAGGATTAAAGCATGATTTTCCTGAGCGTTGCCTGCCAGTTCTTCAAAGAAGATTTTGGGCTGGCGGCAACTTTTAGCTGCCCACTCCAGACCGAAGCCTGTGATTTTATATCCCAAGTGACGCAGCCTTGCTGTAATAGCGTTCACTACTCAGGCCGTGCTGATGAACTTGTAGGTCTCCAAATTAAATGCCGTGGGTCTTGCATGCGATTCAGGCCAACCTAAGGGAACAACATTCCAGGGAAATGCCACTCCTGATTCGTGAGCAAATCCAGCAGTTGGTCACATTCACCGACTTTGCAAAGCTAGTTTTCAAGTTTCCATGCATGCTGTCACGGCTGGCTGCACCAGCTGTGGGCTCCTGTCCCATTACATCCCCTTTCCAAAATACCTAACATGAAAAATGTCCTCAGCTTTCTCTCAGTCTTCTCGATAGATTTTCTGCTAACTCTCCACCGAGGTCGTTCTGGCATCGGGGCTGGTTGCAATTATGCGAAATGTATCCACAAGTTGACTCTTTCCACTTTGACCACTGTGTGGGTGATCTGGAGGCTTTCAGAGGTTAGTTGCCCCAGTCACCGGTTTTGCCCTTTCTTTCAGTTCCACTTTTACTGGTTCTGCCAACTTGGCTCTTCTGGCCTTCTTGTGGCACATACAGAAGGAAGCATCACATTAATTTTTTTCAGGAGGAAATCTCACTCTGATCTTCTTTTTTGATGTTCCCTTTGCAAGATGATTCCTTTAACACACATACTTGTGCTCCCCAGAGAGTATTAGCTGAAATACCAATACAAGCCTAGTTTCAGTTTCAAAGTTCTTTGTGTCCCTAATTTAATAAGCCTCTTCCCACCAGAGGCAATGGACATTTTAGGGTCACTTAGTTTGCTAGGTCCTGGACCGTACTAATTGGTTTTCACCACTTTTGAAGGATGCTTTGTTAATTAAGGAAATATCTATGTGGAGGCCTCAGTGATAAGGATACAAAAACTATTTGTCTGTTGCAGGCAGTAAGGATGTGATTAAATTGCTGACATGTAGCCCAAGCTGTTTAAGATAATTCACATCTGTAAATATTTCCTAACAACGACTGAAATGCTTGGTGAAGTTTGGATGTCTGAGCTTATGGCCAGCACTGACCTGGTGCAGCTGCAACCATTAGTCTTCAGGGCACCAGTCATGGTGGGAGAATGAGGTGGGAGATGCTTCATCAGTGGCTCCCTGCTCCACTTGGGAGCTGCATTCAATCTCAGATCCTCATCTCAGCCCCGCCTGAGTTGCAGTGAAGCTTATGCCAGGCCTGGCACCTTGCTGACCCTGACTCACCAACTAGGCCACTAGTAATTTGGCCATGGCTGACCCTGGTCACCCTCACCAAACCTGCTCTCCTCCTCTTTCGTTGTGGGTATGACATTGTTAAGCCGGCATTTTGGCTGCAGCCAGCCTGTCACCTCCTACTGCCCCTGACACCGTGAGAGGTCCCATGGCTGGGAGGAGCAGCAGCAAGAGGAGATCTGTGCACTCTTAAACTGAAGGAGACAATACCAGACAATGTGCTGTGAAAGCTGAAACGACTGTCAAGCTACCCTTAGGAGTTGGCAACTTTTCTCACCATGGACTGCATTTCCTTTATTGCACCAGGAAACAAAATGCTAGGTTGAACAGCAGCACACCCACATGGCTAGTGGGATCTCTGCCGCTGGAGATTATCAAGGTTCAGCTGTGCCAAAGCCGTGATTTGATGAAGGTCTCACTTCAAGCAAGAGTTTGGGCTAACACCCTGCAGTGCTGTGTCAAGAGGCTTGAGGTCTGAGCTGAGCAGGCAGCTGTGGTGAGCTCACCATCATTTCAGAGCACAGGAACCTTGCAGCAGTGTCTCAAATACCTTGTTGAATGGGACCAGGCTAGCCTGGATACAGGAGCCGCAGGCTGAGGTTCCCTGAGGTGTGCCCTGTGAGAGCCCTCCCCTACAGTCTTAGTACAAATGAGGCAAACGAAAACCATCCCTGTACTGAATGAACCATGTCTGTGTTTCTGGGTGAAGATGCTGAACAGCTCAGGACTGCACTTTGGAAAGAGCTAGCCAGGGATATTTGGCCATTTTCACAGAGTCACAGAATATTTGGGTTGGAAGGGACCTGAAAGCTCATCCAGTTCCAGGCCCCTGCCATGGGCAGGGACATCTCCCACCCGTGCCTTGAGCAGTACAGGTTGCTCAAGGCCTCATCCAGCCTGGCCTTCAATACCTCCAGGGAGGGAACATCCAGAACCTCCCGGGGCAACCTGTGCCAGTGTGTCACCACCCTCACTCTCAGCAATTTCTTCCTCCTCTCCACTCCCAATCTCCCCTCTCCCAGCTCAAAGCCATTGTCCCTCATCCTTACACTCCCAGCCCTTGTGCAAAGTCCCTCCCCAGCTCTCCTGGAGCCCTTTCAGGTACTGGAAGGCTGCTCTTAAGGGCTCCCTGCAGCTTTCTCTTCCTCAAGCTCAGCAGCCCCAACTCTCCCAGCCTGTACCCATAGCAGAGATTCTCCAGCCTCTGATCATTTGGTGGCCTACTCTGGACCCTCTCCAACAGATCCAGGTCCTTCTTGTACTGAGCAGCCACTGGAGTCAGTGCTGCAAGTGAGATCTCAGCAGAGCAGAGGGGCAGAATCCCCTCCCTGCCCTGCTGCTCTCCCTGCTTTGCATACAGCCCAGCACACAGCTGACTCTGGGCTGCCAGCAACCAGTGCTGGCTCCTGGGCAGTTTGTCATCACTTGACACCCCCAAGGCCTTCTCCTGCAGCCTACTCTTGAGACATTCCTCGCCCAGCCTGGATTTGTACTTGGGATTGAAAGCTGGGGAGAGACTTTTTAGGCTCTCAGGGAGTGACAGGACTGGGGGGAATGGAGCAAAGCTGGAGGTGGGTAGGTTCAGGCTGGAGGTGAGGAGGAAGTTGCTCAGCATGAGAGTGGTGAGAGGCTGGAATGGGTTGCCCAGGGAGGTGGTTGAGGCCCCATCCCTGGAGGTGTTTCAGGCCAGCCTGGCTGAGGCTCTGGGCAGCCTGCTCTAGGGTAGGGTGTCCCTGCCCGTGGCAGGGGGGCTGGAAGTGGATGATCCTTGTGGTCCCTTCCAACCCTGACTGATTCTGTGATTCTATGTTCCAGTCCCTTCATCATCCTCCTATCTGTTGAGCTCTCTGCAGTAGTCTTCTGTCCCTCTTGAACTGGGGAGCCCAGAACTGGACACAACAGATGTGCTCTAACTAGGGCTGAATAGGAGGAGAGGAGAATCCCAACCTGCTGGCCACACTCTCAATGCATTCAAGTACACTCTCGGCCTTCTTAGGCACCCAGGCACACTGCTGTCCCATGGATAACCCACTGTCAAGAAATTAACAAGCAATTATTATCAATATATCAATTATCATTTGTTTAATGATTCTTTCTGGCAAATTAACTACCCAGCACTCATTACGAGCCTTGGAATGCAGGCAGCAAGTACAAGATCCCCTTCCAGCTACAGGAGGAACTCTCAGATCTCACAATACGTAAATGGGACCCAAACTGCAGCTTGTGGCAATACCAACCCCTACAAATTCCACATCTGCCATCTTCACCTCCATGGCCACGGGGCAGATGTGTTGCTTTCATTCACTCACATCTGTAATGAAACTGCCAAGAAGCTCAGGCTGTGTCACAAATCTGAGCTGCTCTTCAAGACAGAGCAAGGAGAACATCACTCTGCACTATGACCAAAGCGTCGAGTAGCCCCCTCAGTGTGATCAAAAGGGTCACAGCTCATCAGCACCCCTCACGCACAGCTGGCAAAGCTGATGTTCAGCAGACACATCAGTGTGGCTGTTTCCACTGTGTTGAAATCCAGGGAGTTCTTCCTTCACCTTTACTTCACACACACAGGACCACAGAATCATGGTTGTGGAAAAACCCTGTCAGACCACCGAGTCCAACTGTTCTCTAGCTCTGCCATAGCTGGTGCTAAACCGAGTCCCTTAGCACCATCTCTGTGTCTGGCAAATGCCTCCAGGGATGGAGATCCAACCAGTTTCCTGGGCAGCCTGTTCCAGTGTCTAAGAAACCCTTTCTGCAAAGAAGCTTCTTCTAACGTCCAACCTAAACCTCCCCCAGAGCAGCCTGAGGCCATTTCCTACTGTCCTATCACCTGTTACTGAGCAGAAGAGACCAAGCCACGATTCAATACAATCTCCTTTCACGGAGCTGAAGAGTGGTAAGATCTGCCCTCAGCTTCCTCCTCGCCAAACTAAACTGCCCCAGGTTCCTCAGCTGCTCCTCACCGGACCCTTCACCAGCTTCACTGCCCTTCTCTGGCCCTCAGAGTCTCTCTTGAAAATGAGGATCCCAAAGCTCACCACAGCGCTCAAGCTGCGGCCTCACCAGTGGCCACTACAGGGGCATGATCCCTTCCCTGCTGCTGCTGCCCACACCATTGCTGATCCAGGCCAGGATGCTGTCGGCCTTCCTGGCCACCTGGGCACGTGCTGGCTCACCTTCAGCTGCTCTTAACCAGCAGCCCCAGGTCCTGCTCTATTGGGCAGCTTTCCAGGCACTCCTCCTCAAGCCTGTAGCACAGCATGAGACTGCTGCAACCCAGGTGCAAGACCTGGCATTAGCTGTGGCCCATCAACCCAGCCCATCCAGACCCCTCTGCCTTTCTTCCCTCAAGCAGATCAACACTCCCTCCCACATAGGTGTCATCTGCACACTCACTGAGGGTGCCTTCAATCCCCTTGTTGACTTACATTTTAGAGTCTCTGAACGAGAGGTTCAGAGCAGCAAACACAAGACAAAAAATGAGACATCAGAGCAATTGCGGTGGGAAAGCTGCTAGGCAGAAAGGGACCTGAGGGTGCTGACTGACAGCCAGCAGAGCATGAGGCTGCAGTGTGCTCGGGTGGCCAAGAAGGGCACCAGCATCCTGGCCTGTCCCTCGGTGCTGGCCACTGGGGAGGCCACACCTCAAATCCTGGGTTCAGTTTTGGGTGCCACAGTATAAGAGACATTGAGGGGCTGAAACGTGTCCAGAGAAGGGCAGCAAAGCTGGGGAAGAGCCTGGAGAACAGGGCTGGGGAGGAAAGGCTGAGGGAGCTGGGGGTGTGCAGTCTGGAGAAGAGCAGGCTGAGAGCAGACCTCATTGCTCTCTACAGCTCCCTGGAAAGAGGCTGCAGCAAGTGGGGGTTGGTCCCTTCTTCCAGGAAACAAGAGAGAGAATGAGAGGAAACAGGACAAGAGAAAGAAGGCTTGCACTGGACAAGGAGCACTTTCTTCCCCCAAAGGGTTGCCAAGCCCTGGAACAGGCTGCCCGTCCCTGGAAGGGTTTTTAAGACACGTCAATGTGACGCCGAGGGCCATGGCAGTACTGGGTTAATGCCTGAACTCCACGGCCTTGAAAGTCCTGCCCCAGCTAAGCGAGTCTAAGATTCTAGGACATGTTCCCCACTGCAGAATGGGGCAGAGCAGGGCACCTGCACCCCTGCTCCTCACCTGGGATACCCCAGAGAGTCCTTAGCAACCAGCAGACCAAAGGGACCACAGCACTGCTGCCATGCTGGCACCTGCACCCCTGCTCCTCACCTGGGATACCCCAGAGAGTCCTTAGCAACCAGCAGACCAAAGGGACCACAGCACTGCTGCCATGCTGGCACCTGCACCCCTGCTCCTCACCTGGGATACCCCAGAGAGTCCTTAGCAACCAGCAGACCAAAGGGACCACAGCACTGCTGCCATGCTGGCTGCTACTGCGCAGACACCAGTCCCCCCAGCACGCCAGCTCCTGCAGAATTCTGGGCTCCCCAAAACCTTCTACATCCAAGGTAGGACCAACCCTGACCCCTGCAGCCCAGGGATGCTCTTGGGGGCAAGAGTGGAGGTGACCACAGCTCTTATCTCTCAGGTACAGCCAGCCTGTGCCAGCTGCCCAGACAGGAGCACACCTTCCCCACAGCCAGGGTGCTCCCTGTGGAAGTGGCACCCCAGGCTCTCCAGGCACCGCCAGCAGGTATGGCACCCATCTGCTCTGGCACCTTCAGCACCCCTCAACTCCCCTGGCACTCCCAATAAACACACCACAGCCCACCCAGGCATCACACAGCAATTCAGTGAGCCAAGGCGAGCACCCCTGTCCTTGCCTGGGGAACGTGTGCCCAGCAGATCCAGTTCCCAAGCACTCAGGCTCCTCTCTCCCCACTCACCTCCTAGAAGCTTGTCTCCTCCCCACTCTGCAACCCCATCCTGCCAACTCAGCAGCTCACCCTGCAGGGACTGCCCCAGCCACAAGCCCTCCCAGTGCCTGCTGCAGAGCCAAGGGGCACTGCAGATGAGGGCCCCTGCAGAGTCCTTCCACCCCAGCCTGACTCCTGTCACCCACACAGGTCTGCAGAGAGCTCCATGTGGCTGCTTCTTCGACCCGCAGGTCTTCTGCATCCAGTGGGCAAGCATCGTCCTGCCTCCAGCAGCCACCTCCATGCCAAGCTGCAGCACTCCTCTGCTGGGGGCCGCCGTGCAGGACCCCAGGTCATGTGGGACCCCTGCAGCCTGGGCAGCCCCAGGGAGCCCCCCCCAGGGCCAACCTCAACACCTCACATACAAACATCACAGGAGAGCAGCGGCCTCAGCCCCCTCCTGGGAGCTGCCAACATCTACCAGCAGCTATGAGCACATCGAGGGGCGGTCAGCACCAACCCAGAACCGGGGCATGGCCACCTCCTTGTGGCTTCCCTCGCACAACAACATCCCCTGGGGCACCAACACACACCCCAGCCCCTCTGCTGCCCCTGACAACCAAGGCCTTGGGGATCCAGCAGCCGAACTTGATGTTTCTGAGCACATGCCTCTCCAAGAGGCCATGAGGCTCTTTGGCTGCTCTGTGGACGGCAGGCAAGACAGTCACCCTGTGCCCGGGGACCCTGAGGACACCAGCAGAGTAGGCAGAACAGTGCCCCCAGCCCCACCAGTGCCGCCAACATCCAACCCTGGCCACAAGCACATCGAGGGGCAGCCTCCACAACTCAACATCGCTGCGATGGCCACCCCTGTAGGGGCAGCCCTGGGCAGAAACATCCACCAGGGCAGCGACTTCCCCCTTCGTTCTGTGCGCTGCCCCAAACAACCAAGGCCCTGGGGACCCAGCAGGCAACCTGGCACTGTCCAAGGAGGTGACACTCAAAGATGCCCTAAGGATCTCTGCATGCTGCCAGGACAGAGCGGAGGTCAACCAGCAGAGTGCCAGCAGCAGGGCCCTGCCTGGGGACCCTGGAGACACCACAGCAGCCTCCCTGACTTTGCCTCGCTGTCGCTACCTGACGACCTGCTCAGCCCTGACTACGATGTCCCTGAGACTCTTGATGCCATCCTGAGCCGCGAAGAATTCCTCAGCGTGGGGATGGAGCCCCAGGAGCCGTGGGTGGAAGCAAGGCTACACTTGCCCCCAGCCCAGCCTGCCCTGAAAGAGCGTCAGCTGAAGAGGCACAGAAAGAGTCACCCCCCACAGCCCCCCTGCAAGCGCAGGGCTGCAGCTGCCAGCACTGGGGTGCCAGGGGGGCATTAGAGCCAGGCAGGGATGACAAGGAGGTGAGGGAAGGGGGGGAGGGGTGGCATGTTTGGCAGGAAGGAGGAGGTTGTGGTGGCTTCGTTGGGAGCTTTCCTCAGTTTTGTTTCTTTTCTCCCATTAAAAGACATTTCTGCAGCACTGCCTGTGTGGGAGCAGGGAGGGAGATCAGCAGGCACTGGGAAGCAATGCCCCAGAGGTGCCCAAGCCCCACTGAGCCCCACATCAGAGCCCCAGAGTGCCATGCCACCACCAACCAGTGAGTCAGGAAATGGCACAGGGAGACTACTGTCCTCTTCCCTAGTGGAAGCAGCCGTGGGGCAGGGGAGCAGGACCCACAGACACAGCCCCATGCAGAAAGTGGCATGGAGTGCCCAGGGCAAGCAGCAACACTGGGGGCAGGGTGATGCAGACACACACTGCAGGGGCTGCAAGGCCTTTGTCTCCAGCAGCATGCAGGGGGCACAAGGCTCACTGCAAAGCCTTTCAAAGCCCTGAGTCAACCACACTCTTCCCTGCATCCCACCAGGCTCAGCTCTAGAGCCCACTTTTGCCTAACTGCTACAGAATAACCCCAAATCCCCCCAAGAATGGAGAGGGAAGGAGCCTGCAGTCCGAGCAGTTCCTAGAGTCACAGAATGGGTTGGGTTGGAAGGGACCTGAAAGCTCATCCAGTTCCAGGCCCCTGCCATGGGCAGGGACACCTCCCACCAGCACAGGCTGCTCAAGGCCTCATCCAGCCTGGCCTTCAACACTCCAGGCAGGAGGCAGCCACAGCCTCCCTGGGCAGCCTGTGCCAGCCTCTCCCCACCCTCACGCTCAGGAATCTCTTCCACATCTCCACTCTCAGTCTCCCCTCTCCCAGCTCAAAGCCATTGTCCCTTGTCCTGCCACTCCCAGTCCGTGTCCAAAGTCCCTCTCCAGCATTCCTGCAGCCCCTTCAGCTACTGGAAGGCTGCTCTGAGGTCTCCCTGGAGCCTTCTCTCCTCCAGCCCCAACTCCCTCACCCTGTCCCCATAGGGGAGGTGCTCCAACCCTCTGATCACCGTTGTGGTCTCCTCTGGACCAGCTCCAGAAGTTCCACATCCCTCTCATGCTGGAAGCACCAGAACTGGACATGTGTGCAGACTCTCAGCAGAGCAGAGGGGCAGAATCCCCTCCCTGCCCTGCTGCTCTCCCTGCTTTGCATACAGCCCAGCACACAGCTGACTCTGGGCTGCCAGCAACCAGTGCTGGCTCCTGGGCAGTTTGTCATCACTTGACACCCCCAAGGCCTTCTCCTCGAGGATGATCTTGAGCTACTCATCACCCAGCCTGGATCTGTGCCTGGGATTGGCCCACTCAAGGTGCAGGACCTTGCAGTTGGCCTTGCTGAACTTCATGAGGTTAGCTTGGGCTCGCCTCTCCAGCCTGTCCGAGTCCTTCTGAATGCCATCACAAACTCACAAAATGTTAGGGGTTGGCAGGGACCTCCAGAGATCATCAAGTCCAACCAAAGCAGGGTCACGTAGGAATGCAGCCAGGCAGGCCTCCAAAATCACAGAATCAGTCAGGGTCGGAAAGGGACCACAAGGATCATCCACTTCCAGCCCCCCTGCCATGGGCAGGGACACCCTACCCTAGAGCAGGCTGCCCAGAGCCTCAGCCAGGCTGGCCTGAAACACCTCCAGGGATGGAGCCTCAACCACCTCCCTGGGCAACCCATTCCAGCCTCTCACCACTCTCACCACTGAGCAACTTCCTCCTCACCTCCAGCCTGAACCTACCCACCTCCAGCTTTGCTCCATTCCCCCCAGTCCTGTCACTCCCTGAGAGCCTAAGAAGTCCCTCCCCAGCTTTTCTGCAGGCCCCCTTCAGATACTGGAAGGCCACAAGAAGGTCACCTGGGAGCCTCCTCTGCTCCAGCCTGCACAGCCCCAACTCTTTCCTCACATCAGAGCTGCTGCAGTCCTCTGAGCATCCTTGTGGCCCTGCTCTGGACACTCTCCAGCATCTCCGCATCCCTCTTGTAATGGGGGCTCCAGAACTGGATGCAGTACTCCAGGTGGGGTCTCAGCAGAGCACAGCAGAGGGGGAGAATCACCTCCCTGGCCCTGCTGGCCACACTTCTGCTGCTGCAGCCCAGGCTCTGCTTGGCTTTCTGGGCTGCAAGTGCACACTGCTGGCTCCTGCTGAGCTTCTCCTCCACCAGCACCCCCAAGTGCCTCTCCTCACAGCTGCTCTCCAGCCACTCACTGCCCAGCCTGGATTGGTGCTTGGCATTGCCTCAACCCAGCTGCAGAACCTTGCACTTGGTCTTGTTGAACCTCCTGAGCTTGGCTTGTGCCCACCTCTGCAGCCTGTGCAGCTCCCTCTGGATGGATCCTGCCCTCCAGCCTGACTGCTGCACCACACAGCTTGGTGTGGGCAGCAAACTTGCTGAGGCTGCACTCAGTGCCTCTGTCCATGGCACCCACACAGATGTTGAACAAGACTGGTCCCAGAACTGATCCCTGAGGGACTCCACTTGTCACTGGCCTCCACTTGGCCATGGAGCCATTCACTGACAGCCACTCTTTGGGTGCGGCCATCAAGCCAGTTCTGTATCCGTCCAGTGCTCCACCCATCAAACCCCTGTGTCCCCAGCTTGGAGGCCAGGATGTGGTGTGGGACAGTGCCAAAGGCCTTGCTCAGCTCCAGGTCAATGCCATCAGTTGCTTGCCCCTCAGCTATGAATGTTGTGACCTGCTCATAGAAGGCCACCATTTTTGTCAGGCAGGATATGCCCTTGGTGCAGCCATGCTGACTGTAGCCAATCACCTCTTCACTGTTCTTCTGTCTCAGTAGTGCCTCCAGAAGGCTCTGCTCTGTGATCTTACTGGGCACAGAGATGAGACTGACTGGCCTGGAGTTCCCTGGCTCCTCCTTCCTACCCTGTTTGACAACAGGAGTCCTGTTTCCCCTTTTCCAGCCAGTGGGGGCTGCCCCAGACTTCCATGGCTCCGGGAGTGTGGCTGGAGGCCTTTGCAGTGCAGACTGAGGTAAAGAAGTCGTTGAGAACTCCAGCCTTTGCCACGTCACTCGTGACCATTTCACCTGTTTCCTTTCTGAGGGGACCCAACCTTCCCTAGGCTTCTTCTTACCATTAATATACCTGTAGAAATTCTTGGTGTTCCCTTTGACCTCCCTGGCTAGATTCAATTCCAACTCTGCCTTGGCTTTCCTAAGCAGATCTCTGGCTGCTGGGGCAGCTTCCTTATATCCACCCCCCCATTCCAGCTGTCCTTGTAGAGTTTCCTTTTGTGTGACAGCGTGTCCAGGAGCTCCTTGCTCAGCCAGGCAGGCCTGCTGGCATTCTGCCCTGCTTTGCTCTTTGTTGGTAGGCACTGCTCCTGGGCACAGGGGAGGCGATCCTTGAACACTGACCAGCTGTCCTGGGCCCCTCTTCCCTCTGGGCTTCGTCCCATGACACTCAGGCCAGCAGATCCCTGAAGCCATCAAAGTCTGCACGCCTAAAGCCTAGGGTCATAAGCTTAGCATACCTCCTCCTGGTTGCCCTGAGCATCTGAAATTCAACTGCTCCATGGTCACTGCCGCCAAGGCTGTCCCTGAGCCTCACGTCAGTCACCAGCCCTTCCCTGTTGGTGAGAACAAGGTCCAGCACAGCACCTTTTCTTGTTGGTTCCTCTACCACTTGGAAGAGGAAGTTGTCATCTCTGCACTCCAGGCACATCCTGAATTGCTGATGCCTTGCTGTGTTGTCCCTCCAGCAGATGTCAGGGTGGTTGAAATCTCCCATGAGGACCAGGGCTTGTGACCTGCAAGCCACTTCTATTTGCCTGTGAAGGGCCTCATCTGCTTGGTCCTGCTGGTCAGGTCGTCTGCAGCAGACACCCTCCCCTCTTTTCCCTTTAATTTTAACCCATACCCTCTCAACCAGCTCAGCATCCTTCCCCAGGTGGAGCTCCACTGATTCTAGCTGGTCACTGATATAGAGGGCAATGCCTCCTCCTCTGCTTCCCTGCCTATCCTTCCTGAAGAGCTTGTACCATCTATCCCTACATTCTAGTCGTGGGAATTATCCCACCAAGTCTCAGTAACAGCCACTCTGTCCTGGCATCCCAGCAGCACAGTGGCCCTTAATTCATCTTGTTTGTTGCCCAAGCTCTGTGCATTTGCATAGAGGCACTTCAGCTGGGCTGGCCCTGGCCTCCTCTTGTCGCGAGCCCCCTTGATTGCCTCAGATTGTCCTGGTGCAGCATCCCTGGCTTGCCTCAGGGCAGCAAGTTGAGGGCCCTCATTAGCTCCCCATCCCTCTGCCTCCAGCGAGCTGCCCCACTGTTTGTCACCAGCCAGCAGGTGACTATCAACCCCTTCCCCCTTTCAATCTAGTTTAAAGCCCTATCAATGAGCCCTGCCAATTCCTGCCCCAGGATCCTCTTCCCCCTCTGGGACAAGTGTATCCCATTGGTTGTTTGCAGCTCTGGTGCCCCGTGAACAGAGCCGTGGCTGGTGACACCACCAAACCCCTGTTAATGACACCAGCTCTGGAGCCATGAATTGAGCTGTTGGCTCTTCCTACATGTTCTCTCATCCATTGCTGATGTTAGAGGGAGAGAGGAAAACACAACTTGAGCTCCTGATCCCTTTAGCAGCTGCCCTAAGGTCCTGAAGTATCTTTTAATTGATCGTGAGCCTCTCATTGTTGCATCGTCACTACCCACTTGAAAGACCAGAAGTGGGCAGTAGTTTGAAGGACTCAGGAGGCTGGGAATTTTACCTACAGTCTCTCTTACCTGGGCACCAGAGAGGCAGCAGACCTCTCTCTGAAGTGGATTCGGTCTGCCTATCAGGCCCTCTGCTCCCTTCAGTGGGGAGTCTCCAATAACAATGACCCTTGGAGGTTTCTTTTCAGGATTGGTTTTGATGGCTGGCCTGAGGCAACCTGTCTTTGGTGCAGTTTCTGGGCTTTTTGAGTCCTCACCCTTGCTGACAACCTGTTCCTCCTGCAGAGCCTCATACCTATTCTGCAAGTGCACTGTGGGCAGTGTGCTTCTTAAAGTAGCTCGCTTGCTCCATTTGCATTTGTTCCATTGGGCGGAGACCTGTTCCCACTGACCCTGCTCATGGGAGATACTACATGGAAGCTGAGAGACTTGCTGGTGGGAGTCTCCAGAGGAGACTTCATCCTTTCACTCCAGCGTGTCAAGCGGAACACACAGCTTGGTGTCATCCACAAACTTGCTGAGGGTGCCTTAATCTCACTGTCCATGTCACCAACCTCCATCTGTACATTGAGTCGCTGACTGCAACTCTGAGTGCAGCCCTATCCAGCCAATCCCTTATGCAGCCAGTGCTCCTCGAGCCCATGCTTACCTGGCCAGGATGTCATGGGGGCAGTGTCAAAAGCTTTACACAAGTCCAAGTGGAAGCCATCAGTTGCTCTTCCTGTGTCCACTGATGCTGTAACTCCATTGTAGAAAGCCACCAAGTTTGTCAGACAGCATTTGCCCTTGGTGAAGCCATGTTGGTGACCACCAATAACCTCTCTGGTTATGCCCTGCACATCAGCCAGATGGTCTAGCAGCAGCCCCAAGCCTGGGGACTCTGATGACATGGGAGATCAGTGGCCCCAGCCTCTCCAATGTTTCCACATTCAATCCCAGCTACGAGCACATTGAGGAACAACTTCTACAAATTGACATCTCCGGCACCCCTGGACAGCATCATCCATTAGAAAGAAATCCTTAACCAGCACTGCCAAGCCCTGGAACAGGCTGCCTAGAGAAGTAGTGGAGTCACCACCCCCAAAGGCATTTAGAAGACATGCAGAGGTGGAGCTTACAGACCTCTTTTGTGGTGGCTTGGAAATGCTGCTCTAAGGGTTGGCACTGGCAATCTTCAAGGCCTTTTCCAGCCTAGATGGTTCTGATCCTCTGCTTAGTACAAAACCAGTGCTACCCTTTTGCAGTTTGGAAGCCTAATGGATTATTTGCACACGCACTGAGAATTTGGCTGAAAGAAACTAGCAGGAAAAATCTACCCTTTTTAAGCAGCAGCTCTCTCCACAGAGATCTCGAAAAGCACAGGAGCCCTCTAGAAAAAAAAAAAGTCCAAAACACACAAAAAGAGAAAAAAAGGCAAAGAAAACAAAAATCAAAAGAAAGAAAACCAAACCACCAAAAAAACACAAACACCACCACAAATCTTGAACCTGCTCTTGGGCAGAAGGGTTGTAACTAGATGATGTTCACTGTTCCTTCCAAGCTGAACTATGCACCTGTGAATCTATAGAAGAGCTACCCACCAGAAGGTGTGAAGCACACCACCTCAAGGCAGCTTTTACAAATTATAAGAGGCATTTCTTTACCATCTCTTTTCCACATCTTCCTGCTCACTTTTGGACCAGGAGGATTTCTTTCTAATCTAAGACTGTTGATTCCCCAACAACAAAAGCTCATGAACACCATACAGGACATTGCCATGGATCAACAAGCCCCACCCATGTGAACATTTATCTGCAAGTTAATTAGCTCAGGAACTCTTTGGCCATGCCATGCTACACAAATAAAAGCATCGGCATGCACAGTTTTCACTAAACCTTTCAGCTCAAGCTTCCAGAAGGGTGTTCCTGCACAGATATGATGAGGCAGGAAAATTCTGCAAATGGGAAGTGTTTATGAATTGGATGAGAGACCACACCACGGATGAATTTAAATGTCTTTACATTAGCAACACTTTGCTTAGAAATTAACAAAATCATTTGCTAATAATTTTATTTGGTGGAAACAATTTAATTGTTTTGCTGCCATCCCCATTACACTGGAAGTAGGGAGAATTAGTTGTCACTTACAAAATATTGCACAGGTCTACAAATGGAGCTCTGACCTGGAACCAAATTTCTAGTTGGAACAGACTGAGAAAGAACTGGAGCAAGCTTGTCAAGCTCCTGAACAGGTGAGTCTGGCAGATACATGAAGATTCTCTCTCTGTCAGTATCCTATGGCACTTAAACCTGTCCAACACGTATGAGCCTCTCTGTTAAGTTAGAAACAGCGCTAGAAAGGCATAATTAAAAAACCACCACCAAAACAAAAATGCTCAAATAAAAAGACAGGAAAAACCAAAACCACAAAACAACAACAGCAACACTCAAACAAAGGCTCACTCTGAAATCCTGGCCAGAACACTGGGAAAAAAAAAATCCATTTATTCTTCTGAGTCTTGACTGGAAGTGCATCACTTCTGCATTCCCAGCTTCTCAATCTGACTACTCACTGTGTTCTAGCACAGACTTTATACTTTGAAGCCATATAATCACTTATCTGCCACAGTACTGTTGTAGGAAGGCAAACTAAAAATGTAAATGCAATTAGACAAGCTGATCACTCCTGGTTACCATCAACAGTCTGGATTATGACAACAAAGAGAGTTTCTGAAGCCTGTACCTTGATGGGCTTATTAAAATCTCCACCACAGAATGTCTGCAAGGGAACACTGAACTTCCTCCAGCATGGATTTAAGTTGTTCTTAATCACCTTGAAAACAATTACAGCATAACATCACATGAGGGATGTGGTATGCAAAGGACTAAGCAGCACAACATGACAGCTCTAAGAGCAGCCTCATACAGCTCAGTCCCGACATGCACAGACAGACAAGCAAAAGCTCTGTAAGAAATAAAACCTTGAAGCTCAGAGTAGGAGCCAAGCCAAGCTAACAGCACAACAGGAGATTCTTGCCACTCTTCCCACTTGGTGCACAGACTCTGACTGAGCCAGCTCACTCCAGTCCCCAGGCAGGAAACAAACACTCTGTGACATGCCAGTGAGCAGAATGTCTTTTTTAGGGTACAGGACAACTTTCATTGCACAACTGGTGCAAAGCACAACCAGAAGCGGGATTCAAGAGTAACCTGAAGGAAAAGAATCAGCACAGCTGCAATACCTCTGACCTGTACACCAGTTGCCACATTCCAGCATCACTCTGCTTGTAAAACTCAAAAAATGGATCAGATTTGCCCAAGAAATCCTGCAAACAAAAACCCGTCAGATGTAATCAGCATTGTACCCTGGTGAGAGAAGAGCTGGCTAAGCAGCATGCACAAAGCACAAAGTCAATCAAGCTACACATTTGCTTCCCTTTCTTTCACTTTACTTTTCTCTTTTAAGCACCACACTAAGTCATGAGAAGTTATTAACTCACAGAATCACAGAAACACTTGGTTGGCAGAGTCCTCCAAGCTCATCTAGTCCAACCCTCGAACCAGCACTAAGCCACACCCCTAAGCACCCAGTCAGGTCCACAGGCTGCTGGAAAACCCCCAGGGACATTTTGGTTTTGAATGTTTATTGAACAGTTACAGGGTTTGTACAAATCCACATTTACAGGAGGGGGTCTGTACATTTTGCTAAATAGAGAGGACACCAAATTCTCTGAGTGATCTTTGGCTTAAAATAGCATTGAGGCAGCCTATAAATTTCCCTGTTCTTCCTTAATGACATTAGAGAAATCTCATCCACAGCTACCACATTCATTGGAGATAATCACGTAACTTAACTGTATTAACATCGAGAATATTCTACACTTAAACCATCCCCAAAACCTACACCCAAATGTTGAGTTCCTAGCTCGACACTGTACTTACCAACATGAAATGACATCCTCAGGTTATTTCATTGTAGTAACAAACCCAAGTCTTTCTCCATGCACAGATTAGCTTAACTTAGCTGCACATCTCCAAATACACATCCCAGGCCAACAGGCACAATCACAGAAGCACACAAGTTTGGTTTTTTTTTAAATCAGTACCTTTTTGTCCAAGTTTTGGGCTTCAATTTCCAAGTACACAACCCTACTGTCTTTAATCTCCTCTGCTGAAATCTGTGCCACAGCAATTTAGGGAAAAAAGACAAATACATAGATAAGTAAGATACCACACAGAGATTCACTCATCCTTTTCATAGATTCAGAATGGTTGGAAAGGACCTTAAAGGTCACCTCGTTCCAACCTCCTCAAGGCCTCATCCAGCCTGGCCTTCAACACTCCAGGCAGGGGGCAGCCACAGCCTCTCTGAGCAACTTGTGCCAGTGCCCCCACATCCTCACTTTCAAGAATCTCTTCCTCATCTCCACTCTCAAACTCCTCTCTCTCAGCTCAAAGCCATTGTCCCTTGTCTTGGCACTCTCAGCCCTTGTCCAGAGTCCCTCCCCAGCATTCCTGGAGCCCCTTCAGGTACTAGCAGGCTGCTCTAAGGTCTCCCTGGAGTCTTTTCATCTCCAGGCTCAACAGCCGCAACTCTCTCAGCCTGTTCCCATAGCAGAAGTTCTCCAGCCCTCTGATCATCTTGATGGCCTCTTCTGGACCAGCTCCAGCAGTTCCACATTCCTCTTATACTGGGGACACCAAAACCAAATGCAGTGCTCCAGATGGGGTCTCACCAGAGCAGAGTGGGGTAATCACCTCCCTTGTCCTGCTACTTGCACTTCTTTTGAGGCATGATGCATGCACTTCTTTGTCCATTCAGCTACTACAGATTGCCTACTTGCTCCTACTAAAACTGCATCTGCAAACACCTTCCTCCTGTACACACATTGTATTTTGAAATATAGTGCAGACAACCAAACAGTACATGAAAAAAAACGATGGAAGCACTTTTCACACACAAACCCCTTACTTACCATAATGGTGCCCTTTCCTGCTGGTTTTCCCTGCTTCAGCTCCAGCGCTCGGGTGAAGACAGAGCTGGATACAACCTAATGTTGTAAGACAGATATTACAAATATCGAATTAGACAAAGGCAAAAAGAATTAGTCTTCAGAGGCAAAGCTTTCAAAGTCTCTTAAAACATCTAAAGGGATTAAAACACACTTCCAACAGCAGCTGCCATCAGAGCTTGTGCTCCTGAATGGCTGAACATCCTGAACTACCTAAAACACAGTGCCCACTGACACGTCTTCATACTTAACTTTAGCCACTCACATTTGCTACTCCTGACACACAAGAGGCATTTTCTTTAAAAGTAACCAAAATGCTATTAAAAATCCTATTTACTCAATAACATGAAGCCCACTTTTCCTCTCCTCCCTAGCTATACAGGCCCCTCTTCAGGAAGTGAAGTTACTGCTCAATGACAACTTTGTGCAAAGGACACTCTAAGCACCGTGCCTGCCTTTCATGCTACAAGTGCCTCCCATAAGTGAAATAATTAACTGCAAACCACACATGTTTGTACCATTGACTTTGTGATCAACATAACAATTCTTCTAATGATGCTCAAGATTAATCTGTTCAATAGGGTCTTTTCAACTTGGAATGTCAAAGCCTTTGATAAAACAATCTTTCCTCACTTTTTTCCTTACAAACCAAATGCTCACTGCTGCTTTCTAGATCATTTTGCACATCTCTACACATACCTGCCCCAGTGTGCACTCAATCCCTCCGAGGTAGTCATCATCATTTAAATCAAAGGACTTGTTATCAATGTCATATATGGCGAATTTCAGCTTCTGCACCTTCTCAAAGTAGTAGTCCACAACCAGTTTCTTGCAGAACTCAGGGTTCAGGCAGTTCTTGATCCTCTCAGTGCGATCCAGCTGCACACACAGAAGCAGAGCTTTGGATGGTAAGAAGAGTGCCTTCACCCACACAGCTTTTAAGCTGCACCCTGGGCCTTTGCACTCGCTGAAGTAGGGTACCACTCACGCGATGGGCTGAGCTTCAAGCTCAGCGACAAACCAGGACACTGTCACCACACTGACCAATGACTGCCGAGAAAAGGAAACTGCAACAGGTAGGCAACATTCTTGTGCTAGAAAACTCTGAAATTGGAGGAACGCTGCAGTATGGACTGCGTGCTTTGGGGGAAAAGAAAAAGGACAGGCTACATTGTAACCTCCTAATGTAGCTCCAGACAAGCATACAAGCAATTAGTAAAACCAACGACCATGAAACTCTCTGAGAATTTGGACGCGGGCATCAGGGACTGCTCACCGACGAGCCACCAGGAGGGAAACACAAGAGACCAGTTTTGTCTGCGTCCTTACCTCGGCCCACTGCCCACCGCTCACTTCCTGCAGCAGGACGCAGAGAGGATCCGACCTGGAGCAAAGGTCCCGTTCGAGGAGGCTCCGGCAGGACACCGACAGCTCCACGCGGGTCACGCAGCCGGCGGCCATCTGCGGGCAGAGCAGGAGTCAGAGTCAGAGCGCAGCGGTTAGAGAGCAGAGGCCGCATGCACGCCCGCCCCTCCCTTCGGCTGGCGACGGCAACTCCGCGCGGGGCGGGGCCGGGCAGCTCCCGGTGCCACCGCCCGGGGTCTTCTCGGGCTCCTCCGGCCCCGCCCCCCGCCGCACGCCCCGGCAGCAGGGAGGGCCGCGGTCCCCTGGCCCAGCCCCGCCTTTACTGCTGTGGATGTGTCGGGCCCCGCCGCAGACCCGGCAGGCGAATGGCGCAGAGAGGGCTCTTTCCGCCCGGCTCAGCCCGAGGAACGGATTCTGCAACAGGCCCTGCAGACTTCGCTGAGGCGGACAGCGGATGACAACACAGCCCCTGTCGCTCAGCGCTGCCTGCACAGACACTCCCACAGCCTGCACCGTACGGGGCAAGAGAGCCGTGTCCGGGCGGCGGCACAGTGGAAGAGCCGTGAAGGGTCCCACCCTGCAAGAGCTGCCTGCGACACGGGCATGCTCCACCCTATAGGGTCCGTTTCTTGGCGGTGATGCCTTCCAAAAGGCGGGAACGATCGCCTAACGAGGCGGTAACCGAGTTTCACGGCACCTCGAACCGCAGACACTTTCGGGCAACAACAACCTATAATCCTCAAAACTGAATGCAGAAGATAAGCCTTCAGGCATCAAAACATTCGAGAGGTTAGACATCTGAGGAGATCAAACTAGCACTTCAAATGCGTTTCAGAGAGAAGCTCCTTCACAGTTCAGAAACTAAAGAAGTAATTGCTTGCTTTTTCTAGTACCCGAGAGTCTACATGACTTTCTTGTGCTTGCAGACATTAAATATTCATCACAATTAAGAGATGAGCTTTTATTAGACAATGTTTAATCCCCTGACCTGCCAGAGTGTAGCATGCCCTGGACCCTGTCGTCCTCGACGCCACTCAGCACGCTATGGCAAGGCACAGATGCTCTAGTGACAGGATCAGAGCTCTCAAAGAGCATAATCGTTCAGCTTCCCACTAAGGCTCTCATCATCTGCTTTAACATCAGCATTTTCAAAGACGCTAACTTGAAGTAGTCTGGTCAACTGTTCAAATTACTAGAGACATTGCCCTTCAATTGTCTTCAACACCAAATACAATTTACAAAGAAACCTCTGTTTTTAATAACATTTCTCCTAAAATCCACACACTACAGGATTTTCTTCACCTAGTGGTACCACTCCTCCAGCCCAGCTCAGCTCTCCTGTCTGTGGGTCTGCAGTTCCACAGATGACACGTGCACTAGCTCTTGGGCAAAATTCAAGACCAGCAGGGGCTCCCACCGCAGTATTTCTCCTCTACTTTCCTCTACCGTGAAAAAGACCTCAATACCACAAAACGACACAACCAGAAGCCTCCTTTCCTCCCCACAGAGCACAAAAGATCTAAACTAAATTTAACCTCAAAGAAACAACTCCCCATAAGGTTTACCATTCCCAAACAGCAGCAATCCCTTTGCAAGAGCAAACCACAAACACAGGTCTCAAGCAGCTTGCAGCACAAGTCTGCGCACGTGTATTCCATGTTACAAAGACATCGATAAGGGAAAGTTTAAAGTTTGAGAAGGGAACTGCTAAGCTTCACAGTGAACTGAAGCAAGTCCTCAGATCCAACCACCTCCTCTCTGCTGTCTTGATCACTTCTCTGAAGCAGCAGCACTGAAATTAGGAAAACACTGCCGTCTCAAGGATTTATTTTTCAATACACTAACACCTAGAAGGCTGTCCCATCCTACTGGTTTGGATTTAAAAATAGCATAGCTTTCTCTTGAAACACAGCCTAGATGTTCTGCTGGGCCCCTAGGAAGTTACAAACCACAAGGGATCATCCCTTCCTGCTCCATCCAAATATTGCAAGGCACCAGCTGACGCAGGTGACAATCAGAGCACAACAGAATCACACCAGCTGGCTGACGCAGCTGCGCAGGAACCATCCTTCTAACAGACCACCTTTCCAACTAGAAAGCTGGTTTAACAGCTACAGATAGAAGCATTATGGAGCTAACAGATTCAGATAGAAAACTCCTGCTGTGTCTGAACACATCAAACTAACTGTTGATCCTGCTGCCTACAGACACCCTTGAAGAGCCCACACCAAGTTTTTTTGCTTCATAGATTTCCAATACACTGCAGAGTCTTCTGCAGCTTCATTTAATTCCTTGAATAACAGCAGTGAAAAATCCTGGTCTTATACTAGTCTCAGTACCTTAGCAGCAAGATCCTGTTAAGATACAGCATCCACTTCTGTGATGCCTGAAGATACGCTTAGCCTCTGGGCAAGCAGCTTCACCCAGTTAGCCTGCTTGCAGTTAGTGGGAGAAGCACAAATCTCTTGAAATTTGCCTGCATCTGAAACACTTGAAGAGATCAAAAGCTTAAACATTGTCCTCTCTTCCCTAAAGCAAGAAATCTGAAATACACTTTCATTCTTCATAGTAAACTGTATGTTACTGTAGGAACTGCATCTCTTTCCCTACAAAAATCCTGAACTGTTCATGTGAAATATGTCACTTCACTTTCAACCACACCTCTCCCCACAAAGGGATCATCCTGAAAGCTTCAAAACTGCCAGCAATCAACTCTTGTGCTGGGAACCACCCCATGCCTAATGCAACCTCACATCCTGAAATGCTTCTTTCTCTTCAGCTTCCGTGTGCTGAAGTTCCATACAACCCTGCAACATCCTGGTGCTACTCCAGCACTTTGGAAAGTGCCTGGTTAGCGAGTGCCAGCTGACTCAAGAGCTGTGCTGCACCAGCACTCGGGTACAGGCAGCACTGAGCAGCTCTGCATCACCACTCGCCAGCACTGTGCCACATATGTGGAGAGGGTCTCACAGTTACTGCAGCCCAACAGTGCACAAACACTCTGATTCCAGGCCAAGTACACAGTCTGGAGTAATTAAACTGAAAGAACTTGTGGACTTACTATTTTTATTAATAGCCTTCCCTTTTTTCCTTGGCATGCATTCAAAGAACTCCAATCTCATTCACCTTGCAGATTAGTGTCAGCATTTCAAAAACAAATGTAATATTGTTACATCAAGATTTCACAGAGCATATTTATATCTATTTGTACCCACAGATTTAGCTTTTAGAATTACAAGAATTAATCTTTACTACATTTACATTTCTTGCAAAACTCAAATCTCTTTTCCAACGGTTCGAAAAATGCAAAGATGTTTCCTCTCACAACCACTCTTGCTAACTAACAGTCATGTCTATTATCTGAAACTTCTGGTTTACAGAAGACAATGGATATTTCCAAAGCAAAACCAGTAGCTAAAGCAAACGACTTTCCATAAAGCTCTTAGAACACATTCCATTTATAAAGGATTTATTAAGGACTGATTCTCAAGGGCTTGCAATGACAACAATTAAACAGTGTATCCTATTTACTCACCACTGGCAGATTACGGTACAGCATGTCCTGGAAGTCACGAAAGTATTCTAGCAGCCAAAATGCAGTTTGTCAAGTGAAAAATAACTCCAAATGCAGTCATAAACTCAAGCTCTATTTAAAATACCTTGAACAGAGCCACTGAGTGCATCCCAGCATAAAGAATTCAGAAAAAAAGGTAACAGACCATAAAAATCACAAGTGATGTTATGTAATTCCCCACAATCAACAATTAACGTTACCAACTGAGAGGTATCATCTGTGAAGTTTCATCCTGAGCTGAACTTTGCATGTTCTTTCCTCTAAGGGAGAGATTCCAACAGTCAGCTTCAGATTCATCAGACACCTGTATTTTTTGCCTTTCACTAGAACTGCACAACAGGACACTACATTTTGAGAAAAAAAAGACATCACCTGTGTGATCTCTACAAACTGTAGAGCAAAACACTTTCCACAGAAGTCTGTATGACCCTGAGCACATACTTCAGGGTAAGTGCTCTTTTTCACTGCTCAACTAGACATCATTCCTAGGGCACACCAGTCAACCACAGAATAGCTCTAGACTCTACACACTTTAAGAAGTGTTCAAACAACCAGGCTGAGGTGCAGCTTGAAAAGTCAGCGTTGTTTTCACTATGCATACTGCCTCTTCCCTGTGAAGACCATCAGCTCCAACAGTTATGTAATACACATGGAAGAAAAATACAATCTTTGCAACAAAGATATTCCACGCTGGACTGAAGCACACCAGTAAGGAAGCTGGTCCTAAACAGAGTCCAAAAAATGCAACATTCTAGGAAAATCACATAGGAGATCCATGTTACACATTCAGAAGAGTAAGGAACTGCTTGCTACCTTAAGTTTATATAAAACAGAAGAATCTGCTTCCTTTCCTACAGAAAAGAACATTCTCCATGTAACCGACACCAACTCTACAGACAAGTGCAGGATTTATGTGCCACCATTCTCCTAGTAATTCTGCTTAAGCAAAGCTTAAAAGCAAATAAAATCAGAGAACGCACTGGATTGGAAGGGGCCTCTAGGGGTCACCCAGTCCAGCCCCACTGTTCTTGAAGCAAGAGTGAAAAGATTAACTGTCCCAATTTGGAGCTCAAGAGGGCCTCAGGTTCCCCCAAATGCCATATAATGGCACCTGAAGCATTAACAAACTCCTCTACACCTATCACTCTTCAGTAGAATGCCAACACTTAGGTAGTATCTAAAGTATCGAAAGCCTTGGAGTTCTGACCATTAGATGGAAGCTGGGAACTCAAGTTACAGATTGCCCATTCTCCAGACAGCAGAGCACCACCTGCACAGCACGAGTGCAGCTCAGCAATGGCAAGAGGCAGCAGCCAGGACAAAGCATCAGGCAGTCTGGACATGTTCACAGTTTGTTCATGGCAGCTCCTTCACCAACAGGGCTTTTCTGTGCACCAATACAGTAGCAGAGGGATTTGAACATCACAAAAAAACAGTGTCTGTTTTCATACTGTACATGTAGGTGACTTTGGACTGTGGGCTGCTCAAAAACACCCAACTGGCTTCCACTGCTTTTTCAAGGCTAAGAGAAAGTTTCCATCTCACACCACCACACTGTGGCTGACACAGAACTCAATTAGAGGAATTGTTCTCCCATTTCCAATTAAGAGAACAAGATGATGACACAAGTGTTGCATTCAGCCAAGTCACTGCACAGAAAATAGCTGGTATTTCATAAAGATGCAGCATTATCCACAGACTCTTATCAGGACTTACATTACAGTGACTTAGTACTGCTTTTGTCCAAACCAAAACATTTTTTATTTCATAAAACTTGTCTTGTTTCTGCTGGAAGTTATTCTTACAGGTACAACTAAGAATGAATTCTAGCGTAAAAAGCGTCTCAAGCCATCCAGCACAAGCAAAAATTGTTTGCACTCTCCTTTCTGCTCCTGGAGTGATCAAAGTAGCCAAGTATCTTCTCTTTCAAAGGAAGACATATTGCCTGTGTTGCAAGGAAGAAATGCCACTTGGGTCATCATCTCAACAACAGTAAGGTGTCAGTCATACAAAAGATGAGCATCCACATGGTAAAAAGGCCCTCCAAAAATCCAAAATGTTTATGCTGCACATCATAGTGTTCTGCTTGTGATCTTTTAGACATACTTAAACAGATCTTCTTTGAGAGACATATCCGGTTTACTCAAAATGCTTTTATGTACACATACAGGTTATCTCTGACTTAAGTCACAACAGATGTGACTATCAAAACCAATCCTAATTTACAGTCTAAGAACCTGTAGCACTGTAGAGGACTCGGGTTTAACTGCTGAACAGCACCCCCACTTAATGATAAAATGTATGAGCTGTAATCAGTCTAACTACTGCATTTAATTTCCAGATTAGTTTAAAATTTAACTACCCTTTTGTTTTATCCTACTCTTTTCCACACAATCTTGGTGCTGACACTTCTGAACCACAAACACTCATTAGATTAGGGCATCACTTGGTTGTTTTCACCAAAAGCTGGAGTGAGTTTGGCCTCAAACCTTCAGCCCAAACTCCAACACCACTTCACTGATGTACCTGAGGATTAAGACATTCTGCTGCTGGTTTATTGGTTACTCTGAGACAAATTAGCTCTGTACCACCACCCTGCACACACACTTACCTCACCACCTAAAAGCTTTCAAGTCCAGAGATGAAAAGAGCAACAACTGCCATTGAAAAAAACCCTCATGCTTATCCATTGGAGAATGGATCAGGTACACATGAGACTGGCTCTGCAGCAGTGCTGGAATGTAGTGAGGGAATCCTAGGAAGTGTATCAGCAATATTTAATAACTTCCCCTACGCTCCTTAAAGAGGGGGGTTTCTGCTACACTCAAAGAGTTTCCAGTTTTCCTTTAATTAGCCTCTGCTGTTACAGCTGTTTGCATCAGTATTCTTCAAGAACACAGTATTCATAAGCACTGTCATTTTATTATAAACAGTTGGATAATAATTAAAATGGCACTGGCAGCTGTAATTTTCACTTTTGATTTGAATTACTTGTTCAAAGAGACAAGGACTTACTCCATTCCATACCCATCTTCCTGTCAAAACAAATACTGCTGAAAAATTTCCTGCAGAGTTTATATTATAAAGCACATTCTGGCAAATGTCACTAGAGCAAGAAGGTCACTGCCTCATGCCACACAGCAGCATGAAATCTTAGTGACAGCAGTCCCATAAATTTTACCATGAAAGTCACAGGATCAAAATTACCCATAAGGAATTCTTAAATTAGTTTAGGTTCTCATTATATCCCTGTGTTCCTCCCCAAAGCTGCCTTCATTGCTGAAGCAACTAGAAAGCATTTCTAAGCTTTCTACTGTCACAGACCAATGCTGCATCTACACAGCCACATTTCAGAGCAAATGGCTGAAATGACACTAAATGTTAGAAACTATGAAGTAACTGGCTGGAAGTTCCACCTCCTTTAGGAGGTCAGAAACCAGAGTGGTACCCTCCTACTGATTCTTTGACTAACAACAGTGTAACTACAAGTATCTCAAAAACTCATCCACCTTCCTGCAGCAGTAACAAGTTCAAAAAGCCAGACTCTGCCAATCAAGAGAACTTTAGGCAGGACCAGTCCTTGTTTTCCTTGTCCTCAATTGTCAGTTTTATACTTCACAGGGAAACTGCACTCCCTCAATCACGTACTGGAAAGGCAGCCCCTACTCTGTCCCTCAAAGTTATCCTGGCTGTGATCTATTATCAACTGAATGGTCTAGTTCACCAGTAACTCATGAAAAAGGCCTCCCAGAAGCTTGAGAGCAGCACTGACTCTGGAACAAGAGTAGGAGAGTTTAAAAGTTTATTTTGGGGAAATTGAACACAGAATCACAGAATGTCAGAGGCTTGAAGAGATCTCCAGACATCAAGTCCAACCCTCCTGCAAAGCAAGACCACTTAGGGCAGGTCACACAGGAACACATCCAGGCAGGTTTGGAATCTCTCCAGAGGAAGAGACTCCACAACCTCTCTGGGCAGTCTGCTCCAGGCCTCCAGCACCCTCACACCAAAGAAATTTCTCCTCATGCTGAGATGGAATTTCCTGTGACTAAGTTTACATCCTCTGCCCCTTGTCCTATTACTGAGTATCACTGCAAAGAGCCTGGCTCCAGCTCAGCCTTCTCTCTTCCAGACTAAACAGCTCCAGGTCTCTCAATATATTGAAAGAAAACCTATTCACTACTTTTGAAAGATTACTTTCATGTAAAAGCACTGGAACTTGAGGCTGTAGACAGGAGAGCATAAAAGAAATAAACAGCCACAAAGAAGCAAGCTCTGATTCTGCAGAAGCAATAAAGGAACTCAGGTCAAAACACATCTGACTGCCTCTCTCCCAAGCTGCCACACTGGGAATACACACAGAAAACCAAACAGTAGCAAATGAAGCCATACAAAAGTGAGTGCCAGCATATGAAGGCTCAACCAACCAACACCCAGAATCAGTCAAGAGCTACAGAAAACTAGCAGTTTTAGAGTTGCTTTTCTTACATATGGTATTTATACCCATGAGTGAAAAGCATCTAGGTCTGGAAGATGAGAAGCATTCCATGCATGAACAACTGAACTGGGATTTCACAGTGACAAAGCTCAAGAACATTCCTGGCAAAGTCATCTGTACAGAAGCAGCAGCTCCAGCGGATCTATCTGATCAAAGAAAGAGAAGGAGCAGTGACCTTCAGTATGCAGCCACAAAACTTCCTGGGAATGCAAACCACCAACCAACAGATTATCGTGCTATAGGAAAGCCAAGGCTGTCATACAATCAACCAGGTTGGAAGGGACCTCCAAGACCATCCAGTCCAACCTATGCCCCAGCCCTAGCCAGTCAACTAGACCATGGCACTAAGTGCCTCATCCAGTCTTTTCCTGAACACCTCCAGGGACGGTGCCTCCACCACTTCCCTGGGCAGCCCATTCCAATGGCAAATCACTCTCTCTGTGAAGAACTTCCCCCTAATATCCAACCTATACTTTCCCTGGCACAATCACGCTCCCACTGCCAAAAAACAGCTAGGAAGATAATCCCTTGAGGTTACTCTTCCTGCAGAAGCCTTTAACAGACAGTTTCAGTTCCTCTTCCACCAGGGAGAAGAGCCATTCACTCTGCACATGAACTCTAGCTCAGTCTTACGCAAACCATGGAAGAACACAGAGCCACAGAAGGAAGCATCAGCACACCTACGAAAGCACAAAGACAAGCAAACATCTTTGGTAATACTGTTTCCAGGCCCAAGGCTCTCTCTCTAAAATCCTTTTAAAAGCAACAGAATTTGGTTGGTTGTTTTTTTAAACCCATGCAGTGTCTAATGGAGAAAACTGACACAAAACTGATTTGTGTATGCCTCTAGACTCAAACTAGATGTTTCCTGATATACCCAATCGGTTTCAAAACCATTTTCTTCCAACCAACTACCTTGTCAAAGGTAGAAAACAGTCTGTATCAAACAGAAATTGCAATTCTTTGTTTCCAGGTCCAATCCATATAGTATCTGGATACTCATCCTCGAAGAATTATGTTCAGAGTGGCCCATTGTCTGAACAGAAGCTTTAAGTGGTCTGCGACATGGAGTAGTTTCAATTTTGCAGATCAGAATTCAGAGGCACATGCTGCCAAACAGCACGCTAAGGACTGGCAGCAAGTGCGGTGGAAAGCAAAAGCTTTGGAACCACCACAGCAGACTGAGAAGGCACAAAATACAGAACCCAAAATAGTTATTTACAACTAATGCACCTCTGGTGTGCTTGGGTAACTAGAAACACTTCCCCCCACACACCTTAAATCTTTAGTGCACCAAAACTCTCTCAGCAAAACAAGCTGATAACTTCAGCCAGCACAGACAACTTCTTTAAGGATAGCCTGAGCAGTTCAGCAGAACTGAGCAGCAGGTACATTCTCTTCCATGGCAACTGGCACAGAACTATAGTCTTCATTGTCACAGTGACATTTCTCTCCACTCACAACGAATCCTGAGTGTGGATATTCAGGGATAAACATTAAATGCTACAGAAGAAATGCTGCTTAGAATAAGTGTCCTTCACTTTTCTTTAAACCTACAAAGCCTCAAACCTCTACTTTCAGAACATGACACCACCAGGGTCATCAATAAAGAACTGGCTTTAATGTCATCTGTGATACTACAGAATTGACTTAAAACCAAAATCCACCTCTGACTTATACACATAAAGGTAACTCTGAAATCACAATTTCATCTCACCATTGAAGTTCTTCCAGCACAGACCCAACTTTACCATTGAGCAATCCCTTACATTCGTTCACTTTTGAATGGGGTGACAAACCCAAATGTGTTTAACAGGAATCAAATTGTGAATGCAACATTTCATGCCTTTTATTTTCTTCAGAAGTAGTACTGAAGACACTAACACTTGAACTGCTAAAACCCACCAACTTAGCCAGTTACATAAACACAGGTACCTTCTTTCCATAACTTGAAGAAATCAAGACATCAGTCTCACCAAATGCATTGTTCCAAGGAGGCTAAGCAGGATGTGAGGCCCCAACATTCAAAGCATCAAGGCCAAAAGAACCGCAAACTTCAGCAGTGGCCCTTAGCAGAGTATTTCCGTTGCTGCCTCATTAGCAGCCAGCCTTGACGTGTGTATGCAAGGGTGGTTATACATCTTCCACACTGGAAATGGGACCTCAGGGGTCCTGCCTCTTATCCTTGAGGCTATTCACGAATACAAGCGTGTGCAGAGTGAGCAATTTTCTCAAACCCAGCCACGTAGCCCGTTACGGTAAGGGCATCCCTCGTAATTTAGCACAACATGCAATTTAAGGCTGCATCCAGCATGAAAGTGAGTTGTTACAGAAAACCTCTTGTACTTCCAAGTGCCGCTTGGTAATGAACTTTTCTTTGTATATGCCTTAAACAATCACCCATTACTACTTTGGACAGCAGCTGCATTGTTTGTAGTATAAACTCCAAATATACTACAACATCCTATTTTTATCAAGAGCCTACTCCTGAAGAAGAGGCGATGTTTAGCAACTCAGTAATTACCAGTTTATGCTAAAAAGATATGAAGCATCAACTGTTTAGTAAGATAAAGAAATCCTTTCCCCATCCCAAATCCACTTTGCTATTCCTTGTCAACAATCCCAACACCAATGGTGTTTTGTATGAACTTGCACTTTTTTATAAGTAAGCATTTAACTAACTACAGGCCATACAGAAAATCAAGAACCAGAAAATGGAAGATTTCCAAAACAAACCTGCCCTTTTAGACAATCCAGGCACACAAGCATGTTTCACAGCAGACAACACGTCTGACACAAGCACTAATGACCCTGTATCCCTTATCCAGAGGATCAAGACTGGAAATCAAAGGACAGCAAGACAAAACTGTGGATCTAATTCCAGACACCTGGAATTCAATTACATTTCACAACAAGGCAAGCATTGTTGTGATTTATTTGAACTTGGAAAAAAGTTATCACCAGTTTCTGCAAATGATCACATGCTAGTATCTTAAATCAAGTCTGTGAACAACAAAGCCAAGTTTTCCTTTTCAATCATTTTATTCTAATGTGAAACATGAAGAAAAAAGCACCCAAATAACTCCAATATAGTATGAAACTTTAATAAAAGTTGTTTAAAAAACAAAGAGCAAAATTTAAAAAATAAACTGCAAGGCTTGACTCCTAATCGCACATCTTTCTGGCATCATCAAGAGTACTTTCAGACTTTCAAAGGGGAAAAAAAGGAAGAAGAAAAAAAAAAGATCTGCAGTTAACACGTTACTCCCAAAGACTGTTGAAACACATAACATGAAGCTTCAGAGACAGTTTTATTAACAGGAGGCTTAATTTTAAGCAGTATATACAAATCACATGACTTTTCCAAAGTTGGGACCACCTAGCAACCTGTCAGAACAAAAATATGCTAATCAATTACAGAAGCATCTGTGCATTGCAAACGCCTCTTTATTGGAGCACACCTTTGTACAATCCTTCCACAGATTCCTGTACTGGGAAACCTGTTCAGGATGCAGCGCCACACAGGTTTGCAAATCTCTCCTACACACCACGTGAATAAAACTGTTGCCACTTGCACCTCTCAATTTTGCCTGACCATACACTTCAGTGTTCCATGATATGCAACACCAAAAGGCACTGTTTTTCTTTGTCCAAAAACCAAAATGGTTTTAAGTTTACTATGTTTAAGTATAATGATTTGCCGGGAACAGCAGGATTTTTTCAGGCAAAGCCCAAACCTTAAAATTTATCATAAGCCAAGCAAAGATGAACCAAAAAAATCTACTTTTCACTTGTGTAATTACCTCCTTTCCAATTCTGTTTTTTTTTCCACTGAAGGTTTTACTGAGCAACAAAGAAAATGGCAACTTTTTACAGACTTCAAATGCAACAGCACTTTATTACAAAAATATAAACTCAGTACTTTCAAGTTTTTGAGAAAAAGAAATTTTATCTCTGAATTCACCCAGAGCAGTAATTCACGACAGAGCTGCTGAAGACAGATGATCCTTTCACATATAAACTAAAACTTTAGCTGGACTCCAATCTACTACTAATCATCACCACTTCGGTTCTCTTAGCAGAGACTAAGTAAGGAGTTTGAGACAGAGAAAAAATACAACATCAATATCCAACTAACATCAAAGATCCTATCCCAACTGATTCCTGTCAGCCTAACAAATCAAGCTACTTAAACAGTAATGAGGATTTTCAAGTTGTTACCTCTACTTGAAATGTTTTTGTTTTGTTTTTTAAGCATACTCTAAAACTCATAATGTTTGAGGTTAGCTATACTTGTGGCAAAAGTCTTATTCTGCACAGTTATAATTGCAATATATAAATAACTAAAGGTTATTCCACAAAGAACAGCTTGAACTTTACAGAACGATTCTGCTCATATTTAGAGGAATTAGTTTGGTAGACACATCAGCAATGGGCATAATTCAACTGTTCATACAGCGAGTCTTGGAAAAAATAAAGATACACACACAAAACAATTAATCTGTGTACACTGAGAAGTCATTCAGTTGCAGAGTAAAACCAGGACTTTAAACAAATCTTTGACCTGTAAACAAAGCAAATTTGGCCAGCTTTTAACCAAATCCAGCAGCAGCTGCCTATTTTACAATGGCTTGCAAGAGCACCCACTGAAGAGCTTCACTGACTTCATTGCCCTTATCCAAGACTACGTAAAACCAAGCCGGATCCCTTGATAAGCACTGCGTCCAGTACAGTCACCGCACTGCTACAAGCAGGAGTCAGAACAGCTGCTCCACATACTGGTATGGAAACATCCACTGCACATCTCCACTCGCGGTGTTTCGGAGCTAACCTAGTGCTCTCGGCAAAGCCCAGCTGTGTTACCACTGAAACAACCCACAGGTTCTATCCTGGAAATACTATAAAAACCAATTCAGATGCATTTAACACAGCACTATGAACATCTATTCTACAACTACTTTGTATTAACAGCTACCCTAAAACAAGTTTTACTTTCCTGGAGCCTATAGGCCTGTCATTTAAATCCACAACAGCTGCCATAGCTTCATCACGAGACTCGAATGCAACCATTGCTTCTCCAGTGGGCATGCCTTTTTCATTGTATTTTAAGCACACTGAACCAGGGATCACTTGGTAACCATAAAAGAAATCCAAAATTTCATCCACCGAAACAGTAAAGGGCATATTCTGCACTTTAATGACAGTTGGTCCTGGCTTCCCAGACCCTGTTCCAAAACCTGGGGGTCCACCAATATGTATATTTCCTGGTCCGGGTCCAAACCCCGGAGGTCCACTCAAATGTCCAAGACCACTAGCAATACCTGGAGGACCTGCACCAAAGGCAGGTGGTCCACTTAAACTGCCAGGACCATTACCAAAACTCTGAGGCCCCGCTGCAAAACCTGCTGGTGCACTCAAATTTCCAGGACCCCCTGCAAAAGCTGGGACTTCAATACCTGCACCAGGTAAACCGCTAGTTGTAACTGTAGGTATTCCTGGTCTGGAATCAGGAAAGCCACCTATCCCAGGTGGTGGGAGAGGGGGACCAAATGTGCCAGACCCACTGAAATTACCAGGGAAATTAAATGGAGGACCATTGTTTGCTTCTTTGGCATTTCCCCCCAGGAAGGCATGCTCATCCCCACCAGCACCCTGTGCCCCTGACACAGGTGTGTTTCCTTGCAGCGGGATTTTGAGTATCTTCTTCCCTTGAGCTGGTGGGTTTCTCTCAACATCCCTCATTTCTTCTACAGTTATCAACCGCAAAACAACATCTCTTCCATTCAGCTTTTTACGGTGCAAGCGCTCCGCCTTACGAGCATCTTCCTCAGCTTTAAACTGAACCAGTGCTTGTCCTAAACCTTGCCCATTATTATCAACAAGAATATGCACAGAGCTTTCTTCTACTGCCAGCCCCTCTAGAAACTGCAGGATTTCCAACTTTGTTATGTTGTAGGGAATATTAGAGATATGTGCGCACAGCTTTGGCGAGCCTGGCTCTCCCTCAGCACTCATGAGGATTTCCCTCTGGTCATAGCTGAAATTCTGCAATCTCTTTCGGATCAGATCTATCTTTTCTAACATCGCCTTCTTAGTGATTGGGTGAACCTGAATGAAGCGATTCCCTATGTACTGCTTATGATGGCACAAAGCTGCTTTATAATCAGCTTCATTCCTGAACTCCACAAACCCCTCCCCAATGGCCTTCCCATTAGGTCCATAAGCTATATAAATGCTGTCTTCTACTATATCCAGCTTTTTAAAAAAATCTATCACATGCTTGTTCTCCGATTCAAAGGGAAGACCTTTCAACTGAACACAAAAACCCTGCTCGTGGGGAGACCTCGACCGTGACCTTTTCTGTCCACCTGGAGATTTGGACCTAGAATGAGCCTGGGGAGGAGGAGGGTGTGACTGCCCAGAGGGACCTATGGTTTGCTTGAAAGTTATGTGGCCTCCAGCAGCCACCCACTGTCTCTCTGTTGCAGGACTAACTTCAACATAGCGCTGAATCATCAGCATTCTGTTTCGCTTCAGTGCTTCAAATGTATCTTGAGGAGAAAAAAACTTAACTAGTCCATTTCCATTATTTCGACCTACATGATCCTTCAGCATATGGACCGCATCCACACGGAGCCCAAGGAAAAAGTCTTTCACATCAGATTCTGTTGCAGAAAAGGGCATTCCATGAACGCTGACATACAAGTCATCTGGATTGATTGGAATTGGCTTGACAGTACTTTGAGAATTCATCTGAATAGGATTTACAGGATTCATGGGACCAATAAACAGTGGATTCAAGCTGCTGTTCATATTCACTGCTGCTCCAGACCCATTCATTCCAGTGGGTAAAGGTGCTACAGGTGGAGGATTCATAGGAGGCATTCCTGATATGGGAGGCATAGGCGTCATTGGAGGTACAGGGGGCACAGGGGGTATCGGAGGAACCGGAGGAACAGGAGGCAGAGTGGGCACGGGAGGTGGAACAGGTATTGGGGGAATAGAAGGCATTGGTGGCAAAGATGGCATAGCTGGGATAGGAGGGATTGGAGGAGGAGGTACTGTGTTCATTGCAGATGCTGTACTAGGTATAGTTGAGCTAAATGTTGGGCTACCAAAGGTACTCCCAAGATTTGGAGGTGCAGTCCCCACACTGGCAGTAGAAAACGTGGGTATGTTTTTATTGCTTTCATGGACAGCAGTGGAAGCAGTTACTACACTAGGAGAAGGATTATTAAAGTTAGGTACGGTAGTAGGTAAGCTAACCCTTCCACCCATTCCAGAACTAGGTGGGGGTCCTGATCTGCTAGCATTTGCTGGTGGCATATCTAGATTGGCAGTTTCAAAACGCCTGCGACTGAGTTCTATCATGTTCTGCATTTCAGTTTTACTGCTCAGCAACAGCGTTACTTTTGACCCTTTAATGGTACCACCTGTGCGCATCATACCAAGCCTGGCATCTTCATCAGTGGCAAAAACGATGAAAGCCTCACCCAGTTCACCCCCTACAATATGCACGCCCCCATCAGGGATGGTCAATCCAGAGAAGAAGTGGCGAATGTCCATGGTCCCCGCCACAATCGGGAGACCTTGCAAGCGGATGACCACAGCCATGCTGCGCTGAAACAACACACACCTGCAGATGAGAAAAGGCAACGGCCATGTCAGACTACTGATTGTGACACCATACAATTACCTACAGACACCATCTACTGTATTTGTTTACATACACGGAACAATATCTTGCAAAGATTAACCATGTTTATACTCCCAGTTTCTTGTTCGTGTTTACTTCATACAGTCTGAAGTATTAAACATTTCCCAGCACAATCAGTACATATTTTGCACTAGCAATTCCAAAACAACTCTTAAACTAAGACCCACAAGTGAAGAAAACAAAAAATAAAAGTAAAATGTAAAAAACCACACACCGCACCTAAGGAACAGCAAAAATCAGAACTATTATAGCGTAGTTAACACAAAACGAGTATTTTAGCCAAGGAAACAAAATTTGTCATACACTGATATGGTATCCACTGTACTTGCAAAGCAACTGCTAAAAATTCTGCACACCTATAGGAAATAAATAGCTCTTTTCCATTTGGGGAGGGATTCTCTCCTGCCAGGTGAAGATGGCTAACAACATAAAGTGGGTCGGTTACAAACAAAACCTCACTATGAACAATTAGCAACAGTAAGACTCGCATGACATCTTGACAGGGACCATCTAAGTTACTCTAATCTTCTATTTTTCTCCTAGCAATGGCAAGACATCTAGGTGACCATGAAGTGAGCTGCTACATACCAGCCCCAGACATTTTGTGATCACACAGACCTCATCTAAACTTAAGACTGACATCCATGCATATCCTCACTAGACATACGGCTTTTGAATTTCCAAAATCAAGGTGCATTTTTGTAACAGTTGCAGACACTATCTAGTACTACACCTTCCATTTCAGGCACAAGTAAATGACTTTTACCTCTGGCAGCTGAGGTTAGTGGAAGCTTAGATCAATTCTGAAATGGGAGATCTGTAAGATAGGTACAAGGTAACTGTCAAGAAGAGCCTGATTAAAAGTTCAAGACGAACAATAAATGAGGTAATTCTCACTTATTCTTGACAAACCTTCAGTAAAGACTGAAAGTATTAATACTAGCACAATTCATTGATTCAGAAGCCAACCTCTCATTCTATACCAGCAGCACCTTATTTCACTTAAGCCACTTCATCTCTGAATCCTCCCGACTTCCTAAAAGCAAGCCAAGGCAGTACCTCTGTGGAAGGCCTCTAAGACTCGCATTAGTCACATGTGAAATCAGAACCACACAATGCAGTGCAGGCAGCACACCAAAGACTTCTGGCAATGTACGAAAGCTGTGACCAATCAGTAGTTATCTCTCGGCATTTCACATTCAGACCAGTATTGTAGCTTAGCAGACAGCCAAATCTTTCAGTCACCTTCATTTGCCTGTTCAGGTCTTCCAGTTACTTCAGAGCAGACATGCTTTGAATACACACTTAGCTACTAGGGAAAGCTGCTATCCAACAACTGAACCACATCACAGATTTCCTGACAAGCAGCGTAAAAAAAAATCTTCTACAGGGAAAACTCCTCAGTGGTCTTCTGTTTGCAAGGCAAAGCTTCCTACCACTCAAATGGGTACTTTAGCTGTGGTTTATTGGGCAACAAAACTAAATACTAATCTCTTCAATACACTAACGAACTCAAGAGACATACTGGGGTATTGCAGGGCATTGGTCTGCATCCACCTGACATCAGAGGACCTTTCTCCCTCAAAGGAACAGCAGACAAGCCCACTGACACCAAGTAGCTCTGCTGCTCTATCTACTGTGAACGAACACCAAATTCCTCACATCACCTTGACAGAGAAATTGTGGCTTGCAAGTCGAACATAGGAAGACTAGGAAAATAAAACACACCACCAACCACACCAGCTGGCTGCACACAGCGCTAAGAAAAACCTTGCTCCACCAAGGATGGCAGCAGTAGAACGGGCAGCAGACTAAACATCAGATAGAGTTTTAGAACAACTTTCCATCTTGAGGCAAGGTAACAAAAGCATCACTTTACATTCATCTCTTAGGAGTGACACAAATTCAATTTCAAAACAGAGTTCATCACCCAGTCATTTTCCAACAGCAAAGTAACAGGCCCCTGTAAGAAAAGCAGGTCAGAGTAGGAATTGTCTGTGCTCTGCATACATGGAAACCATGTCAGACTCTTTGTACTGCTTGAAAACTGCAGCTTTCTTCAAAGACTCTGTAGATGGATCTTAAAATTTGCCTACTATTGATGGCACTGAAATTAAAGTCAAAATAGAAACTCTGCTTAAAGGAAGCCATGCTAAAGGGGATGGTGAAACCTATGTTCACTACATAATGCTACAGGACTGCTTTTGACATGATCACAAGTGAAGCAAACATCTCTAATTTTGCACCTATGCCCTGAAAATTAAAATAGTAGCAATAAACTTTGCTGGGAGATTTATATTTCCTCTATTACCTATTAAATAAAGAAATTACTTTCAGAAATCATTATGAATCAGGAGTTAGACATTTGGAGTTTCTTGTGTTAAATGGGAAACTACTTTTAATTACTTCCTTATTACTGCAAGAGCAATGACAACCTGGCATGGCCATTAGTTGACCAAAGACAACCTGGGAAGGTTCCACCAATCTAGCCCAGAAGACAAATTAACAGCTAGGGTCACAAAAAAAGTCTTAAAGAGTTCCAGCACTTGAACATTTACATAACTTCTGGGATAACCAACTGTTGCAGCCATGCACTAAATTCAAAACTTCACTCTAAATGCAAAGAGATTTTGTGATTTTATGACTAAGTATTCTATTTACTTTCACTAATTCACTACCAACCAAAAATCCAAACAGCTGCTTAGCACAGAAGCTACTAGAAAAACTGGCTGCAATGACTTCAGTGCAGTGAATTCCATGCATGGTATTAAGCAAATGCTTGCTATTAAGCAAGAGCCAAGAGTAAGATGGTAAGAACAAAAAGAATTTTAAGGACTTTACTCCATCAAATACTTTTGCCAAAGCAAAGTATTTTACCAACATGTAACCGCTTTGACTTTTTCAGGAATTCAGTGCTTTACATTATTATCTGAAGAAAAATTATCAGGATCAAGAATGCCAAATTTCATGTTTCTAAGCACTTTTTTTTTTTCTAAAACACACTTTGGAGACACCACATCCACTTATATTTTCCATCTAATGAAAAAGCAAAGCCCACTCAAGTATTACACCATTTAATTATGAAGATCAACATCAGAGAAGCAGCATTCAGTTCAGACACACAATGGCTACATGCCTGATGAGTGTGCATTGAAGGCTTTTTCTTGGGTTGTGTTCGCAGGCTGCCCACAGGTTTGGTTGTCATTTTGTGTGTTCTGCCTATTTCTGGAGAAGCCAGAAGCACAAAATCCTAGAGCTGTAATATGGACTAGCCAAGACCCAAGCAGACAGTAAAGGCCTGCTGGCTATTGAGCCGATTCGACTCATCTGATAAGCTGTCACAGCACCTTTACACACCTCACCAGTGACCTCTTTAAAAACTACGTTGCACTGGGAAAAATGTACTAGATGACAGCACTACTTCTTCAATCCACAAGTTAGCCAGTAAAGTAAGAAGAATTTGAGTCACAGGCAGAAGTTAATAAAAAAAAAAAATCAGACTGGCCTTTTAAGATGTATACCTTTTCCAAACTAAGAACCACTCAGAACATTCAACAGTCCCTGGGGAGCACTGAGTACAGTATCCACACAGCACACACACAAACACACTGTATTTGGCAGCCCCTGGACAAAAGCTAAGAACTGGAATAACACCAGTATCACAGGAAAAAGAAATAAATATCCAGGCTGAGATAGACTAGCAAAAGTTAAAACTGCAGACTATAGTTTTACCCTTTTTTTTCCCAAAAAAAAAAAAAAAGGCCAAAATCAACTTGTTAGATTAAGGCAGTCACCTCTATGCTAATTTGGATTCATTTGATCTTTCTAAATACTGCAAAACCCAACTAGTACCAATTGCTGTGCACCTGCAGACGTGTGGTCTGCAAAGTAGCTACATTTCCTAACAGTGCAAAATAACTGGGAGAGTGTTTCAGACTACCATGTGCTGATGAAATAACAGAACATGAGTTTGGCAGGATTCTGTTTACAACACTGCCAGAACCACCATCACCAGTGGGAGTCACAGGGAAGAGACTAGCTACAGGTATTTTAACCCAAGTGGGTTTTCTACCAATTTACAGATTCCCAAAGCTTCAAATATTTCTTAAGACATACTCAATGTGCATATAAAGAAGTCTTCAATTCAAAGGCTCTTACCTGCAAAGACAGATGTTTTTTCTTAACAAGAAGCAGAAGCCAAGCCAATCCTGTGGGCAACCAATTAAAACCAACTTTTAGACTGCAATAAAGAATAAATGGAGGCACAATCAATGCAGGCAACACAACAGCAGTAACAGTCCACAAAGAACTGTATATATAGAAAGTTCAAACCTGCAACAACCACAAGGTGCTGCTACATACAACAACCATGAGAGGAAGATGCATTTTCTACTACCTTCTCCCTGTATGGCTTGTCAGCGACTGCACTGCAATTTTTGTATGGTTTCCAGATATGAATATGCCTGTCACAAATATAAAACCAACCAGAAAACATTCAAAGAACCTTTCAAATTTCCCCCATCACCAATAAGGGAACAAATCATTCTTTCAAAGGAAAAGAAGAAGAACAAAATGCTTGAGAACCCGAATTGTAACAAACCCTTACTCCATCGATTATACTCCTTCCTCCAACTGCACATTTTCTTACTTGAGCAAATCAACACAAGCTACATCTCAGAAAACCTCCCCAGAGCTCAAATGACGAATTCTTCAGGAGTCACACAAACCAGTAGCACTAAGTGACATTTCACAGCCACCTGTAGGCAGTCACCTGCACTGAGCACACCGCAAGAAATCCACACAAAGACGCCATGTTAGCAGTTGCAACCTCAGCTCGTTATCCAAATCCGCATCACACGCCTGTGTTGCTTCATGCCTGTATATAAATTGTCTTTCTGAAATCACAACTCAGCAAAAGAGCCAAACATCTGAAGTGGGAACATATGTATTTTGCATTTAAAGATGACATGAAAAAAATCTTCTCATTCACTGCTTAGCAGACCACCTCATCCTAAAATTGTAGTTCTCTAAAGAACTACCCAGGAATTTATCACACCAAGCATAGATAACTGCTGCCTCCTTATTCAACCCAAACAAGCTATTTTCAGTTATATGCATCATAAACAAAGTGAATTTGGAGAAAGAAGCACTACCAAACCACCTACAAAGTCTCTAACAAAGTGAATCAAACCAAAGAGACATTCACAGATCTTCCAGGACATTAACAGCAGACTTACAAGAAAAATACAACTACACTCTTTAGACTTACTGAAACGACAAGAGCATTTATGAAAATACCTTTTCATTAGACTTTTAAGAGAAATAAGCAATCCTATCATGGGAAAGGCTCAACTTTCGCATCCAGCAGGGTCAAACAGTAGCTTACAATGCAGTAATCACCTGGAACAGTTTCATTAAAAAAAACAAACCACCAACATCACACCAAACCTGCTTCAAGAAGCAGGTAAGTTTTCCATGCACATGGAACTTTCCATTTGGAAGAAAACCCCAAATCCTTTCAAATATTTCCAATATAGCAACCATGGTGTTGCTTTTGTTTCTCTTCACAACACTTAGCACAAGCTAAAGATTTGCAACGTGCTGTGATGGGAAAGAACATAAATAAAATCAAACAGCATTCTTCGAAGAGGTGCAGGACTCCACTTTGTTTAATCTTTCCAGCAAACACAATCTAGTATTGTTGCAAGTCTCCATTTTCTCAACTTTAACGTCAGATTTATCCATAAAGACATCCTGTCCAATCAACCTCGAGTCCAAGAGTGTACTAACTCAGCAAAAACCGGCCAGGGCACACGGTGCTCCCACAAACCGCTGACACATCTCTGGAACTTCATGGGACTCCCCACAACACCCTACCAGGGACACAGAAAGGGCCATCATCCAACGGGACATGGAACAACCGATGCAACTAGCTTAGGAGTCCACCAAGGAAGCAACCTGTCGATTTTTCTCCTTAACCCTGCCACATGGAAACCGCTAAGAATGGATACAGTTGTGTAAAACCAGCGCCAGGAGCTTGTAATGGAAAAAAGCTCAGAGAGATTCCTGCTGAATGCTGGGCCCCACTTCAGCACTAGTGCGTTTTAGGGCGGCTCAGGCTCTCTTAAATTTTTTTGTTTGGTTTTCTATCTGAGATTGATTAGCCGAGAAGAGCGTTACGTGACGGCACGGCAGCTTCGCTACTCCTTATGCGTGCCTTAGACCGCCGGTGGCGGTGCCGCAAGCACCAGGGGCCTCTGCCGTATTGTGCGGAGCGCCTACCCCGAGGGCCGAGCAAAGAGCAGCCACCGGAGACCAGACGAGTGCTCCCGGGACCGGCCCCATGTCGCTGTTTTCGCGCCGCAGGGCCGTGGCGCCGACCACAGGAGCGGATGGCGGCGCCCGCCGGACGCACGACTCCCAGGGTCCCGCAGCTCCTCCGCCACCGGGGGCTCGCAAGGCGCCGCGCCCAAGCTGCGCGACCCCCTGCCGCCCGCTCAGCCCCAGCCGCCTGCGGAGCCCCCGCGCTCCGGCGCCACCACAAGGTCACTCGGCCACCCCCGCCGGCCGGGCCCTCGGCGCCTGCGCTCGGCTCGCATATACTCACCTGCCCGCGCCGACCGCGCAGCTCCGCGAGGCGCGGACGGAGGCGCGGCGAGAGGGAGTGAGCGAGGACTGGCCCGCCGCCCAGAACCTTCGGCCGCAGCCGCCAAGCCGCGGCGAGGCAGTAGCAGCCCCCGTTCGGCGTCCCGGGCCCACAGCGCAGGAGGCACCGCTTGGCTCGGCCCTTTGTGCAAGGGGATGTGTGCACGCCGCGCCCGCCCGGCCCCCCCCGCCCCAAGATTCGCCTCGCCGCGGGCCCGCAGCGCGGGAGTAGGGCAGGTAGCGCGGCCCATCCGGGCGCCGCCGCGCTCTTACCGAGGAATCTGTACGGGGAAAATGGTTAGAACCGAGCCGACCCGTCCTGGGCCCCACTCCACGCCAAGCCCAGCGCCACCGCCCGCGCAGCGCCACAAAATGGCCGCCTCGCTGCGCGGCCGCCACCCGCAGCTGGGGAGAGAGAGGCGGGCTCCGGGGAGAGGCGGGCTCCGAGCAGGGCGGGGCGGAGGGGGCGGACTCCGAGAAGGGCGGGGCGCAGGGGGCGGGGCGGCACCGGGGCGGAGCCTCATCGCTCGGCTGCCGGAGGCGCGTGAGAGGTTGGCCGCGCGGCGGGGGGGAGCGGAGCGGAGCGGAGCGGATCGGTGCTGGGACGGCGGCCGCGGCGCGGTGCTGGCAGCCTGGCGCACGAAGAGGTGTGAGGGCTCATGCTGAGGAAACGGACACTCTGAAGGAGGCACTGAACTTCCAGCCTTCCACTGAACCCCGAGGAGTGGTTCTTCACCGAACCTTCGCTTACGATCAGGTTGCAGAATTAAAGTGCAGGTCAGCTTACCCTGGGTTGATGCCCTTTTGAGTGTAGCTGCCCCGTGCTGGATTTATCCTTTGCTTGACTAAAACCAGGTGCGACACAAATCCCTGGAGCGCGGCCTGAGTTGAGGAGCAGGCAAGAATCCCTCGAGAAATGCTGTCGCTGCAGCAGCAGCTGTTTTCAACAGAAAAACGCCGTTATGAGATACTACAAGAAACAAACAGCAATAAGTCATTGCTTCGTGTCACAAACACTTTTCCAGCAAGTTTGGAAGTTCAACAGTTAACTTGCTAGTTCTTCAATGCTTAGTAGAACCTGGGGCTGAAAGGTGTGATGGGTGTTCTGTCCGGAGATGAGGGCATCTGGCCTGGGGCTCAGAATTTGGCTTCAAAACCACAACAGTTCATAAATTCATAGAGTCGTTTGGGTTGAAAAGGACCTTAAAGATCATCTCGTTCAAACCCCCTTGCCAAAGGCAGGGAAACCTTCCACTGTTACCAAAGGTCTTGGATTCAAACTCTCTTAAGACCAGTTTGCAGGTTTTAGGGAGTCAGAAGGCATTTATTTCTGGGAGCAAGTTGCTCCACACAGTCCCTGCATCCCAAACAGGTTTGGATCCGGTCCTGTAAAACACACAGCAATGCTTTTCCAAGGAATCATTAACACAGTCATCAACCTTTTGGAGCTCATGCTAATTACACAAATGTCTCTTCCACAGGCACAATCCTAGCCTCTGGAGAATTTTGGGGAAGGGTCTTTGAGGACAATTCCCCTGACTTCCTTCCCCTTTGGTGCTCCAATGCTCTTCACCACTTTGCTCACTAGCTGACCTTGAGGTTCCCACATGCTCAGAGGAGTGTGAACTCATTAGCCAAAGTCTTAATTGTCAGAGTTTCTGTTGTTTCTTATCTTCAAGAAAACTGCTGACTTCACAATTTATTCCCCTCCCTTCCAAGACTCTTTACCTGAGGCCTAGAAAGGCATTCTCTTTCCAGCTGTGTTATCTTAAAGGAACAAGCTAACAGTGATGCTTTTGCTGCTGTGCTCTGGTTATTTCATTGACTTATTTAATATTTATTTATTTTATTTATTTCATTTTCTACTTAGATCACCAGCCCAGGGTGCTCAAGGTCTCATCCAGCCTGACCTTCAACGCCTCTAGGGAAGGGGCATCCACAGCCTCCCTGGGCAATCTGTGCCAGTGACCCTCCACCCTCACCCTAATGAATCTCTTCATCATCTTCAGTCCAAATTTGTCTTCCTCAAGCTTCAGTCTATTCAGGTCCTTTCCAGCCTGGATGATTCTACAATTCTGTGATTCTCTCTTATCATTTCAGTGCAGGCCCTTGCCAAAAGTCCCTCCCCAGCTCTTCTGGAGCCTCCTTCAGGTACTGGCAGGCTGCTCTGAGGTCTCCCTGGAACCTGTTCTTCTACAGGTTGGAAAGTCCAACTCTTTTCAGCCTGTCCCCACAGGTGAGGTGCCCCAGCCCTCTGATCATCTCAGTGACCTCTTCTGGACCTGCTGCAGTAATTTGATGTCCCTCTTATGCTGGAGGCACCAGAACTGAACACCACCGCAGGTGGGGTCTCACCAGAGCAGAGTACAGGGGAGACTCACCTTCCCTCTTCCTGCTGGTCACACTTTTTTTTTTAAATGCAGCCCAGGACATTTTTCCCCCTCCATATCCCTTCTTTCTACTCCAAACTCTCCTTTACCACCCTTGTACCCTTCCATCAAGCAGCCCACACTTATTTATTTATTTTCTCCCTATTGTCCCTGGGTTTACAGATCTTGTACCCTAATTTGGTACTTATGGTAACAGCTGCTCTGAAAACATATTGCTTCTGTCAACCTCATGTCTAGGTTTTGTCCTGCTAAGCATGCCCTCAATTGCCATAGGTGGTATACAGTAATTAATCTTTTTCTAGCCCAGCTGCAAATCAGAGCAAAGCAGATTGAGACTGGATGTGAGGAACAAGTTCTGCACCAAGAGGCTGCTACAACACTGCAACAGGTTGCCCAGGGAGGTGGTTGAGGCCCAGCCCTGAAGATATTCCAGGTGATGCTGGACAGGGCTGTGGGCAACCTGATCTGTTTGCGGACATCCCTGCTGACTGCAGGGGGTAGGACTGGATGAGCATTGGAGGTCACTTCCAACCCAGACCATTCTGTGATTCAATGATCTTCCACCAGGCTATTTTTATCTCAGTTTCAGACAGGTAGGAGGAACACCATCTGTGCTCAGCCCTCCCAAGCACTCAGCTTGTCCATTTTAAATGCTGGAAGTGCAGGACCCAATATTTACCATCCTGAAATTTTGTCAGAACTGTCTGCAGTGGAGAACAGCTTTTTGGCCAGCTCTCAGCCTTCAGGAACTGTCTCATTTCAAAGCACAGGGCATCCTTGTTAGCAGAAAGAATTTAAGAGCAGTTTGGCCATGACTGACATCACTCTAGAAAGACTGATGGGCTTGCTCTTCTCAATCAGGCAGCTATAAGGCAGGAGGTGGCACTTTGTTGGGAGCAAGAGTGTTTATGTTGATTTCTCATTTAAAACCCAATTCCCAGCAAAGTTTATGTCTGGCTGTGTAACATTGTCAATAAACCTGTTAAGTGACCCTCTTTATCATCTCGAGTCCTTAACAGGTAAATGTCTCCTGTACCATCCAGTACTCTGTGTAGTTAGGTGATATGCTCTATCAGTCTTTACAAATGCTAAAACCCATCAAGCAGGATATTTTGCTCCTCTTGTGTATTACCTTACCCAAAGTTTCTTTCACTCCCAGTTGTCACACTGCTTCCATCCTCCTGACACTTGCAAAACATGGCACTACATCTTCACCCTCATCTTGTTTTATTAACAAGGCCAAGTGTAAGGTCCTGCACCTGGGTGGACACAATCCCAAGCACATCTCCAGGCTGAGTGGGCAATTGTTGGGAATCACATTCGGTGGAGCGCTATGGGAAGATGACTCTTTGTTCACCAATATGGTTAGATGGTCAAATCCACCTTTATTTCTGTGATACAGTGACTTATATGCATTCTAGCAAGAGGCGTGCTCAGCTTAAGATTGGTTACAGTCAGAGGGTCCAGGGTTACATGTAAGGTGTGCATAGGTTAACTTATCACAACATTCTAAGGGTCAGCCTTCCAGACCACCCACTCCAGCCCCCTTGGTTATCTAGTCTCTGCCCACTGCAGCTGTGTGTGGGGTGCTCAGTTGTTTACATCTCGATTTCCTAGCCTCGCTGGGAACCAAGGACGTTCTCAGCGCCAGTTACCCATGTTTATGACTTTATGTCCTCGACTGGTGAGAAATTCTTCCACAATTCCCTCTTTTTCTTTTTGAGCAACCCACACCTGGCTAACTACCTTAGTTAAGCTCTTCTTAATGCAAGCAAAGACAATACAAGCGCATAGCAGAATTATTATGAAAATAACAAATAGCTGTAAGCCTTCTCCTAATAAGCTGCTTAACCACCCCGGGATTGTCCCAAACAGGTTCTGCAACCAGTCATCAAAGGTCGATGTTTCCTTTTCGATCTTGTCAATATGACCTTTCAACCAGGTTATACTCTTGTGAATGGGCTCACCATGATCTGATAAATTCAAACAACACATCCCTTCGAAGTCCTGGCAGCCGTGTCCTTGGGCTAGCAAAGAAAATCAACGGTTGCTCGATTTTGCAACAGGGCATGATGAAGGCTATTTTGATCAACCAATAGTTGTCCTAAAACCTTTGTGGTGACATTGGCTTGTTTTGCTGACCAACACGCGAGTCTCTCTAGCTGTACTAATGCTTTTCCAGCTGCTCCTCCTGGTAGAAATACAGCTAAGGCAACACGAGCAGCTGTGGATAACAGTTGAACGTTGTCATTGCAATTAGGACTCAATTTTAAAGATCGCTTAGGCCGGCGTCGGGCTAGGTCCCTGAGCTGACTAAGATGAGGGGCAAACATTGTCAATTTACCCAGATAACATGGACCTCCATAAACGTTCTTGGTATGCCTTGCCAGGCTCTATCACCACAAATAAGGAACACACCAGTGGGAAGTGCCTTAGCGGTTCTGTTGTTCCACAACAGATGACCTCGGCCCCTTCTTGATGCTTTAACACCATAACGCCAATTGTTTGCTCCAAAAGCACCTAAAGGTCTAACATGGGCCTTGTCACTGTCGTTTGAACCGCAGTGTCCGCCCTCATTGCTAAGGAAGTTATCATAGGCTGTTTAGCACAGGGGTGAATGGTGCAGCTACAAATCAACAGCGCTACAATCAAAGGAATAAACCTGTTAGAGCTTTCATCAGTAGCATTAGTCTGGCAAGCTAACAACCCAAGCTTAGCTAACAATCCCAAAAGCCATTTCTGCAAGCGACAGTAAGTAATTCGTTCAGAAACCCAAAAGTGCAGATGAACATCACAGTCACAGGAGAGTGCAGGTGTGCCACGCCTGCGCTGGCTCTGTGTGGCAGTCGACGCTGCAGACTCACAAATCATTCAGCTGTCGAGTATTCTTCTCAGACTCCCATAGTTCTGGATGCACTCGATGTTCTCATTACACTCCTTAGCTATGAGCTGTGTCTGACTATTGTGCTTAAGAACTACTAACCTCTAAATACAATACAAAGATATGCCCTAGATGTTACTATCAGTCTATTCTACTTAGGCCTTTTCCCACAGTTCTTCATCTGCTTTTAGAATTTAGGGCAGTGGTTTTTTTATCTCTTGCAGGGCCCTTGCAAGAGAAAAAAGTCACATTGCCATCTTATGCCAATTTGAGTGGGCTTTGGCCTTTACAAAGCTGTTAAACCGAACCTATTCCGTTAAACCACAATCACTGAAAACTCGTAAAAATACCCAAATTCATTAGCCATGGTCCAAACCTTAAAGATCCATACAAATACAATCATCATGTCAGTGCTTCTTTCAAGTCCTTTCACAGTTCTGCCATCTGAGCAAGACTTCTGCTCACTTTAGGGAAAAAACAAGTTGGTCATAATCAGGTTGGTCTTCATCAAGGCCTGTGAAGATAAATGGTCAAACACAAGCAGATACAAGAACAAATGCAGACACATCCATTGCCTAGGCTAGCAGATCCACTGGCCTAGTCTGTATGCTGTGATTGGAAAGATCTCGAGAAAAGAAAAGATTTCTTCTGCTATCCTACTGTCCTCTAACCCATATTCCCCTTTTCAATAATGCCTAAATGTACCCAAGAAAAACATCCCATAACATCCTTATGTCCTAAGTTCCCAAAACTACAAACCCTTAGTCTTAACTTATCTTACTCTAAGGATCTATCAGGTATAGGAAATTCAAGAAAAGCAAAGAAAATCCAAGAAGATAACAATCCCATGGTATTCTCAGAAAAGGGAAAAGTCAGAATTGTCACAAGGCTCATTTCATTGCAATTAGCAGCTGTTCCAGTAAGCTTCTATACTAGTCCTGTCTTTATCTGTTATTGGGGGAAGGAGCTGACTGGCATTAGCCTACAAGCTCTATCATTCCCTGCTCCTAGTCCAGAATCTGGTTAGTGACTTGCAATGTGGATCTCAGTGCCTACACCCTCGCTGTGAGAGGCAATGCATCTGAATTCTAGTCTGTCCTGCTTGGTGCCTTCAGTGTCTGTATAAGTTTCCACCCATGGTCAGTGGCACTGGCATCTCTGCTATGTCCTAGAAATCTCCCTCTTTTTCTTTTTGCCACTGAGCAGTGGGTGCAAAAGGAATTAACCAGCAAGGCGATGGTAAATACCCCAGCCAGGAACTATCAGCTATCATCCGGAATACAAACTGTTATCATCAGGTGACTAAAAAAAATACACCTGTGCGTGTCCATGCCTGTAACAGGGGCAAAAATGGTCGTAAGTCATCCTCGTCATTCTTGCTATCATTTCCATAAACTTTCTGACATCTGTCTGCAGTAGCACAGTATCACAGTACCATCAGGGTTGGAAGAGACCTCATAGGTCATCAAGTCCAACCCTTCACCACGGGGCTCAAGGTCAGACCATGGCACCAAGCGCCACGTCCAACCTTGCCTTGAACAGCTCCAGGGCACCAGGGACGGCGACTTTACCACCTCCCCGGGGAGCCCATTCCAGTATCCAATCAGTCCCTCAGTGAAGAGCTCTCTCCTCGCATCTGGTGTTGTCAAAACAGCTTCGAGGCTTCGCTGCCTCCTAGCAAGGAAAAAAAAAATCCGTAAAAGAAACAACGGGGGGGGGGGGGGGGGGGGGGGGGGAACGGGGCCCCGCGGGCCCTCCACAGGTGGCTAGAGGGGGGAGGGAGGAGGGGGGGGAGGAGGCCAGCAGCCGCAGCGCCGCTTTTGTCCTTGGCCCTCCATCTCGCCCAACCCCCAGCTGTTTCAGGTCAGCCACCACTTGTTGTTTCCGTCCTTCTCCCATCCCACTACCAATCCTTAGTACACAACATGAAATCTACTCTGAAAACTTCCCAACTGCTGTCTTCCCTCTAAGACTCTTCAAGACAGACAGAGAAAAAAGGCAGAGGTGAAGCTGTGAGCTATCGAACTGCTAATCTCCCTGTAGCCATACAAACGCAAATTGACTAAACTCCGAAACGACTCAAGGAAACCCACAAACTCTTCCCACCCCACCGATCCCCTCAGCATCTCCCTCAGTCCCCCAGCTGTTGAAGACTCGCGGGAGACCCCTCGGCTTTGGGATGCGGTCCGTCGGAGATGGGGCGGGCGTGCGGCGGTGAAGGGGGCGGATCTGAAGACTGTTCCGCCGAGCCGCGGGAAAGGGAGGGTCCCGAGCCGTCCGGTGCGGTCGCGTCTGCCGTCGGTCCATTCTCTCTTTACCGTCCGTTCCTCTCTACATTCAGTAACGTCTTTTACCGGCTGAAAACTAAAAGTCCGTGTCCCGTATCGCATGCAGTCATCCGCGGGGACGCGCGGGCCACAGCGGCAGATTCGACACAGTACACACAGCGGCAGGCAGCCGCCCTCCGCGCGGCAGGGCCGAAAACTTTTCCAAGCTGAGAAGCGATTGTAACTGGCTGCCGGCGGGTCGCTACGGGCAGCCGCCATCATGGGTGTGTCAGTGAGTCGCCACGGGCAGCCGCAACAACTCAGTCCCAAGCGCGTCTCTCCCAGCGCTCCAGTTAGACCGATCAAAAAGTCCTTAGCAAGACGAGATGTCTCTCGGAGACTAAGACTCGTCAGCGGGGACAGAAAACAAAGTCATTCACATAGTGATAAACAATTGCACACGCCCAGTTCTTTTCGGGGGTCTTGCAAATGCTTTGCAACGAACAATCAGCAGAGAGTTGGTGTGGTCTGCATGCCTCGCGGCAAAGTTGTGTACTCAGAGCGGCTCGCAGGCTCTGCTTCAGTCACAGATGGTACTATAAAGGCAAATCGCCGGCAACCTCGTTGCGAACCGCGTATTGCTCCTGCGGTCAACGTGGCTACAATCGGGTTACCGGGCGCGGCTCCAGTAGGGAAGGAGGGCGGAGGCAGGCGCGCGGCGGGCGACACGGGTGCCCGCCGGGATCGTACGGCACGCTCATTGTCAACTCCGCCACAGAGCTGGCAACCTTCCGAGCCACGCCTTTAACGGAAGCAGCTCCGCCAAGACCGAAAAACCGAACCACGGAGCCTTCTCTCTTCGGGACGCTCGGGGCGGGGGTGGAGGAGAAACCTGGCGCCGCGCACGCGTCAGAGCTGTTCGTAGCGGCCGGCAGGGCTAGGAGTAGTACCAGGAAGACCACCGCCGTCGTGTTTCTTTCGGCTTTCATCTTTAGTAACGTGCAGAGCACCTCCCGCCGGGCGGGACTTAGCTGTCGGGTCGACTCAGAGTCTGTGCCGTTGCTAAGAACCGCGTCCCACAGCGCGTCTCCGACCTCCCGCTGCACTTTCGATCTTAAAATCACGGGAGGCTCTTTACTCGCATGACCCTGCGCATACGCCCGGGCCAGCAGCTCTCAGAGCTCAGTGTCCGGCGAACTTCTCTCACGAGATAAATACGCCAGCAAACGCAGTGCCCCAGCAAATCCACTGTGGGCCTTACCTGCCTTACACACAGGCTGTTCACTCCGGAAATGAACGTCCAGACTACTGCCACCTCGGGGCAGCGCTACCCGGCCCAGCGGCACCGAATGACGCTTACTCTCTCCGATACGGAGAACGTCCCACAAGTTGATCGGACCCCTCTGTCTTCGGGCCAACCCTCCGGCCCCCAACGCAGTCTCACCTGCGGCCGGCTTGTGTCCTAACGTCCCTGTTCGGGCGCCAGATGTTGGGAATCACGTTCGGTGGAGCGCTATGGGAAGATGACTCTTTGTTCACCAATATGGTTAGATGGTCAAATCCACCTTTATTTCTGTGATACAGTGACTTATATGCATTCTAGCAAGAGGCGTGCTCAGCTTAAGATTGGTTACAGTCAGAGGGTCCAGGGTTACATGTAAGGTGTGCATAGGTTAACTTATCACAACATTCTAAGGGTCAGCCTTCCAGACCACCCACTCCAGCCCCCTTGGTTATCTAGTCTCTGCCCACTGCAGCTGTGTGTGGGGTGCTCAGTTGTTTACATCTCGATTTCCTAGCCTCGCTGGGAACCAAGGACGTTCTCAGCGCCAGTTACCCATGTTTATGACTTTATGTCCTCGACTGGTGAGAAATTCTTCCACAGGCAATGGCTGAGAGCAGCCCTGAGGAACAGGACCTGGGGGTCTGGGTTGGTGAAAAGCTCAACGTGAGCCTGCAGTGTGAGTGCAGCCCAGACAGGAACCCTGTGCTGGGCTGCAGCAAGAGCAGTGTTGGGCAGCACGGCAAGGGAGAGGATTCTGCCCCTTGGCTCTGCTCTCCTCAGACTCCACCTGGAGTCCTGTGTGCAGTTCTGGAGCCCCCAACACAAGCAGGACATGGAACTGTTGTGGCCAGTCCAGAGGAGTTCACAAAGATGCTCAGAGGGCTGCAGCAGCTCTGTTCTGAGGACAGGCTGCGAGAGTTTGGGCTGGGCAGCCTGGAGAAGAGAAGGCTTTGAAGAGTCCTTGGAGTAGCCTTGCGGGATCTGAAGGGGGCTACAGAAGGGCTGGGGAGGTACTATTGACAAGATCTGGTGATGACAGGATAAGGAGGAATGGGTTTGAACTGGCAGAGGGGAGATTGAAATTGGATGTTAGGAAGAAGTTCTTTCTAGCGAGGGTGGCAAGACACTGGCACAGGTTGCTCAGGGAAGCTGTGGATGCTCCTTTCCTGGAGGTGTTCAGGACCAAGTTGGTCCCTTAAGGGACCAGTTCTTGTGGGAGGTGGCCCTGCATATGGCAGGGGGTTGGAATTGGCTGAGCTGTGAGGTCTCTTCCAACCTAAACCATTCTATGATTCTAATTTCATGCCCTGCAAATGGCTGCAATTAATTACCAACACCTCTCCCACCCCCAAACCTCCACGTCTCCCTCACTTCTGAGTTACTGGCACCTCCACCTGTAAATCCTCTCCTCCCAGTTTACTTCCCCTTACAAAACACTTCTGCTGCATTCACTGGAGTACAACCAGGTGTTCATCCCTGGCATTACTGCTTCCATCAGGGGCAAAAGTATCTCCACAAAAACTTCCAGAACAAGATGAGGACAAACATTTGTCAAGAGTGTGAAGGAGTTTCCCTAGTCTCTACCTGTGGAATTTCTGTTTCATTATAATTGCAGAATCTTCACAATTTGGAGCTGTGAGTTCATTTTAAAAAATGCATGAGGCATTGAGTTTGAGGATTCATCAGAAGTCAAGGGTTGACTTTATTCGGCTCTTGTGAAACCCTCAACTCGAATACTGTGTCCTCTTCTGGTGTCCCCATCATAAGGGCACGGAACTACTGGAGTGTGTCCAGGAGGACCACGAGGATGATCCCAGGGCTAGAGCATCTCTGCTATTAGGACAGGCTGAGGGAGCTGGGGGTGTTCAGCCTGGAGAAGGCGCTGGGGGGACCTTGGAGCTGCCTTTGAATAGCTGAAAGGATCCTACAACAGAGCTGGGGTGCAACTTTTCATAATAGTGTCTAGTAACAGGGCATGGAAGAATGGTTTAAAGCTCAGGCAGAGCAGGATTAGACTAGATTTGAGGAAGAAGCTTTTCAGTGTGAGGGTGGTTGAGAGTCTGGAACAGGCTGCCTAGGGAGGTTGTGGATGTCACCTTCCTGGAGGTGTTCAAGGCCAGGTTGGATAAGGCCTCAAGCAACCAAATCTAGCAGAGAGGTGTCCCTTCCCATGGCAGGAGGGTTGGAGTAGATGATCTCTGAGGTCACTTCCAACCTGAGTCATTCTGTGATTCTAGGACTTCATGATAGAAAGGAAATTAAGGAGTTTGATCTTTTGTTGTTCTCTAATGAAAGCCTGAAATTTATCAGCTTACTGATTATGCTGCCTCATTCAGCCAGACAGGTGGATCCAAAAAGATTGGAAGTAGCCAACTTCAGGTCTTATCTATATTTTCTTATCATCCATGAAACACAAAGAACAATTTCATAAACACATAGATCTAAAACATGCTGGGAAAGTGTATTCACATGTTTAATCCAGAAAAAATATACAGCCCACAGAGAGAGCAGAGCACACACAGCTCCCAAAGCTCTTTATGCACATGGTCATTTTACCAACGTTGTGATGAAACAAAAGGTGACAGCCCTACAGCATCAGAACTGCTACAGCCAGTAATTTCAACTACAACAACTGAGGACTGGCTTTGCATTACAGCCAAATCCATCCTTGGTAACCCAAAAGAAAAACCCCAAACCACAAGCTGTGGTAGCACAATCCACCTTGTAGGACTTAGCTTCAGCTTTTACATCACACAGACCATCTTCAAGGTAGAGGCCACCCAGAACTGAAGATGTGCTCTCTACAAGGGGCATTCAGTTCAGCAGCTAATACAACATCCATCAACACAACTGACTGGAAAGCTGTCTGCTTGTGCAGCTGAAACAAAGGCACTTGGTGGTAAGGGGTTAAGCTTCACAGTATCACAGTATCACCAAGGTTGGAAGAGACCTCACAGATCATCAAGTCCAACCCTTTACCACAGTGCCCAAGGCTAGACCATGGCACCAAGTGCCACATCCAACCTTGCCTTGAACTGCCCCAGGGACGACGACTCCACCACCTCCCCAGGCAGCCCATTCCAGTGCCCAATGACTCTCTCAGTGAAGAACTTTCTCCTCACCTCGAGCCGAAATTTCCCCTGGCGCAGCCTGAGGCTGTGTCCCCTTGTTCTGGAGCTGGCCACCTGAGAGAAGAGAGCAACCTCCTCCTGGCCACAACCACCCTTCAGGTAGTTGTAGACAGCAATAAGGTCACCCCTGAGCCTCCTCTTCTCCAGGCTAAACAACCCCAGCTCCCTCAGCCTCTCCTCGTAGGGCTTGTGCTCGAGGTCTCTCACCAGCCTCGTCGCCCTTCTCTGGACACGCTCAAGCATTTCGATGTCCCTCCTAAACTGGGGGGCCCAGAACTGAACGCAGTACTCGAGGTGTGGTCTGACCAGTGCAGAGTACAGGGGCAGAATGACCTCCCTGCTCCTGCTGACCACACCATTCCTGATGCAGGCCAGGATGCCACTGGCCCTCTTGGCCACCTAGGCACACTGCTGGCTCATGTTCAGGCGGGTATCAATCAGTACCCCCAGATCCCTCTCTGTCTGGCTGCTCTCCAGCCACTCCGACCCCAGCCTGTATCTCTGCATGGGGTTGTTGTGGCCAAAGTGCAGCACCCTGCACTTTGAGCTATTGAACCCCATCCCATTGGCCTCTGCCCATCTGTCCAGGCGGTCAAGGTCCCGCTGCAGAGCCCTTCTGCCCTCCAGCTCAGTCACTTCTGCCCCCAGCTTAGTGTCATCTGCAAACTTGCTGATGACTGACTCGATGCCCTCATCCAGATCATCTATGAAGATGTTAAAGAGGATGGGGCCCAGCACTGATCCCTGAGGGACACCACTAGTGACTGGCCGCCAGCTGGATGTGGCACCATTCACCACCACTCTCTGGGTCCGGCCCTCCAGCCAGTTCCTAACCCAGCACAGAGTGTTACCATCCAAGCCGCGGGCTGACAGCTTAGCCAGCAGTTTGCTGTGGGGGACAGTGTCAAAGGCCTTGCTGAAGTCCAGATAGACTACATCCACAGGCCTCCCCACATCCACCAAGCGGGTCACCTGATCATAGAAGGAGATCAGGTTAGAAAGGCAGGATCTGCCCTTCCTAAACCCATGCTGGCTGGACCTGAGATCTTTGCCATCCCTCAGGTGCGCAGTTATTGGCCCCAAGAGAACCTGCTCCATCAGTTTCCCTGGCACTGAGGTCAGGCTGACAGGTCTGTAGTTCCCAGGTTCCTCCATCCGACCCTTCTTGTGGATGGGGACCACGTTGGCCATTTTCCAGTCTCCTACTGGAAAGATCAACAAAGCTACCAAAAGAGAATTAATCTCATTTTTAACAGATCCCTTCCCCCAGAGCTTGCAGGTCCCATGCAAGTCTCTAGTCAGAGGGAAGTGACATCTGTCACCCAGAGCCACGTGTTCTTGCTCCCAGACAAAACATCCCGGCTCAGTCAGGCAGGCTCCCTGAAGTGACAGAAGCCAACAGCTCACAAGCCAGCAGAGTAACAGCAAAGAATTCATCCCAAGGGAAGGAAAAAAAAACCCAGGCTGCATTAAGGCCTTGTACTTTATCTGCTCTCCCAACCACCATCACCACTTGTGTCCTAACCAAACTGGTACTGTGACTGAACCTGACAGGTTCTGCCCATTCCCCTTCCCCAGGCAACAGGACCTCAGTTTCTTTCCTTAGAAAAAACTCACACGGAACAGCACAATGGAATTCTAATGTGAATTCTAATGCAGAAGGGTATTTTGAATTAGTGCAAACTGGTTTGTACAAGCATCATGCCAAACAAGATAAAACCAAGGATCAAGAGGCAAAACCAGTGTTGAAGAAAATATGTTCTGAACTGCACCTACAAGTGAACTGTGAAGGCACACAGCCACACCAACCCATCCTCCTCCTCTAGAAGCGCCAAGCTGCTTTTCATCTGAGAATTTCTCACAGTACAACACATCTGAGTAGCACAAAACCAGCTGTTGTTGCAGGATGTCTACCCCAAACAAGACAGGAGTCCTGGCAACAGCTCTGTACTGCAAACATAACAGCTACAATGGGATCTTTTACACTGAAGAGCAACCACCTCTCACCAGCACACCACTGGCCCCAGGAGCAACAACCTGATTTCCTTTTCTTATGAGAGAAGACATTTCCAAATAAATTCTGTTCTATTATCAATTTATCTGTGTCAGTATAAATGCAGTGTGTGTTACAGCATCCTGACTTTCTCCAGGATAAATACTAGTTTAATTTTTGGCTTCTCAGACTGTGTGGTCAGAAAGGGTAGTTTTCCAGTCAAACTGCAAGCGTCAAAAACCAGAAGTGCTGGAAAATTTGTTCAGGAATGTACGGGAAATGCACTTTAATCTACATCCATAGATAGTGACATTCTCTCAGTGCTGAGTCCATTTAATGCTTTTGAGATCAATTCCATCCTGCACCATTTCCCAGAGGGGGCTGTAAAGAAAGAGAAAAATGAGTGCTATCAAAAATACACACAACATCAACAAGAACCGAACAGGCGATTGAATCAATGACATGAGAAATGAGGAGGTACCTATCTACCCATCTTCTCCTTCCAGAGATCAACAAGCCTCAACCAGTCCTCAACCCAAAACACAATAGGTGAGAGGGCAGGTGCTCCACCTCATTACCTGCTGCCATGCTAGGCATGAAGTACTGCTGTTTCTTAGAGCCTGAGCCCTTGCCTTTGGCAGTGTCCAGATGAGCCAGGAGTCTTTCAGTTTAACTAAATCAAAACAACTTATGCAGCCAAATTCAGTGATACCATCTCCGCCTTGGAAACATCCAGATACTGCCCTATATGTGCTTGCCCAACTTGTATTCTTTCCCTGACCAAGGCAAGATCTGAGACAATGTTTATTATCACATTTGCTTCTTTAAAAAAAATTCTCACTGCTGGTAAGATCAAGCTCCCTACCCACTCTGGCAACACCACACAGAGACACAACTTTTGACTAACTCCAGCTGCTTGACCATGATGTCACAGCTGGGGAGTGCTGATGTTCAAGTGAGAAGATTGCTCACCTCATCTCCCGCAGCCTCCTGACATGCTGGATGCACTTCCGCACTGTATAATCCACTTCTTCTTCTGTTGTGAAACGGCCAATGCCAAATCTACACCCAAAGAAAACCATTAAGGACTAGGATCACATGCAAGCAGCAGGCTGGGACACATCCACCACCTACTTTTATCAGAAAAGAGAAATCCTTGGAAGCTTAAGGAAGAGCACCTCACGCACCTTATAGATGAGTGAGCCAAGTCTTCGTCCGTTCCAATTGCCCGCAAAACATAGGAAGGCTCCAGAGAAGCTGATGTGCAGGCACTGGGGAAAGCAAAGGCAAACAAGTTTCACATTCCTCTTCATGTGCAGATGTTACACTAACGAAACACCTCACCAACCTCCTCAAAGAACAGGCCACTTACAGACACAAGTCTTTATGACAACCTTTATCAGCTTCCTCAGCCTATTAGAAACCAGCAGTGAGCATGAGCAAGAAGAGAGGTGCTCCTGTGGCTGAAGAATGTGAGGGGCAGGCATCAGAGGGGAACGAAGGTAAAAAATAGGACATGAGGGACAAAGAGAGAACACAGAATGCAGGAAGAGTAAATACAAGGGCAAATAAAAGCAGTGGGAACACAGCCTGGCTGCAGAGGCAGGGCAGTGGTGTGGCTGAGATCTCTCTCCAAAGCAAGCTGCTTTGGGAGTTCCTCTGCAAGCCAAATCTGTTTCTCTGGCTCTCACTGTAATTTGGTCAGGCATCAGAACAGATTGCCCAGGGAGGTGGTGCAGTCACTATCCCTGGAAGTTGTGAACATGGTTAGATGGCCACAGCAGTCTTGAGTTGACAGATGGACTCAGCGATCTTGGAGGTATCTTCCAACCAAAAACATTCTAAGATCCTATGAATGCAGACTAAGAGGTAGCTAAGTGACAGCTATGAAAAACAGACAAAGGATACAAACCAGAACTATGTGGAGATTGTAACATACCAGCAGAACATCAAAACAGAAAAAAACAAAACTTCACAAGCTGCTGTTAGGCAGTGGAATGAAACAGCACAGAAAGGACTCCAGAGTAAGATGACTGCACTGGTTTTGCTCCAGAAAGGATGTGGAATTTACCCCAAAGGAGTAAAATAACAACACTTGCACAGAATTTGGAAGTTAAATGGAAGTAATATTTAGAAAAGCAGATTGAAACAAAAAATGCAAACTGTCGAAAGAGGAAAAGGATATACACAACCCAGCCCAGGCCCAGCTCTCCCTAGGCCAGACCCCGGACAGGCCACACTGTGCAGCCAAAATCCTCTCTCCCTGTCCCCACTGTGCTAGGCTCATCTCCTGTGCAGCAAACCCAGACAGAGCTAAGAGCACAGAGCAAGAAGAGCGGGAGATGAATGAGAGCAGAGGCTGTGACATCTGTGCACAGAGACTGCAGGAGCATGGGATGGAACAGCATTCGAAATATCCTGTATCCCCCCCTTGGGGACTGTCCAGCCCCCAGTACTCTGGAGGACTCATCTATGATAGGACACTAGTCCTCAACCTGTAGCAATGATCCAGCTAAGTAGATGTCAGCAGGGAGAACTCCCATCCTGAAGCAGCAGGCAAAGCTGGCTACATGATGTTACTGAATTTTACAGGTAACAATATGCAGCACAAACCAAAGTGCTGTCTGCAGCTCTGGTGCACAAAGCAGAGCCTCTGAAGAGATGTTCAAATTACAGAAGTGCTCAGCTTCAGAGCTCTGCGGAAACTTGTTCTTCCTGTTCACATGCCAGCAAATTTCTCACTGGATATGCTGACCACTTTGTTCTCAAAGGTAAGGAAAGGAGTACACTGTACTAACTCCATCGTAAGCACTGAGTTTGCCTCATTAACAGAGCAGTTACTCGGCACTCCTGCAGGCAGCAGAGCTTCACACAAGTGTGTGCCATCTTCCTGCTGCTCTTGGACAAACACAGGCACTGTGAGCCAACTTAACTAGGGTATTTGTCGAGCCTTGATAGGTTCTGCCACTCGTACGAAATCCTGCTGAAAGACAGAAGCTGCTCAAGTGCTGGCAGCCTTCAGATCAGAAGTGCCCCTGGCAGTTCCCAGCAGAGGCTGGTGGGATCACAGGTAACCAGCGCCCAGCAGGAAGGAATGTCTAGGACGTTTTTTCTGCTTTGGTTTGGGGGTGGGGGGCTTGAGGTTTGTCGCTTTCAGGAGTAAATTTGACCTTCACTTGAAATGTGCCCCTTAAGAGAAACATCATCTTGGAATGCAACCAACACCAGACTAACTCCTTAAACAAGTACGAGGCATAGACCACTCCTCAATTTGTGCCTCCATTAACAGATAGTTATTTTCCCTCCCAAACACGTTGCTATCCTTCCCACACATTCCACCTACCTTCCTGAAGACAGCGCCACATCTTTCAGAGCCATCAGAAGACTCTCTCCTTCCACATATGCAAAAGATAAATTGATACATCCTACATAACAAAAAATGAAATTAAAAAAAATCCATCAACTGATTTTTTTTCACAGCAATAGTACTCAGACACAGCACAGGCTGCCTGGGGAGGTGGTGGAGTCACCACCCCTGGATGTGCTTAAAGATTGCCTAGATGTGGTGCTTAGGGATATAGTTTAGGGGTGAACTTTGTAGAGCAGGGTTATTGGTTGGACTTGATGATCCCAAGAGCCTTTTGCAACTTGAATGGTTCTGTGGAATCTGGAGCAAATCACCCCCCACACGGCAGCAGTCACACAGTGTGTAGCTGAAGTGCGTTATTCAGCCATGGCCACTGACACCAAGGAGCCAGAGGGTCCCAAGGGGCTCAGGACCTTTCTGGTGTTACCTGGGTAGCGATGCTCTCTGTCTCCATTCATAACCACATCAGGAACTTCACTCATTATGTTTGTAACCAGGCGTTCTGCCAGCTGGGACACTCGCTTATGGTCATACTAGCAAAGAACCAGAAAAGAGACCAAAACGATCAACAGTGCCACGTCTGACTTCACTCAGATCGCTTTGTGCCACCAGCCAGGAGCATGCTGAAGTAGCCAGGTTTAGTTAAGACTACAGAAAGAACTCATCTGAAACTTATAGACTGTGTCAAATTTCACCTGCTCTAAAGATTGTTTTAAAAGCTAGACTGTAGATAGCTCAGCCTTCAAAAATATCCCAAACCACTCAGAAAGATCCCTGTACACAAGCTGTCAAATGGGCTCTGCCACAAGCAGAGTTCTGTGTGTTTAAAGACAAGTCAGGGAACACAGAAGATGATGCATTCTGCAGCACACACACAAGAGTGTCCACTCTCACATGGGCCCCTTATTTCCCTAGGAACTCTCAAACCACATACATTGTACAATGGTCTGGGTTGGAAGTGACCTCCAAAGCTCATCCATTCCAACCCCTCTGCCATCACAAGGGACACCCTCCACTAGATCAGGTTGCCCTGTAGAGCCTCATCTTGAGTATCTCCAGGGATGGAGCCTCAACCACCTCCCTAGGCAACCTGTTGCAGTGTTCCCTGTTCTCATTTCAAACCATTGTCCCTCATTCTGTCCCTGCAGACCTCTGGAAACAGTCCCTCTGTAGCCTTATTGTAGCCCCTTCAGGTACTGGAGAGTTGCTATTAAGTCACCCTAGAGGCTTCACTTCTCCAGATTGAACACCTTCAACTCCCTCACCCTGTCCTTGTAGCGCAAGTGCCCCAGCCCCTGACCATTTTTGTAGACAAGGATTAACAATGAGTTACTCTGAGCTCAGCCTTTACAACACAACTGATGCAGTGAGAACTGCCCACCTGTGGTGTCCTGGTTTAGATTGAAAAATGAGGTCACTTACACTAAAAAAGCACTAAGGTATGATACCAGCTGCAGTGCAGAGCAACAGCCAGATGCACACATGCAGTTTGTGCCTGTTTACAAGCCTGAAAAAGCTTTAGAAGAAAATAAGGCTATCTCCAATATTAAATGGCTTAGAAATACCAGTGTCCTGCCAGGCAAGGAAGAGCATAGAGATCTGAGGCTTATGCAGAATTCAGGCTCTGCAGGCTCTTCAATCACCAAGGCTCCTCTAGCTACCCAGTTCATAAGCTGAATCTCTGCCTGTCTCCCAGGAAGACTCACAAAATGTGTTGGGTTGGAAGGGACCTTAAAGATCATCCAGTTCCAACCAACTGCCATGGGCAGGGATGTCTCCCGCTAGCTCCAGGTGCTCAAAGCCTCATCCAACCTGGCTTTGAACACCTCCAAGGAGGGGGCATCCACAACCTCCCTGGGCCACCTGCTCTAGTGTCTCACCACCCTCACTATGAAGAATTTCCTCCTAGTCTCTAGTCTAAATCACCTCTTCTCAACCTCCTCTGAATTGCCCCTCACCCCATCACTACAAGCCCTTGTCAAAAGTTCCTTCCCAGCTTTCCTGAAGGCCCCTTTCAGGTTCTGTTAGGCTGCTATACTATGCGTATGGATGTCAGACTTATGCATTCCAGCTGCACAAATGCATTGGTGCCCACAGACAGGTAAAACAGCACACAGAGGCTTGGACACCAGACCTAGCAAAACACTTTACTGTCCAAGGTATTTAAAAAAAACCTCTTGGTTGCAAAACTGCAAACCTGAACTTACATACATTTTGTAAATAGGATCATGGACTACGAAGTCTTGGGCTCTTTTCCACTAAACATTACATAAACATGATTTATTCCATTCCAGAGATATTGCTGATACTTATACATTCAGAATGGAGAGATGAGTCCATGCACTTAAAGCTGTGCTATCACTAGAACTGTCAACTGCAAACTTGTTGTGGACAATTTGTTTCAAACCACTTCAAGGAAGCTGAAAAATCAATTCTCAGTTACTCAAAAACATCCCTGAGGATCTCAAAACATTTACTTACTATTGTAATAGGGAATTCAAATTTCATTCAGGCACACAAACTCAAAAAAGACCCAAGAAATCTAAGTTCCAGGTGGCCCTGTTATATTACTTTCTGGAATCTAGGCCACGTATCTTCTCCCACATACCTCCATCTCTTGCTGTGCCACTTCACAGGCTGTCCCCAGGCCCACTGCTAAAGGGGTGGGCACAGTCCCAGATCGCAGCCCTCTCTCCTGGCCTCCCCCACTCTGCAGGGGCTCCAGCCTGACACGTGGCCGACGGCGAACATAGATGGCACCGACTCCTGGAAAAGAGAGCAGCTTCAGCGCACAGCCACAGTGCTGAAACTCTGCCAAGGCACTCAAGGCCTGGGAACATTCCTCATTTCCTCAGCAAACACACGCGGGACAGCTCACTGAGGAGAAAACGTGAACACACACACACACACACAGAAGCACATCATCTGGGAATGGGGTTTGTTCCCACTGTTCATGCTCCTCTTTGTTCAGCTTCCCAGAGCCTCAGCCATGGGAGAAGCTGAGTCTTGGCTTCTCAAGCCTCTGTGTTCTACAGCCATCTATGGACTCTGTGGTTCCTTTAACTCTCACAATTCCTCTGCATGGATGGAGTTCTTCCCTTTGCACTGAAGCTTTTGTACACATATATTCCATAGAAGTTCCCTTACTAATTCCAATTGAAAGATCTAAAATTCCTTTCCCTGGATTACCAGGCCAGCACCAGTCTCAGGAGTCTTCTCCCCTTCTTCTCATTTTAATGAGACTCATCAGTAGCACCAATTTCCAGTAGGCAGAATAGATAAACAGTTTTGACAGTCAGCCTGTCACACACTGGCTTTCCCACCTAGAAACTTGATTTTCATGCCTTTGTGTGCCTTGGCACACAGCATGAGTGAGTGCCACCACAGGAAGAATGTAACTTGTGCTCACAATACGTTGTGACAAATTGTCTGTGCCCTGCCCAAAGTTATTAGTTGAAGACTCAGTCCTCATTCAGAGGTGTGTCTTCAGTTCTAAGCAGAGCTTACATAGAAAAAGACATCAGACAGAAAAAAATACTACATTTGCCTTTGATTCCAAATAGGGCACAGAAGACAGCAAACCTGATTTCTGTCTGCTCACACACAGTGTGACAAACTGACTGGACTATCACAGTGATAACAGCTGAACCTTTAGTATCTGAAAGTCAATTTCATAGCCAGATTTTAAACTCCCTTCTTCAAAGATAATGCAGAACTGAGGCTTGAGGGGGAAGAAGAAACTAGAAATGGACAACAACCAAAATCCCCAAGAACTTAAACTTTTAAGTTATCTTTCGGTCCTCTTGCTGCAATTTAGACTTGGGTTTACACTTTGTCCTATGACCTGGAAATTTCCTTCCAACCATTTCAGCATCAATTCTACTTCACACCATGCAGACGGCACCTGAAATGCAGCCTAATGCTACTGCATCTTCCTTTAGTGAGCCACTTCACAATGCATCAACACTAGCCCATCAGCTTTAAGCCTGGCAGCAGTGCCTGAACTACTCCATATGCAGTCCAATGAGAAGAGTTTTCTGAGTAAGTCAGTACAACAGACAGGTTTGGCTCACATCCCATGTCCTTAAGATAGGCACAGAGACAAAAACTCACTAGAAGAGCACTTCAGTAAAAGTACCTTTGGGACCATAAATTTTGTGGCCACTGATGCTCATTAGATCTATTTTCATGTTGTTGACATCCACAGGGATTTTACCAACTGCTTGTGCAGCATCTGTGTGGAAGAAAACCTTGCGTGCTCGGCAGATGTCACCTGTAACAGAAACACATCCCCACCATGTTATCTCAGCTAATGTTATGATTGCAGGAATCAGACAGGAAACTGAAGCATCAGCTTGTAGCAGGATCTGGTTCTGAGGTGAAGAAAGTTGAAATGGGTGCTGTCAAGTTTCTTTCACAGTGAAGTGTCTAAAGCCCTGTGGCTGACACCTTGCTGGGCACAGGTTTAGGCAGGTAAGACTACAGGGATTTTTCTCAGTTGAGAAGTTAAAAAGTGGTATTGTTTCCAAAGCCACACCTTGTTTAATCACAAACAGCTGCAAACATCTTCCCCACAGGGATGACTTCACAGCTGAACAAAATTACTTTTCTCTTCCTCCTGGATTCTCTTTCTTCTCTACACCAGTCCAGCACAAGCCAGCTTTCCTTTCAAGTTTATAGCTGCGAAACACTGTTATGCCATCTCCTTTGTTTTCCAAGTATTGCAATCCTCAGCTTCAAAACTGCCCACAGAATTGTCACTCGTCCTCACACAAGTGGCTGATTACTGCCGCTTGAAGCCACACCAGCCTGTAATCAATGTCCTTGCATCCAGAGCTAAAACACACCAAGGAACAAAATGATGCAGGGTTTGTGGGCAGTGAACTTAGTTATTCACTTCTGTCATTCAAAAAACTTGGAACTAATCTTCCACAGAGCCTGTATCTAGCAGAGTTGTAGCCTAGGCAACTCCTTCGCCCAAGTTCAGCATTACCTTCCACAGGAGCAGCTGTGCTCATGGTCCAGCATGAGCAGCACTGCCACTGGTAACTGCAGGCTGCAGGCTTCATGCTAAGCAGGTCTTATGTTAACCCTTCAGGGCTCCAGTCTTGAGCTATGCTGCTACCAAGGAGTTACGAGAAGGTACTGTGGGAACCAGAGCTTGGCATCAGCAATCTCTGCCATTCAAGCACAGAACAAGAGCGAGAGCCTTGACAATACAAGCACAAGAGGCAAGAACCACCCTTGTTCTCCAGCTCTCTCTTCACCTGCTCTGAGGTGCCTGTCCCTCCATCTGCCCACTCAGTGCTTGGCTCACCCTCTCCCAGCCTCGAGTTCCAGTAACCTAGCTTTTCAGTGGCCTTTTGACCTCCAAACCTGATGGTTCCTGATGGTACATGACAATAGTGGGGGCAAAGCAGTATCTAATTGGTCACCGCTCCTTGCCACCCCAAATCTTGCATATTAAACAAGTCCTGAATAACCCATTTTAGTATGTGAACTCAATCTGGCCAGCCAATGTGCAATTTTCCCCCCCACTTCAGAACGAAACTCAAGACACTGCAGCTGTACTATAAGGTGGTCACTGCTGCAACGTTTGCTGTAAAAATACTGAATTTCATCCTCATTTCCCTTTTAAGACACATTCTTATTTGGGATAGCATTAGCATTTATTCCTTAACCATACTAAACCTGATTTTTCACAACAGCAGCACCTCGCCTATGCAGACATGAAGTGAAAGGAAGCAGAAGAGACAGCAGCTCACCTCTGGAAGCCATGGAGTACTCACCAATGTCACCAACTGGCTGCTTCACTCCTATTTCATTATTCACAGTCATTACAGAAACCAAACTTGTATCTGGCTGGAACGCAGCCTCCAGCTCCTGGTGAAACATGCAAGCAAGCAGGAGCTGTTACTAAAGAAGCAGCAAGATTCTTGTGTACACCTTCAATGTGCCAGCAAATCTTAACCACCATCCCCCACAATTCCCTGGGAGAAAGAGTCTTGATGAGAGCACAAACCCATGTGAAAAGACCTAGGGGAGACCTTATTAGTATGAACTAGTCAATAAAGGAGGACCATTAGGAGGATGGAAACTCCCTTTTCACAAGAAGTCTCATGGAGAAGTGTACAGGGTTAACCCTCCAGGGAGAGTGACTTTGAACCTGACCCTAGGTGGTCTTGACCCCTCCCCGGGGGTGGGTCTCAACACCACCAGGTGATTCACGGTTAGCCCACTCCCCCTTCCTGTCTAAAGGTCTGTGAAAGCAGGGGGACTTCCTGTTCTCTCTCTGCACTCCCTGCCTCCCTGCTTACCAGCACCACCATCCTGTTCCTGGTTTCTCTTTGTTTTACCACATGGCCATCATCCATGAGGTGGATAAACTCATTACCATCAAAATCTGGTTGTATTTACACATTTTGTACTTGTTATTAACTTTGTCTTGGTTCTAATTTAAATTCCCAGAGACTCAAATATATTTGATAGAACCAAATAACAATTTTTTAGAGTGCCCTTCCCTATATCTTTGTAACTTCCCTACCTCAGATACCTTTTTAATTTATTGTTAAACTTTACTTTTTAACTTCCAAATCAGAGTGAAATTGTTTATTTGAGCGTGCTTACCTTTTCCTCTCTCTACATCTAATTCCTTTCTTTTGTGAAAGAAGGGGGAAGAGGGAAGGGAAAACAAATACAAAATGTGTAAACACAACCCCATTGTGATGGTGATGGCTTTGTCTGCCTCGTGGATGATGGCCACGTCATAAAACAAAGAGAACCAGGAACAGGATGGTGATGCTGGTAAGCAGGGAGCACGCAGAGAGAGAGAACAGAAGTCCCCATGCTTTTATAGACCTGCTGGTGCTCAGACCCACCCCCGGGGAGGGGTCATGACCACCTAAGGTCAGGTTCAAGGTCACTTCCCCTGGAGGGCTAACCCTGTACAGGAAGTCAAAGAGTGACAGGGGCTAGTACTTCTGGGGACACTCCCATCGCACTCCACAAGAAAATGCTTGCCCCTGAGAACAGTCAGATGTTGGAATCATCACCCCAGGGAAGCAGTGGGCTCCCCTATGTTGGACAGTTTTAAGACTTGACAGGGTGCTGGGCCAGCTCATTTCAGCTATACTGTCACCTAGAAAGGTTGGGCCAGATGATTCTTAGGGTCCCTTCCAACCTGGCACTCCATAACGAGGAGCGTGGTCAACTGCACTTAGGAGTATCCTGACCCTGGCATGCACCCTGCACCCTACTTCATTATATCAACTCAGAGCAGGCTCTTGCTGTGTCTCCTACACTCTTTTGAACTGTTCTCCTTACTGACTTAACCGCCCACAAAACATCTTAAGCCACATCCAGGCAAAGTGAGGTGGCTACAAAGGAACTGCAGTATCTACAAAAGCATCCTGCAAAGGAGTCATAGAATCGCTCAGGTTGGAAGGGACCTCAGAGATCATCTACTCCAACCCTCCTGCCATGGGCAGGGACACCTCTCTGCTAGACTTGGTTGCCCGAGCCCTCATCCAACATGGCCTTGAACACCTCCAAAGGTGCATCCACAACCTCTGGACAACCTATTCCAATCTCACCACCCTCATACTGAAGAACTTCTCCCTCATTCTAACCCTGCTCTGCCTGAGCTTCAAACTCCTCCCCCTTGTCCTGTCTCTAGACACTCCAGGAAAAGTCCCTCTGCAGTCTTCCTGCAGGGTCCTTTTAGGTCTTGGAAGGCAGTTCTAAGGTTCTCCTGGAGCCTTCTCTCCAGGCTGAACATCCCCAGTTCTCTCAACCTGTCCTCATAGCAGAGGTGCTCCAGCTTTTGGATCATCCTTGTGGCCTCCTCTAGACTTGCTCCAAGAGTTCTACATTCTTCCTACAATGGGGAGAGTGTTCAAGGTGGGATCTCAAAGCAAAGTTCTCCAAGAACATGCAGAGCAGTTCTGTGCCTGCAGACCTGCTCTCTCTACCCCACCATGTACTCACAAGGTCTCTCCATGCCAGACGACCGGGCTGGAAATAAAACTGGAGCTGTCTGGTTTTACAGGATACAGAGAGAAACACAGACTTATTCTTCTAAAAGCCAGGACAGCAGCCAGTACAGCTAGAAGGGTCTGTGCATGGACAGCAGAGCACCACAGTCTGATGCCTTGATTAGCTTTGGTCATGAAGTTTCAATTGTTGACTGCTGTAATTAAAGGAAGTCTCCTCCCAGTCATGTACTGAGCTGTCTGTAGGGTATGCAACATCTGCACTGCATGGATGTGAGTGGCAGCAGGTGAACAGTGGGGTGAGATGAGCATTTTGGCCAGGAAAAAGTATACAGCACCAGACAGAACAGAAAATCCTTCTCCAGCTGGGGAGGAGCTGTGATTGTCATTCTACCTTTGATATTTATCACCCTTTCCTCTTTGTTACCAAAAGGACACATCACTTGAGTATCTGTTTGAAGGAAAAACATCTTACTTTGCTCCTGCCAGTAAACAACCTACCTTCAAGTCTATGATCCCATTTTTTTTAACAGGTAGATAAGTGACCCGAAAACCTTCTGCCTCCAAGGAGCGGCAAGAATCCAACACGCACTTGTGTTCGGTCTGTGTGGTAATGATGTGTTTCTTCCTGGACTTATAGAACCTTGCAACACCCTGTCAGCACAATCCATACACAAGAAATCTGCCATTAGACCCCTGAAGAAAGCAAGCTTTATACAAAATCAGAGACAAGAAAATACTATTCAGATATAACTAATTTGGATCTTCTGTTTGCCCCAAAGTCATGAACCTCAAAGGTCCTGTCCTGTAGCTGACATTGCATCTTTCCATCAGAACTCATTGTTCAAAGTATCTCAGATTGCAAAGAGCCTGTGAAATGTTGACTGATGTAAGCTCTAGACACTGTTAACATTTGCACTGGAGTGACATACAGTGAGAAGTCTGAACAAGCAGGTACTAAGGGTTAAAACACTACCTAGTCTTAGTCAGAAGCTTGTAATTGGCACCTCTGCTGTATTTCATGATAAAGACTTCAATTGCCTAAGCAGGACTGCATTTGGTGTATAGGAAATAAGCACTGAGTATTGCACTCTGTCCTCAAAAACGGGTCCTGGGTACCAAAATACCTCAGTATTTCCTCTATGTATGCAGTAGAATACCACAGGGAATAAATCCAGGAATGCAAACTTTTGCTAACGAGCACAACACATTGACATTTAGCCCACTGAAAGACACACAAAGGTCTTAACAACACAATTTTAATGTAATAAATAACTATCATTGTAAACCTTTTACCTTAATTGCCATATTATTTGATTCTGTTGCACCACTGGTAAAGATAATCTCCCTGGAGTCAGCTCCTATTAAATCTGCAACTTGCTGTTTCAAAAGAAATGTAAATTTTATTTGCAGATAAAATTCAGTGAGTTCACCAGAGCAAAACACATGCAAAATGTTCTCAGGAATACCCCCTTGTGCCTCGAAGGGACCATCACAGCCAGTACTGAACAGAGTCATGTCACAGGTACAACAGTGTGAGTATCTACAAAACTCATTAGGAATCCATAGGCATTAGCAGCAGTGGCAGGAAGCATTAACCATTCTCTCATACAAGAACATTAAACGTAAGTAGACAAAAAACCTCCCAAACATATGACTCAAAGGAAATTACAAGACCCACACCTAAGACTAGGAAAATGGTAAAACACAAAGCTAGCCCAGCTACTGCAGCAGCACACTTGTGTTCTCAGCAACTACAGACCCCGAGGAGCTTTGCCTGGAAGTGTTGCTTTTCTGCCCCCTCAGCTGCTCTAATCTCACTATCTTTTCTTGCACTAAATCTGCTGAAGTATAGCTAAGCAAAGGGGAAGCTAACTCCAGCCCACAGAGAACTAACCAGCTACAATGGTTTATCCTTGTTTTGCTTTTCCTTCTACATGGAGCTTCTCAGCAGCAGGACAAGCACCCTGGCTGCAGGGAACCCCAGACTCACTCACCTGCCTTGCCTTCTCCATGGCAGCCTCGCTCTCCCAGCCGTAGGCATGGGTCCTGGAGTGGGGATTGCCATAGTAGGCTGTCAGATATGGGAGCATGCTGTCCAGGACCCTGGGATCCTGCAGGACACAAACCACAGCCTTAGAAGCAGAGAAGCTAAAGCATCCATGTCCCTGCTACACCCCCACAGCCTCCCCCTGCCCCAGGATTCACAGCACTGATTCTGCAATGCCTGCATTCAGCTCCAGCCAAATCCTCAAGCCGTGATACTATCCCATTATCCACAACCTCTCCCCTAGCAGATGAGAGCAGCCAGCAACCGTGTTCTGTGCTCGCACACGTTACCCTCAATCTGCATCAAGAAGAACACCGAAAGCCACTGTTTTCTGAGCAGAAGAAACACAAGGTCTTAAAAAATCAGAAGAAACTACACAGGTCCAGAATTTGGTTAAAAGACTGTCTTGCAGCTCCTCAAAGCAACACTCATCCCCGCAGATGTCAGAGAAAGCTCCAACGCGGCCCTGCCGCTGCTCCTACCCCGCGGCACCTCGGACAGGGCCAGAGGCACCGAGCCAGCACAATCCGGGGTGCGGCGAGAAGTGTGGAGAGCGATGAGACTGTCACTGCGCCGTTAAAAGGCTGCCCTCGACCCCTCCGTGCCCCGAGGCAAAGCCCCTATGTCGCAGCAGCTGCTTTGGGGGCCGCTGCTTTCCCGCGGCCATCCCGGGAGCGCAGGGAGAGCGAAACCTGCGGGGACAGAGGAGCACTCCAGGGACAACGCTTGTTCCGGAGCTTCGCTCCTGTGTCCCGCTCCCCGGGCGGACCCGGGAGGCAGCGGTCGCAGCCCTGGCGCCACGGCCCAGAAATGTGCGAGGCCGTGAACAGAGTGCGGACCGGCTCTTACCAGAGGGGTGGTGGCCTGGACGTCCATGTAAAGAGGCCGCGGGGTGCCGACTCCATCGCCGCTTGGCCCTGAGGAGGACGGGAGGAAAGAGGACGAGTCGCTGACGGGCGCCGGCGGGAGAGAAGCAACCGTGTTTCGCCGGCCGGACCTGCCAGCGCCCCGAGCTCTGCCCCAACCTCTGCCTTACCAGGTCCCTGTCCCGGTGCTGGTGCCTGTCCTGGCGTCGGGCGCGGCACAGCCGCCGAGAGCCACCGCAGGAGCAGAGCCGCCCGCGGGGCCGGCAGGCGCCGCCACAGCAGCATGGCCGCGGCGCTGCGCGGGGCTGCCTTCCGCTGCCGTCACGGCGCGCCGGAAGTGGTGCCGGAGCGGGCAGCTGTGAGGGCGCGGCGCGGGCGGAGGCGGCGGCGAGGTACGGGGCGGGGTGCCGGTGCCGGCCGCCACCTCTCCTGCCCCGGCTTGGGGCTGCGGCTGAAGTCCGGGTTTCCGGGGGGAGGGTCGGGGCGCAGCTGAAACACGCTTGAGGGGAAGCGAGAGCTGGGGACCCTGCTGCGCCGGGAGCGAGGCCTTGCGCCGGGCGGAAGACGGAGGCCGCCCCTCCAGGGGAGTCTCTGGTCCTGACGGGCGGGTTCGCTGCCCTGCCCCGCTGCCTCCGAGACTCGCGGCACCGGGGACGATGGGCCCGGCATCGGGAGGTGAAAAGCTCAGTGAGGCCCTGAAGCTGCTCTCTGAGACATAGCTGTGCTCACAAGGTGTTGCAGGCGCGAACCGCGGCGGACTTCAAGTTCGGGGCGTCCTCCCTGGTTTTGACAGGCGAGGAGCGAGTCCGAACGTCTGCAACTACAGTTAAGAGGTGCCCTGATGCATGTGGGCCGGCTCTCCAGCGCAGGGTTCTTGTCGAAGTGTGTTAGAGAGTAAATCCATGTAGTGTTTTGTTCTTTCTTTTCTAGATGCCTGTGACAGTGGGCCCCTACGGGCAATCGCAGCCCAGCTGCTTTGACAGAGTCAAGATGGGTTTCATGATGGGCTTTGCAGTGGGCATGGCAGCAGGAGCACTGTTTGGCACTTTTTCCTGCCTCAGGTACACCAAGGAGACGGCATTCAAGGGCAGGTCATGACAGAGCCAGAGAGAAATGCCCTCGGGCTAGGTGGGAGGTGTGGGTCTGGCCCTGTGTTGTCACGCAGGTGAAACTTTGCCAGTGGCTTTGAATTAGACCTGGTTCGAGAGCCAGCAGCTGGCCCCAGCCTTGAATAGGAAGGCGTGACAATGGTGTGGCAGAGGTGTACAAGAAGGGTGCAGCTTCACAGACCTTTCCATGCTGTTCCTAAGGGAAATTGCCTTGGGAAGCTGAGGCTGTGGAAGTTGAGTTTCGTGGGGAGCTGCATGATTTGTCTGCACAGATAAACATGCCACTCTCTCCTCTAAAGTTTCCTGAGATACTCTGCAAGCTCTCAGGTATCTGCATCATGGTTGCATTGGGTGTCCCATTGCCCTGCACAGAGACAATTACTGCACTGACCGCAGGTCTTAATTGCAGGACTGCAGACAGAGCTCTGGTTGGCACTGGCACAATCCCATTGGGAATCAGAGAGTAACAACAGTGCACTTTCCCCCAGCACTCCTGGCATGCCAGCACAAACAGTGCTTGCTGGTCCATGACAGCTCTTGTACTGCTCACCCACCCCTTTTGGCACACATCATCTGAAAAAAGGAGTTACTGAAGTAAGCTCCTTCATATTTTCAGAACTCTTTCTGATTGAGTTGTTTTAATCTGTGGTTAAACGTGGGTGATGATTTGGTAGCAAGCCAGAAGGACAAAAAGACACAAAGCCTGATCTGATGGAGTTTGAAAAGATCTCCAATTTCTCTCAAGTCCTGCAGAGGGTTCCCAGGTAGTACAATGCTGGCATTGTGTTTAGAAGCAGCAGTTGCAGGGGCTCAGTTACACTTTAAATTAGACACAGCTACACTGCTTCTACTGTAACCATTTTTTGAGAGAAAAATCTCTGTGGTTTACAAATCAAGGACATAAAATTCCTTGGACCTTACAGTCACTGTAGTGATTAAGAGCCAGGCTTCAGCTTTTACGTAATTCCTGTGTTTTCCTTTGTCTCAGGATTGGCATGAGAGGACGGGAGCTGATGGGTGGAGTTGGCAAAACGATGATGCAAAGTGGAGGGACGTTTGGGACGTTCATGGCTATTGGTATGGGAATCCGCTGCTAGTGTGCAGCTTGGGCTTTGTCCTGGAGTGCCCCTGGCTGGCTGTTTCTCCTCTGTACCATAATAAAATGTTGAGATACCTGGAGGTGAGAGCTCCTCATGAGACAGTGAAGCATCATCCTTGCTCTGTTGTGAACCTGCTTTTTACCAGGTTTCTACTTTCTACCCCACTCTTTGCTCTGATGACAAGAAGAATTAATAACCCTTTGTACTACATTAAAGCTCCTGTTTCAGAGGTGTAGGTGCAGTGCACATGTCTCTCCCTTTGTTTACTTGGGCAGCTACATTCCTGATGGGTAGATGTGGAGCAGCTTCATTGCATTCACACATTCCTGAGGCTAGGAAAAGTTATTCTGGGGCCAGTTCAGATTAGCTGTCAAATTTCTCTCCTTGTGCACAAATAGCTGGGTTGATGCAGATTCCATTTCTAAGTTGGGGTAATATGGGGCAAGTGCCCTCACAGGAAGCAAGGGACCCCAGAAGGACTTGGGCAAGTCCTGCAGCTCAGGGCAAACAGAGCCACTCAGGCACCTTCTTCCAGTCAGGCTGGCAGCATGTGGTGCAGGATGCAGAGACAGGGAGCAGCACAATTACAGGTGCAGCCATGCTGCCAGAGCTGGGAATTGTCACAGGGGTGGAAAATGGAGAACCCCTCCTGTCCTGCAACAGTCAGGCACTGATGTGCAATGAGTCATGAGGATGACACTAGGCCTGTGAGATCTGACCTCTATATTGGCCTTTGGGCAATGCCCTTGCTAAAGCTGATCTGTGACCAGCCCAACACAGCTGGGCTGCCACAGCTCACAGGGTGCAGCCTTCCACCCTGGGTGAGGCAGGGCTGGCAGCTACAGCCACCTCCAGCAGTAGGACTCACTGCAGCTCTTTCTGTTCCCTGGGCAAGGGCAGGGCCTGCACTGCTGGGAAATCTTTTCCTAGCCTGCCTTATGGAATCTGCAAGGTGTGGCTCATCCCAGAGAGAACAGGGGAGTGCTGTTTGCCTTTTGGAATGGTGCTGATCCTCCCTCCACTTTCATTGCTGTTTGACAGGGCAGGGTAACAGCTCCAGAACCTGGATCAACACCTACACAGCCTTTACTTAGTTCAAGTGTGGTTTCCTCCCTTCATAGGCGAGGAACACAAATCTGCCCCTAAAGCCCTGCTGTGTAACTTCTGAGGGAGAAACAGAACCAATGACAACTTGAATAGCACAGCTAGTCCAGCATGCTCAGGTTTTAGGCCAGCTGGCATTGATGGATTACAACTGGCAACTGAAAAAAGTTTGTTTGAGCTAAACCACAGCAGCTTTGCTTGGCTTTCCTCAGCTATTGTCACCTGTCATACATTCCTGGCTCCTCCCTGCCTCTGCCTGTGAAGGATCTCTTACCCAGCCCCCTTCCCTCCTAGCTGCACCTTCTATTTCTGGGCAGCCTCCTGCCCTGCCACAGCTGGGCCACAACTACACACAGCCAAAACCACTGGAAGCCAGGTTGCCACCACATCCCATCTCAGAACACTGGCAGCATCTCTTGAGCACATTTCCACCCACCTGGGTGGAATCCATGCTCCACATCTTTGTCAAATACAGCTTCCACCTAAGCTGGTAAAAAGTTGTTCATTGTAAGGGTGCTAGAGTCCTGGTCCAGGCTGCCCAGGGAGGCCATGGAATCACAGAATCACAGTGTGGCAGAGCTTGGAGATATAAAGTCCAACCCTGCCCTACCAAGGTCACCTACAGAAGGTCAGACAGGAACATGTCCAGGCAGGTCTTGAGTGTTTCCAGAGATGGAGACTCCACAGCCTCTCTGGGCAGCCTGCTCCAGTGCTCCATCCTTACGTTTAGATGGAACTTCTGATGTTCAAGTTTGTGCCTTTTATTCCAGTCCTGTCACTGGGCACCACTGAAAAAAGCCTGGGCTGATCCTGATACCCAACCTGAGTATTGATCAGCATTGATGAGATCCCCTTCATGCTACTCTTTTCCAGACTAAACAGTCCCAATTCTCTCAGCCTTGCCTCATCGGTGATGTTCAAGTCCCCCAGCCTTTTGCTGTATCCTCTTCATAAGTCCCTGTCCTTGAGCTGGGGAGCCCAGAACTGGACACAACGCTCCAGACATGGCCTCATCCAGGGCAGAGAGGAGGAAGAGGAGACCCTCCCTTGACTTGTTGGCCACATTCCTCTTGATGCACCTTCTTGGCCAAAAGAGCACATTGCTGGCCCATGGTCATCCTGTTATCCACCAGCACTTCCAGCTGTTTGATGAAGACATTCAATAGAGCTAGACCTAGTACTAACACATGGCAGACACCACTAGTCACAGGCCTCCAACTAGACATATGCCCCACTGACCACAGCAGTTCTCTGAGCCCTCTCCTTCAACCAGTTCCCAATCCAACTCACCATCCAATCACCCAATCTGCGCTTCATCATGGCATAAATACCAGGCCTAAACTTGTATTCATGCAAGTTAAGGCTTTAATAGAGTTGCAGGAATCAAGCAATGCACAGGCCTGGGTGCACAGGGAGGCTCTGCTCTGCCCTAACACACACCTTTTGTTTTCAGTGTTCTCTTTTTATATCCTATTCTATTACAGATTCGTCACTAATTCTAAGAACAGGTTGGGTTTTCCTTATCAGTTCTAAGAATGGGAGGTGTCTCTTCCACGCATGTCTCTTTTTACTCGGTGGTCCCTCTGGTGGTCTTCAGGGATGAAGTAAAGGGTCTTCAGTGAGGAAGTAAGGGATCTTCCTCAAGTGTCCACTCCGTGAACTCCAAACTAGTCCTCTGTTTGCTCATGCCAAAGGCTGTCTCTTCCACCTGCCTCACTCCTCCACCAAGCTTTCTAGCTTCTAATTATTTATTGCTGTTATCTTAAGCCAAGTGTATGCTTTTGTGATGGTTGTGCAAGGAGGAGTGCAGCTCCATTCAAACCCCCCCTTCCTCCCTGTCTGTGGCCTCTTGCCACGAATTGATTGGATCACATATATATTTCTCACAATCCCCCATTTGCTTTTGGATCAGATTGATTCGTGTCTTAGTTTCAAATCGGGCAATTACTTGCTCTAGAGAGTTTAACTCTCTATCTTTTATCCTTTCTTTTGTCACCTCAATAATCATTATAGGTTGGGGTTTGGTTCTCTCTTCTGGGTTATCGGGTACAATGGTCACTTGCATCCCTTGCACAGCCATCGTGATCAGTCTTACAAAACATGGAATGAGACAAGGTACAATTAATACCACAATCAACACTCTCCCTCCCACCAAAGCCAGTTTAGTAAACCAATCACTTACTCCCAAGTTATTCCACCAGTTCCCTAAGTTTACCCCATTCCAGGTTTGTACCGGAACGTGAGCAATTTTCTTCATCTCTTTTCCCAGTTGGTTAACAGCATTTTCTTCATCGTCTATTCCCAGGCAGCAGTTGGTTAGGTTGAATTTCCCCCCCCCCCCCCCCCCCCCCCCCCCCCATGAACTAGTAAATAGTCTAATGCTAATCTATTTTGATATATAGCACTTCTCATTTGAGTATTTTGCTTCGCTACCAGGTTCAAGGCATCTCCAGTTTTGTTTACAATTAGTTCTACTACTGCTTGCAGTCTAATTATCCTATTAAGCATATATATTGGGGTTTTATAACCCCAAGATCCATCTTATGCCCATGTTGCAGGATAATAATAGGCAATGATTCTTTCGGGAGGCCACTCCTTGTCTTTCCAATTTCCTACTTGGAGGTCCCTTCTGGCCCTTCTTAACTCATCAGTCTCAGTATACAGCTGTACATCTAATCTTTCTCCCTTGGAGATAGGTAACAGGAAGAAGCTGGGTCTAATTGTTCCCAATACACATGATCCTACCCATTTTTTTGGTAGGTGAGCATATGCTACTCTCCCACATATCCAATAATATCCACTTGGGGCTGGCCACCCATTTATGATTGTGCTACCATTAGTCCAGTTTCTCAATTGGAATGGCATTCCCAGAGGAGTGCCCCATCTTTCCCATGAATTTTTAGTTTCATTCCACTCATAACCGCCTTCACATTCCAAATTCCCTACAAATTGACCCTTACCCAGTCACTGCCAGCAACTCCTTCCAATTATACTGGTTTGTAGGACCCACTGCTGCTTTCTGTTACCTCTCTCCACTTTCCAGGTGCTAGGATCAGAGATGTTCGCTTCCATTGATTCCCAGGGCCATCAATCTCCTTGACTGGTACCTCCACAGACAGAACAATTGGTTACAGTCAAAGATTTTGCAATATTCTCAGCCAAATTTACAAAAAGATTTTTAGCAGCTGTTGGAATTTCATACTGAACTCCTGATTCCATCTCATGATAAAATGAATGAAATACCAAATGTTGTGATTTCCCTTCTCTACCCATTTGTAGGACTTTTACATCAAGCATCACCCCTGGGTCTGACCCCTTTCCTGCAATTCTGACTCCATATCTCGTGGACTTTGCTTTTTCCCATTTTTCTGTGTCATAGATTGTTACATTCACTGGATTACAGGTTTCAGCAGTGCAATTTGCTGATGGGATTACCCTTTTTACTCCTGCTCTCAGACCTACACACGAATTTGGTCCCTTCTTCCAGGTGGACCAACACACACAGTTCCACCCTGTCTCCCCACAATAGTACTGGGCTCTTTCCTGAGCTGACACCCAAGGTGCTTCCACTACATGTACAGGTGAATTTTGATACTGGCGCCATTGGCCAGGATCCTCTGGGCAAATCTATTTTTCTTGCCCACTATAACAACGCCTCCACCCCATATTCCCACAAGTTGAAGCACCATCATTGTCGATAGCCTGGCAAGCATCAAAGGTTACCCACAGGGGCTGACTGCAGTTGGTGGTCATTTGGCTTCTTCCTAACAATTTCCCTTTCCCATCATTTGCCCTTATTTCTACCCACCATAGATAGGGAACTTCCTTTGGATCATAACAAGTGATTGTTCCCTTCTCATTACATCTGGCATATTCTGTTTGGTTGTGATAACAGGGATCTAACTTCTGACCTTTACACTCATAACTTGTATGCTATACCAATGTTTGAGACACGATTTTTCCCCTCCGAGTCGCAGTGATGCAGTCACTGCAATTCTGGGCTTAGCCCAGATATGCACAGCAGAGGTCCGGTCAGGGCCATGTTACTCGGCAGTCACAGTCCAGAGGGGTTGCAGCCCTCGGCAGACCTTCTTCAACTGCAGCACTGGTTCCCACTCCAGTCTTGCCCTCTTTTGATTTCCTTGGGTGCCTCTCACTGCCCTTTTGCTTTTCTTGAAATACGTGTCTCAAATGAAAATAAAATCTTAAACCAAACAACAAAACCAACCAAACAACACAAAAAAAAAAAACCCCTAACAAAACAAAATCCTCCAATTTTTCCCCACTAAACAATCCCTCCTGTTTTTAACAATTTCAGCACCTTTTGTCAGTTTTGAGTATTGGTTCTGAAGTCCCAATTAGTCCCCTAGGAGTGATAAGTGTTTAGAAATTCCACCAGTGCTTATCTTATTTCCTCCTTAGTGTCACTTTTGTTTCTCCTGGGTCTGAAGTCACTTGCCACTCCTGGACAGGTCCTTTCACTCGTGAGGTGTGTGTCCATCCTTCTTCTGCTGTTCTGATGGCCATTTCTGTGGTGAGCAACACAAGAAAAGGGCCTTCTCACATAAGTAACAAAGTTTGGTTTTTTTTTTTTCCAAGTCTTTATCTGTACCTTATCACCAGGTTTAATTTTATGGATTGCAAACCTCAGAGGTGGAGTTTGATCTAGCATTGCCCTATTTCTGGATGTTCTCATCATTCGTTCAACTTTCCCTGAACTCTGGGGGTGCCATGGAGTGTGATATTCCCATGAAATACCTAAGATTTCTGATAGTTCCCTAATCATTTTTGAAGTGAAATGTGTCCCTTGCTCTGAATCAATGTGCTCCACTACTCCATACCTTGGTATTATATTTTCCAATAATACCTTTACCACCATATGTGCAGTTGCTCTGCTCACTGGGTAAGCTTCCACCCATTGGGTTAGGTGGTCTACTATAACTAATAAATATTTTACCCTTCCTGCTTTAGGTAATTCTGCAAGATCTCTCTGCACTCGTTCCAGTGCTTGAGATGCTGTTTTTCTCCCTCCGTGAGCTTCTTGCTTAAATACTGCCTTGTTTGCCCTTTTACAGATCAGACATCCCTGTGTGATCTGGTTTGCTATATCATATATCCCTACACACCCAGGCTGTTTCAGGAACTGCTCTCCTCATGCTTTGGTTCCCCAGTGGGGCTAATTATGCAGTCTCTGAAGAATTTGTCGGCTGCATGCCTTGGGCAGAATCTCCCTCCCGTCTGGGAGCTTCCACTTCCCATCTTTAGACTCCGCTCCCATCTTCTTGATCTTATCCTCCTCTTCCCCTGAAAAGTTTTTCCCCATAAATGTGTTAATTTCCTGTTCTTGGTGAAGTGTATGTGTCTCACAAGGGCTGCCTTCACCTTGAACTGCAGCCTTTTGGGCCTCTATATCAGCCCTGTTGTTTCCCCGAACTCGTAAATCAAATCCTTGCTGGTGACCTCTTATATGTACTACAGCAACCTCCTTTGGTCCCCTTAATTCCTTTAACATCAGGGTTATCAATTCCTGATAGATCAATCCTTTCCCTTGGGTATTTATGAGTCCTCTTTCTTCCCATATTTCCCCAAATGTATGCACCACTCCATAGGCATATTTAGAGTCTGTGTAGATGGTTCCTGTTTTGTCCTTTAATAACTTAAGAGCCCTGTAAAGGGCATACAACTCACAGGTCTGAGCTGACCATGACAGATTTAGGGACCCTGATTCCACTGGCTCTAACTCCCCATTAATTATCGCATCTCCTGATTTCTGTTTCCCTTCTATAACTCCAGAGGATCCATCCACAAACATTTTTCCCCCTTTATCTAATTCATTCTCCTGAAGGTCTGGTCTGACCTTTGTCTGAGTTTCTATAACCCTTATACTGTCATGTTCCAAATTGTCTGGGGGTTTCCCGTGTGAGCATTGAGGAGGATTCTGGGCAGCTGTTATCTTTCATTCCAACTTCAGAGAGTCAATGAGTATGGCTTCATATTTCAGTATTCGGCTGTCCGTGAGCCATCTCTCTGCTCTCTGCTGTAACCCTCCCCTCACACTGTGAGGGCTGTAAACTGTCAGTTGAGCATGTAGGGTTATTCTTCTTGCTTCCTCAATTAATAAAGCTGTGGGCACCAAGGCTTGAAGGCAAGCTGGCCATCCTCTTCTTACCAGGTCAAATCATTGTGAACAATATGCCACTGGTTTCTTGCTCCCTGCCCAATCTTGAGCCAGTTCCCCATAAGCTGTTTGGTTTGAAATAATTACAAACAAATAAAAAGGCCTCTTCAAGTCTGGTAAGCTCAAAACGGGGGCTTGCAATAAAATATTTTTAAGGTCACTCAACCTCTGCTCATCTTCTTGAGTCCACCTGGGACATTCATGGGTGAGTTTTTCATATAGAAATTTACCCTTTCACCATATCCTTCTGCCCATTGTCTACAATATCTAAGGCGTCTCAATAACTGTCTGGCTTCCTTCTTACTTTCTGGAGTCTTCATCCCCAAGATCCCAGATATTCTTTCAGGGTTTGTTTCTTTTCCCCTTTGCGCAACCAATGTCCTAAATACTTTACTTCTTGTTCCAAAAATTGTAGCTTCTGTTTTGATACCTTAAGTCCTTGTGCTCCAAAAAAAAAATTTAGAGTCTGTATGGTGGCTTCTGGGACTGCCTCTTCAGTTTTTCCTGCTATTAATAAGTCATCCACATACTGCAACAATTTTGTCCCCTCTGCAAACACCAGCTGCTCTAATAGCTTCTCCAGTGTTTGACCAAATAAGCTGGGGGACTCTGTAAATCCCTGAGGTAATACCATCCACCTTAACTGCTGTCTTCTCCCTGTCTCTGGATCTTCCCATTCAAAAGCAAAGTGATCTCTTGATTCCTCCTTTAGTGAGCAAACGCAGACAACATCCTTCAGGTCTATTACACTGTACCACTGAAATTCTGGAGGTAGATTGTTTCTTTGTAGGTTATGCTCTGCCTCCAGTAATAATAACAAATCATTTAGACAAATTTTATCTTCTGCTTCCATTTCTACTTCCTATAAAACAGATACTTTAAATGGTTCTCCTTTAGCTCCCATGACCATTGTGTGATTCTTCCCTTTTTGTACCCCTGGTGGGAGGGTTTTTTTAAAATGGCGGTTTTCTCAGCTCCTGTGTCCACTAAAATTCCACTTCCTCCTTATGGGGACCTATTAATAAATTACCCAGGGCTCAGTAGATGGTGAGGTCCCCGAAAGATACAGCCCCTGACTCCCCTAGTCTTCCTTGAATTTCTCATCCTGTGTCCTTTTGCGGCACTGTTGCTGGATATGTCCCTTCTTGTTGCAACAACACACAGGAGGTTCCCTTTCTCTTGCACTCTGATTCTCCAGATGCCCCTTGGGCCCTGTCCCTTTTTAGTTGTAGCTTGTACTTTCTGACTCTCCCTTGTAGTATTCCTCGTTCTAGTAGCTGGGGGTTGATCATCTTGCAGAGGAGAGGGGAGGGGCTGAGGCAGCGGCAGCAGCAAGGCTGAAGCGGCGGCAGCGGCGAGGGTGGGGGAGGAAGCTAGAGCGGCAGCAGTAGCAAGGGGGGGCTGAGGCAGCAGCGGCGGCGAGGGGGAGAGCGGGGGCTGAGGCAGGCAGTACGTTATCTAAGGGCTCCCATTCCTCCCTTTTCTCCCTCCCTCCTCCTTCTGCTGTTAGAGCATACAGTGCTGTAACTTTTCTTTCAGCTGAGTTTCCAGAGCCCAGCAGATTCACCCTTCTCCGGGCTTAGCATTTTTTTGTTGCCCACATATTCTACTAGGGCTTGACAAACCCAGTCCTCAAAAGACCCAAACATAGGCCAATACACATGTGGCCGTGTTGCTTCCTTTGGCCATATTCTCATACAATAATGGACTAATTTCATTTTTGCTTTCCCTTTCTGGGGCCCCTATCATTCCAATATTCAATCATTAATCCCAACGGGCTTTCTGGGGGAATATCTGGTAACTTCGTTTCGCTCCCTTTGTTAGGGTCTCGGGTCCTCGACTTAGTTTGACCCATCTTTCCTGACTGCCTAACGAGTGTCTTGCAGGGGGTTAAATGACCCTCCTTTAACCCACCCATGAGTCCTATAGGAATCGCTTCGGTCCTTCACCGGCCAACTCCCTGGAACCACGGTTATCAGACCTCCGCACTCAATTCGGAGTCAGACTCCGTCTCAAACATACTCTTTCACACCAGGCAATCGAATCCCACCCAACCGAACGGCTTCCACAATACTCACGACTCTGTCGCCTTCTCTCGGGTCTGTGTGCACAGAATTAAGGTCTATAAACGGCTGCAGCCTCATCAGGGAGCTCAAAAAAATGTATTGGTTGATTCCGGCTGGGTTCAGGGTACCACCAGCCCCGACCGGCCCTCCCCAGCAGCCACCAAGAGGTGGGGTCGCCCCTGCCTAGGTGAACCTCCAGGGTCTGGTGATATCCTGGACGAGCCCCCAAGTTGGCATAAATACCAGGCCTAAACTTGCATTCATGCAAGTTAAGGCTTTAATAGAGTTGCAGGAATCAAGCAATGCACAGGCCTGGGTGCACAGGGAGGCTCTGCTCTGCCCTAACGCACACCTTTTGTTTTCAGTGTTCTCTTTTTATATCCTATTCTATTACAGATTCATCACTAATTCTAAGAACAGGTTGGGTTTTCCTTATCAGTTCTAAGAATGGGAGGTGTCTCTTCCACGCATGTCTCTTTTTACTCGGTGGTCCCTCTGGTGGTCTTCAGGGATGAAGGGGTCTTCCTCAAGTGTCCGCTCCGTGAACTCCAAACTAGTCCTCTGTTTGCTCATGCCAAAGGCTGTCTCTTCCACCTGCCTCACTCCTCCACCAAGCTTTCTAGTTTCTAATTATTTATTGCTGTTATCTTAAGCCAAGTGTATGCTTTTGTGATGGCTGTGCAAGGAGGAGTGCAGCTCCATTCAAACCCCCCCTTCCTCCCTGTCTGTGGCCTCTTGCCACGAATTGATCGGATCAAATACATATTTCTCACAATCAGCTTGGCTGTGAGTATGCCACAACAGACACTGCTGAAACCCTTGCTCAAATCGAGGTAGACCACATCCACTGCTCTTCTCTTGTCCGTCCAGTAGGTCATCACAAAAGGCTATAGAACTGGCCAAGCATGACTTCCCCTTGGCGAATCCATGCTGGCTGGTTGTGATAAGCCTCATTTCCTCAACGTGCTTTGAGATGGCAGCAAGAACAAGCTTTTCAACCACCTTTCCAGGGATGGTAATTTGGTGGACCAGTCTATGGTTACTCAGGTGCTCCTTCTTGCCCCTTTTGAAGCCAGGAGTGACACTGGCCTTCCTTCAGTCCTCAGGCACCTCTCCTGTTCTCCAGGACCTTTCAGAGATGGTGGTGTAGCAGACTCCAGGCAGCTCCCTCATCACTTGCAGTTGCATCCCATCAGGGCCCACAGATCTGTGGATGTCTAGTTAGCTTAACTGATCTCTCACCCAACTGAGGCAAAGTTGACCTTCCTCCTGACTTCCTCTGTGCTTTAAAGGTCTGGGACTCCCAAGAGCTGCCCGTAGTAAAGATTGAAGCAAAGGCAGCATTCAGTGACTGCTTTCTGTATCCTCACCAGGGCACCCAGCTCATGCAGCAACGGGTCCCCATTTCCTCTGGTCTTCCTTTCACCTCCAGCATACTTCAGGGAGCCTTTCTTGTTGTCTTTGATCTCCCTTGCAAGGTTTAGTCCTAAGGAGGCCTGAGCCTTCCTCACTGCATCCCAGCATCCTCTGATTAAGTCTTAGTCTTGCAAGCCCAGTGGCCAGCCCCTTCTCCCACGTGCTGTTTGCTTTGACACTTAAGTTTATTCAGCAGCTCCCTGCTCACTCAGCTCACCCCCACAGGTCTTCTAGCTCTCTTGAATTCTTTATCTTCAGCATCTTGAGCTTGGAGGAAACATCACCCAAGTCTTGACCAGCTCACTTGAGCCCTACCATCTGGAGCCCTATCCCACAGGACTTCTCCAAGCAGTTCCTTGAAACAGCTGAAGTTAGCCTTTAGGAAGTCCTGCTTGTGGCTGTGCCTACTGCATATGCCACCATCACAAGGTCACTACAGCCAAGGCTGCCCCCTACCTCACCCAGTTCCTCCTTGTCAGTACAAGGTCCAGCTGTACTCTTGTTAACTCTTCCATCAGCTGGTCAAGTTGTCCTCCAATGCTCTGGAGGCACTTCCTCAACTCCAGGTACCTGTGCAGTTTCCCCAGCAACTGTCAGGGCAATTGAAATCCCCCATGACAGCCAGAGCTTAACTATACAGCTACTCCTAGGTGCCTGTGGAAGACCTCATCAGCTTCCTCATCCTGAGCAGGTGGCTGGTGTCTCCCGTTAGTCTGCTCCTTAATCATTACCCACAAGCTTTCAACTCACTCTTTGTACCTCTCCAGGGAGAGCTCCTTCTGTGGAGAGATTCCAAACCTGCCCAGATACTGCAATCCTGGGCAACCTGCTATGAGTGACTGCAAGAGGGGAGCTGGATTAGATCTCCAGAGGTCCTTTCTAACACATTTCTAACGTACTGGAATTCAGTGACTAGCCAGTGGTTACAAGTGACAGGTAAGTGGGAAAGGGGTACTAAGAGGGCCAACATCTTGGGCAAGCTTCCCTACAAAAAGAGACTAAAGGCCAACAGAAACGACTGCCCCATGCCCACAATTCACAACCATTTGTGAAAGGTGGAGGTAAACAGGGCAGAACCTCTGGAACAAATCTGCACCAGGCCTGAAAAAAGAGCCACCTCCTGCCTCTGCAGACAGAAAAGCCCATAGCTCTGAACCACTGTGCACAAACAGTTCCTAACAGCAGGAACTGGCTCTGTGCTTTCTCCTGGAGGAGCAGCATTCCCACTGCTGCACTGCACCCACGGCCTGCCCTCAGCATGCACTGCTTGCGTCACACTAGGAGAGTGGAGAAAAAGCTTCACAAAGGCCTTTTTAAGAGAGTTTTATTTGAGTGGTTCTTACAAAGATTGCTGCAATATGAAAGTCTTCAATAGAAATATCAAGCTTCTTGTCAAACACACCGAAGTAACCCAAAAATATATTTCAGAGCTCACAGAGCTTAAAAAGAGCAAAGATTATATGCAACCAGAACAAAACACGTTTCTGTATTTCCTACCCACGTGAACTGCTGAAATCCTTCAGTTGTGCCACACTGCATACATAAGAACTCCCCTGGAAATGCAGAGATGGTTTTGTTTGGAATCTTAGACACACCTCACACAGTATTTACAAAGAAACTTTTACAGATACATTAATCAAAAGTTACCATCAAGAAATAACCCCCTTTGATCCTTCTATTTTTACCAATTATTCAGCACAAAGCAAGCTGAGTGACTCCCTAGAGTCAGCTTTCAGTAGCCTTTGAACTTTCCACTTATACAAAACACTAAATATGTCCCTTCCGAGTCTATCTCTGATAGGAACCTTGAGCAGATCATCTACATTTAGTGAAATGCAAAATGTCATCGCTGCAGTAAAAGAAAGGCTCGTTAAACATTAAAAATGTCATCATGTCCCATCTGCCTTTTACAGAGAACTTGGGTTTTTTGTGAACTATTTCTCAGTTCCTACAGATCACCTCAGTAAATGTACAAGAATTACAAGGCAGAACAAGAAGTCAACAGCTTTGTATACAGTGGAAATGCTAGTCAGGGAGAATGAACACACTGCAGTTCTGCTTACTTCAGTTTATTTTTAAAGATAGCAGGAAGTGTACACAAAATGACATTAAATCCTTTCCTTTAGTTTTATCTAAATAAAAGATAAGGTAACTCAATCTTCCTCCAAAAAATAACTATGTACAAAACTGCCTAAATCCATCTTCATCGTCGGACAGGAACCAGTAGTTGGGTTGCAGTCATAGAGTCTGGGAAAAGGCTGTGGTACGTTGGAAGAGGTACATATGCTGCTGTAATCATTTTACCTGAACAGAAGAGCAAAAACAATTTTAACAGCAAGAGGATTTGCCCACTTCTGTACCTAATAAGTAGATGCAGCTCTGGCCAGGAAGTACACTCACCTGCAAACCACCGCCCATGCAGTGCATTCACGGCTGCGACAGCAGCAGCAATGGAAGGACATTTGACATACACATTGCCCTGCAATACACAAAGGTCACATCTGTGAGTAGCTCGGGAACATCCCACAGCACCACCATGAAGACTCCCCTGGTGTGGCTGTGACAGAGGCCACATTCCTACTGGGATCAACCAACAGTGCAGACTGAGCACAAGCACATGGAGCAATGGGCAGGATGTGACTGGTGGTGTCTCACCAGACTAACCTAGCATGGAGCTTCTCCAAACAGGGACTGGTAAAACACCAGAAGCAAAAGCCTGATCTGAAATCAACAATAACAGATTGCTCACTTGCACTGATCACCTTTCCAAGGGAGGATCCAACGGCTCCTGATTACAGATCCCTCACAAAAAAAAACCAAAAAAAAAACCCACGAGGAGTGTGACTGCCTCTGCTGCTGCAGGTTAGCCATCAACATCTGCCAAATCACCAACCACAGATGCCTGGCTAGACATCAAGTCCAGTCTGTTTTTCAGAGGGGTTAAGCATTGCCTGGGCAGGAAGGACATCCAGTGCTTGGAGAACAACTATTCAAGTTCTCCTATGTGAATCTCAGCATCTGTCTTTACTTGAGCAAGGACTGAGATGAAAAGAAAAAGTCCATCACAGCAGTGCAAGCTGGGCCTATGAAGATAACTACCGTGAGGGACAGACTGAGTTTTAACTGTGACAGAGACACCTGACAGTTCCCATTTGCAAATGGAGCACTAAGCCTGCCTGGTCATCAGGAGAGAGTTCTTCACAATGAGGGTGGTACTGAAACAGGCCGCCCAGGGATGTGATTGAGGCCCTATCTCTGGAGACATTCAAGATCATACCTGATGCGGCCCTAGGCAGCCTTATCTAGTTGGAGGTGTCCCTGAAGGGGATGACCTTTGAGGGTCCTTTCCAATCCAATGTAATCTGCAAGTCTAATCTGGAGCACTGTAATGTTGACATTCAACAATTGCAAGACTTGCATATGCCCACAGTCTGCACCAACTCTGCCACTGCAATCCAACTCATTCCTTTTTGGAGGGGAAATGTGAGCCCAGGGGGTGATATTTAAGGCAGTAAGCAATCAGCAGACAGTTCTGTTCTCAGCCTCCTTCTGCTCAACCTTGACATGAGGCACAGTAACATGAAGCTTTAGTCCTCCCCAGTGCACCACCATGCAGTACACAAGGCCAGGTGTGTAGCTGAGACTGCAATCTTCTCACCCACACTATACCACACCTATATAGGCTGGCTGCTGAAAGCCTTCAGCCTGGGAAGTCTGGGAAAGAACTCTAAAAAGATGGGACCTCAAATCACTTCAAAAAGAAAACATGACCAGAATTTAAGCCTGGAAAACAGACAGCACAGAGGAAACCTGCATTCAAACACCGTGCTTTTAGGTACCAGTGGATACTTGTGTTTGTGCTGTGAGCAAAGGGACTCCCAGTGGTGCACAGTTCACTCAGCACACAGCAGCTGCAACTTTTGTTTTAAATCCACTTGCTAACATGAGCCAGGTTTGCAGCTCTAGGTGCTCAGAACCTAAGTGAGGTATGCTGAGGGCTGTTGTGGTTTTGGGTGATGCTCTGGAAGGAATTGTGTTGGGTTTTTGTTCCTAACTGTCAAAGGACCCGCTCTTTTCTCAGACAGTAACAGACTAATCTAAGCATGGGAGAGGCTTGCACCTCACCTCAGCCCAGTGGAATCAACAGAACACTGAGCCTGAAGTTTAGAACACGCTGGGAAAGATTTGATGCTGCTTTATGAGGCTGTGGCTCACCTCTCATCTGCTCTCTCAGTAAACCAGACAAAAGGACTGAGGGACACAAGTCACTCAAGGACAGCAAGTGTCAAGTGCATTACCGGGGCAGAACAATCCCATGGACAACAGTGTAGATTTCAGCCCACAACAACAGAGTGGAAGATGACAGAATGCTTCCTTCCAGAGGCAGAAATTGTTAGACTGTTAGAACATTTGAAAACTGTACTTCCGTTTGGGCAGGAAATTCCATATAAAAGAGGTTCCAAAAAGCCCAAATTTTTACAGACCTTCTGCAGTTTGCACTCTAATTGCTGAAATACAGGGGCAAGAAAACAAGTGTAAACAGAAGTGAATACAGAAAATAATCATTAGCTTTCTTAAGATGCAGGCTGAGTCTCTCAAAGTCTGCATCAGTAGCCCTTGTTCGTCTCCTCCCTGTTACAACTTCAGGGGCTCCTACTGCCCACTTCAAGACTTAAAACATCACCTGTTAAGTACAACCATTTATAGGTTCACATGAACTGCACAGCTGGGAAAATGAAGAGGGGTGGTTTTAACTGAAAGAAGAGAGGTTTAATCAGATGCAAGAAGCTCTTCACTGTGAGAGTGGCAAAGTGCTGGTACAAGTTGCCCAGATAGGCCTGGATGTTAGGAGGAAGTTCTTCAGAGAGTGATTTGCCATTGGAATGGGCTGCCCAGGAAGGTGGTGGAGTCACCATCCCTGGAGGTGTTCAAGAAAAGACTGGATGGGGCACTTGGTGCCATGGTCTGGTTGACTGGATAGGGCTGGGTGATAGGTTGGACTGGATGGAGGTCTCTTCCAACCTGCTTGATTCTATGAAATTCTATGAGAAACAGTGGGTACCCCAGCCCTGTAAGTGTTCACAGTCACACTGGATGAGGCCTTCAGTAATCTGGTCTGGTGGAAGGTGTCCCAGCCTATGGTGGGGGGGGTTGGAACGGGGTGATCTTTAGAGTTCCTTCCAAGCCAAACCGTTCTGCAGTTCAACATCTCAGGCCTGTGGGACACCTGTGCCCTTTGTGCTAAAGCCACTATTTCCTAGCAACAGAAGAAACCCCTGGCCTTGGGTAAACACACAGCTTAAGAGAGAAGGTTAATGCCAGTATTGGAGAGGTCATTACTCTTCAGTGTGCGTTTCCACAGTAAATTCAGCTGTCTGCTCTTGGGGAGTGACACTGCAGCACCAGGAAACTGTTCACCTGCCTGCATTTGAGCTACACAGCAACTCAAACCAGGAAGGAACCTCAACACTGCAAAAGCTGTACAACAGCTTCAAGAAAGTTAATTTGGTTAGGGAGGAAGACCACATCACAGTATTTGTAATGCTCCCTCTAGCATTGCAAAGCCACAAGTCTCCTCAAAGCTGTTGCTTCAATGATCTCCTTGGAATCAAGCATACCTGAGCCGAGTTTTTGTCTACATAGATGTGGATAACTCCTCCATGTTTGTTACATTCCTCAATCACATCATCTTTAATTTCTGTATCCCAGCCAGCTTCTTCTTCACTGTAGGAGGTGGAAGAACAGGACAGGCCATTATCACTTGTACAAAATCCACCCTGAAACCCACCAAAAACCCCTCTGTGACATCTGACTACCTCCTCAGACATTAAAGTCATCTACAAATGCCACAGAGACAGACACTGAGAAATCACTTACGTTTGAGGATTAAACATGTTGGAAAGCTGGAAGCACTGTGTTACAAGTGGTTGTACAGAAGCAGCTGCAGCCAGGACTGTGGGAATGGGAGGGAAAAAAACACAACAAACCAATGACCCCAAATCTAACAACCAGCTACACACAGCTCCGGTTTCAATGAGTATCTCCTATCTATTCTTTGCAATCCCAACATCCATCAACAGTTCTACATAAACAGAAAAGGCAGGAAAGCACAACACCTAATCAGATACCATCTGTGCCCAGAAATATTAAACTGACCCATACAGAAAACAGTGCAGCTGAACTACAGCCAATGCTGAGAATGTAACCCTGAATATAGTCTCTGGCAGGTTTTCAAGGTAAACATGGAAATGCAGATGTCTGCATTTCCACATGCATCTACAAAGCCTGCCTGAGTGGCATGCCAGCATCACCTTTCGTGTTTTCTCTCCTCAGGGAAGCTGAGCAGCAGCTCAGGAGAGCATGGCACCACCCCATCTGATCTCACAAGAGGTGACAGACATACTATGAGAATGCTCAAAATGCTTTTAAAGCATACTGAATTGTCCTTCCAAAAAAAGTCTGTTGCCCCTTGTAAATGAGCAGTTTGACAACTAAAGCATCGAATACTTTGTGGAACAGACCTATGTCCCTTCCCATTAACTGTGAATTTACTACTTGTCATTGTTGCTCATCTTCACAGTACATGGTATTACAGAGAACTACCTGGCTACAGGCTGCAACTTCGTGTTCATTTAGCTAAAGTAACTGCCACCCACTCTCCTCCCAGTGCAGACAATTAAGGGTTGCACAGTCACAGTAAGGTGATGACTACTCTAGGGAGAGGAACCCCAAAGTTCCAAATAACCCCTATAGTCCCTACCTCTAAGACAGGAACCCCCCACACACACACACCCCTAAATCCACAAACACAACCCCACCCATTTTCCAGGACTAACATGTCTGTGAAACACTCCCAACACTAGAGAAATGCTATGAAGAAAAGGAAATGATCTGTGAGGTCTCTTCCAACCTTGGTGATACTGTGATACTGTGTGATACTGTGAAATGTTTAACATATGTTCTGTTATTTTCAGTGGATTAATACACAGAACAACTCCTACAGACACTAATACTATTTCTCAGGCTGTTGGCAAATTCTACCCCAGAAGCATTTCACTTACAGACATCTGCAAGGAAACCTACTAGTGGCAAGTTTCATCAAAAGTTAGTTTACCTTCATTCTGCTGAGACAGTCTTGTCTGCAAATCTGAAGAAAAATATACAGAGGTTAATGAGCATTCTTGCTAGCGTTACTGTACTGTTACCTGCCAGACAGGTTGTTTAGCTTGCGTTTTTGTGGTTAAGACAAATACCCTGACCCACTCTCACTGTTCCCCTCTAGTTTCACTCACATCAGCTTCTCAATTGAAATACTCAGTACTCCACATCTACAGAGGGAAGCATCTTTCAAAGGAGAACAACACCTTAAAAGGAAAGACATCACCATGTCCTTTAACTCAATGTGTTGTTTCCACCCTGCCTTTGCTGTGCTTACTTTGCAAGACATATTTTGTTCCACAAGAAAATAACACCAGCAATTCTCACAGGCATTAGTAGTTTGGCATCTTTACTAACAGGAAGCATTTCAGCAGTTACATAAATATGACACTCTGAAGGCAGCTACCAAATTTCAAGTAGAATAAGGTGGTATTTCACATAAATACTAAAATGGCACAAGTTACTTTGTTATTGTTCAGATTCTAAACATTTTCAAATGCTACAAACACTCAATTTGCCAAGAAAATGCCAGTGACTTAACAACACTTAGCTGTCCCAATGTGGAGCAACGGGAACAAACACAGACCTTCCAACCATTTCCCAGTTTATGACTCCAATACTTGACATCTTCAGACCAAGAGATAGCTTCAGAATGCAGGAAGTAAGTGTATCTCTCTTCACTTGTGCTCCAATTAAATTCACATCAACACAAGGAGGTGGAAGACTCAAGTTCAGCAGTGTTCACTTCTTTAGAAAGCAGTGAGCCGACTGACCACAGGTAAGCTTCCCAAGCTTACTTGAGAAAATCTGCAGTTGACAAGTATCACCATACTTTTCCCCTTTCTAATAAACCACCTGCAACATGAGTCAGTTTTTGCTCTCAGTATTAGGTGGTGAGAGCCCCAAATGAGGCTTCAAGTGCCTTTCCAAGTCACTTTCATAGGACACATAACAGGAACCAGGTCAAAAAAAAGAGAACAATGAAGGTACCAGCCCTAGAGACTGAGTGCTAACAATAGCTGGTTACATTTAGCATGTTTCCCTCCTGTATTTGAACATAAATAAATTCCTCAAAATACCATAATGAGAAACACTCTCAGCTTGTTTGGGTTTGGCCAAAACTCCAACTAATTGCCTAGCTCACTACTACGCAAACTTTTTTGTAAACAAATGTGTTTAAAACTAGTAAAAGATCCCAAGTCCAAGTCACTATTAGATGGGGACAGACATCCCTCTGCAACTCTGACACAACTGTGCACTGCATCAAGTTAGCTGAACTCAAGCATCAGCCACCTTGGGCTGGAGAAGAATGCTCCAGTTTACTTGCAAACGTGGCCACCCTATACACGTGACCAGCTCAAGTTCTGTCTAGGGTCAAGAAGCAAATCTGCTCCAAACCTAAGACCAGCTAACAGTACCTTGTGGGACAAGTTCCATAGGGTAAACCTTGTAGAGCAGGGTTATTGGTTGGCCTTGGTGATTCTGAGGGTCATTTCCAAACTATTTCTCTGATAGTCTAATCACCTGCCACCTCTGAAATATTAACCCTGTGGTCCGCCAAAACTTCCATCAACTCAACTGAATTTTCCTCTTGCTTCTAAATGCACTCAGAAATTCATTGCTGCTCTTTGCTGTCAATTGTTTATCTTCCCTATGTGCAGTTTTCAGTATGTGGAAGCTGAAACTAACCCATCTGTTAAGATCAAAGTCACTTTTCCAGTATGTCCTATGTATAAAAGCTGTAAGGGCAGAGTTTAGCACAACTAACAAGTCCACACTTTAATACAGAGAAATACAGACATGGCTCTCAAGTTTCAGATTTTCAGACAAAATTTGCTAGAGAACAGGAATTACACAGTTAGAACTGTTCAGTTTCAATTCTTCTTTCTGCTGGAATTTTCTCCATAAGTTTAAGCACCCAAGTTCTCAGGTCTCACATGAAATGAATACTTTAAGTATTTTAATAATACTTTAATTAAGTATTAGTTTAGTATTTAATTAAGCTGCCTCTTCAACAATGTGCCACTCTTACAGCTCACATTCACTCGTGGGTGAAATGAGTACTAATTTTCCTTCTCCTCGGCCATCTTTCACTGATGAACTCCCAGGCTACAGAACTAGATTTTGTTTCAATCCTCAATAGGTGAACAACGTACAACAGCCCAAGAACCCCTTACTGACAGCCCTTCCGTATTCATTCACCTCACTTCTTACTAAAAATTGTTATTCATCTATATAGTAACTAAGATCAGCCCAGCACCTGAACTTTGGCTTCACCAGCCTCTGACTTTCCCAGCTTTCCCCTAAAGCAGCCCCTCTTGCTCTGAGCCAGCATCTTTACACACCCTGTGAGTTCCACAGTACTTCCTGTACTACTCTCCTCTCTTGTTTACTAGCTTTCAAATGCTCAGAGGAGAGTTCTACTACTTTTTCTCTGTCTGGGAAAGCCAGCTGTGTCAAAGGCTGTCAGTCTTTAAATGCAGTTTCTCTGTAAGTGTGCTGTATGTTAAAAACACTTTTCAGTTTACTCATCTTTACTATAACTTTTGAACAAGAGAAGTGAAGTCAAGGCAACAGGATTGAAACCAGCAAAACAACGTTGTTCTTCCTTCCTCCTGGAGTGTGGTATTTCAGAATTTGATGCTCCAGCTACATACTGCATTACAGATTTAAACTATTTATTTGCAACACCAGATACCAGCCTTCATGTACCTATTTCCTCACTAAATTAGTGGGAGCTTCCTTACTACTCAGAGGTTGAGTAACTTCAGTTCTTGCTTTTAGCTTTGACCTTGTGAATAATTTTCTTCTTTTTATTAATCTATATTCCTACTTCACCTTCCTTAATTTCCAAACTTTATGATCAGTGTCCCCACCACAAACTGAGTCAGCAAGATGCTTCTGAAATACGTTGAAAGCAATTTTTCATTCAACTTTTCAGCCCAACTTGCCTTTTAGTTTAAGAGTTTTAGTAATTATTCATCTATGCTTTCAGGTCTCATACAAAGCTAACTCCACCTGACTGATGGCAGGCAATTCTCTTTTCATCTATTTCTCAAACTAAAAACAGTGTTATCATCCCTTTTTCCTATTGTTCATAGGCCCTGTGCTTAATCCTTATTTATTTTGAGATGATCACCCAGTTCAGTGTGGATCCCATTTCTACCAGGACTGTTTCTTTTTCCATGGAACACAGATCCAATGTAGCATTAGCAGTTTGGAACTGCAGATACATTTTACATCCTGCCTGTTCAAACACCCAAGCTGCTTAGACCAGCTGACTTTATTGCTCTGTTTCTTCCGGCACCACTTTTGCAATCAGAAACCCTAATTGCAGATCTCTTTCGTTTATCCTTCTATTTACACTTGAGTAACTCATGATCTCTCAAGTCAATGGTCATTTCTGTTCTCATCCATAACATCTTCATTACTTACCAAATTGAGTTTAAAATAGCATCCCCTCTTCATGAGTCAGTGAGTGTTTGATGAAGAAATTTGTCGGATATCACATCCAGGAATATCTGGGCCCCACCATTATTACTAGCAATTCTTCTCCAATCTGTATCAGGGAAGTTAAAGTCTCCCATAATGACACAATTCCTGGTAGTAATTTTCTCTAACAAGAGTAAAGAGATCTTTAATCCATAACCAAATCTCACTTTGGGGATAGCTCATGACTATGGTAGTAAGAAGCTGTATTTTTTTCCAAAGTTACTCAAGTTGCACATGTCTGTATTAATCCCTTTGTACAACACAACTGGAATAAACAATGACACTCCTACCACTTTTATTGCTACTTAATAAACATGCACATTCCTGGAAAAAAAATTGATTCAGCCATGTCACTTATTTCTCCACAGCCAGGTTGGCTCAACCCAATTCCACGCTATCCTAACAGTTGTGTCAGACAACTCTGGCCATGTACCCAATCTAGGGAGTCTGGATTTCTTTGGCTTGCTTGTTTTAGATGTGGGGGTGGGAAAAGGACTGATGCATTTTAAAGTTTCTCAGTTCTCACTGACTACACCTGTTTGGAAGCAAGACTATCACATACATTAAAGGTGACTTCATTTTAATGTCATATGCATTTCCTCCTATTTCTGGACTAGATAAGCTTTGCCACTGTGACTTCGCCTATTTCCTCAGTCAGAACATCATCACTTTTTTGCTCAACCCATAGTTTTCTTTCAGTAGTCAGTTCCTTTTCCTTCAAAGGATGTATCTATACCACTTTACTAAAGTATTTAGGTGCATCTAAACTCTGAATCATGTCTGTCACAAACTGCTGGATGACAAACAAACCAATGCCATCTTTTCCATGGTTTTCTGACATTTCTCTCACATTCCAGCATCTAGTTACTTGTGACATTTAAGTCTTTTCTACTGACTTTTGCTCCTCTATTAACAGAAAACACAAGAAATTTCACACTGTAAATTCCTCACCTCCTGTGGGAAGTTACCTTTTGTTCTCGTTTTGAAACCCTCTTAACGATTAGTTGTTGAGGCCATCTATGAACTGCAGCAATCATATCCTCAGCCTCATTCCCTCCCACAACAAAATTAAGTCTCAGTAACACGTCCAAATGCCCACTTGCAGCACACACAAACTATACAGCAAATCAGATCCCCTGTCATACAGTGCCCTTGCTCAGCAGGAGACACACTGTCTAAAGCTAACATTCTGCAGTCTTAGTTGCCATGCTGCCCATAAAGTCCTAATAATCTTGCCCCTGGCACAGCTCTGCTTTTTCAGAAGGGTCAATCCCCTTCCAGTTCAGTCTGCCATTTTTAACAGTCAACAGTAAAGCGCAGAAGTCCCCATTAGTACAGGGAATAGTAAAGATGAATTAAAGAACTACAACAGATCTGACGAAAATGCTGAGTGGATGATGCCCATCCAAGCTGCCATGTACTGCTACTGTGAATTTGCAACATTGGAGTTAGTAGCGCATGCTGCCATACCTACATTCCCACTTTAGAGGGTTGCAGAATGCAGTTAAAGCCTTGTCTCACAATTATACAGCCAAATTGTTTTTGAAAAAGACGTAAGATTGTAATTTACCTGCCACAGCTCCAAATGCCAAGGATCCACTCATCTGAAGAGCCTGCTGAGCAGCAGGAGGAATCTGCAAACCAGTACCTGCAAAGGGACAGGAAGGCAGCATGGAACAAGTGCTTCTCAGTCCGGAACTTGGCACCCCAAGTGTCAGATCCTGCTGTTGTCAAAGGCTTAACAATGCCCTCCTGTACAGGAGCAGTAACCCCAACTCCACCCTCCTGCCCCCTCCCAGTGCTCCATTCCCCACCACATATACCTTCTGCCAGTCTCGCCATCAACTGAAGGCGACCAGTTGTTCCCAAGTCAATTCCAGTCCGTTCCAACTCATCGCTGTCCAAAAACGAGCTAGCACTAGAAGCATCAGTGCGTTCAGTTACATGTCCAACTTTCATTGGCCTACCAGCCAGCTCAAATCCATTGAGTTGTTCCAAGGCCTTTTTGGCACACTCAGAGTCTGAGAACTGTAGATTGGAAAAATATAAACTCAGTAATAATGTTGACAGCAACTCTCCTGCTGTGAGGAGCAGCCAGTTATACAAACATGAGAAACACTACATTTAAGGCAACAAATAACTACAAGCTATCTTAAACATGCTCTGGATTTTCCATTTCAACACAGAGGAGTTTGGATATATACTGTCTCCAGTTTAGGTAAGAATATATTTTAACACATATTGCTGTAGAAGCTACAGCATCTAGATAGTGCCACCAACAGAAATCATGACTGCAGATCTCTTTCAACACTTGCCAAGAACAGACAGTTTGTACTGCTATGCATTCACTGGCTGTTCTTAGTAGGTGCTCTGCTTTATGCTGTGTAACATAAATAAATAAAGTATTTTACCAGCATTAAAAGCAACAAGTATTAGCTACATAGTCTGGCTTCACCTTTCTTCAAATGCCATAGGGTCCCAGCTGAAACACTTGACAAATTGCCAGGTTAGCCAAGAAACTCAAAGAGGAAAGATGTTTCCAACTGAGTTTTAGCACCTAAAATTCAAATTTTCCTAAAAAGCTCGATCATTTCTATAGCACCTGGAAGACGCTAGTCTTTGCTAGTGTCTTTGCCTGCAGAGGACAGCACAAAGCTAAGCACAAAGTATACTATTCTGTTCTAAACACCTGCATTGTTCAATCACCACAGGGGACAAGGCCGTTGTTCCACGTCCTGCAACATGACGTTTCCAAGACAAGATTTAACAGCGACTGTCGAGTATGCTGCACAACTAGAGGGGGAACTGTCTAAGAAGCCTGGCAGTTGCAGCCATACCGTAATAAATCCATATCCTTTTGAGCGTCCAGTTTCACTGTCCATCATCAGCTGAATGCTTTCAATCTAAACAGAAAAGTAAAGCTATTTATTACCAGACATTCTGGAACAAACTGCAAGGTATAGAACAAAACCGGAATGCAGCCCTGCCAAGTGACCAGACAGCAATGTGAAATGACTACTGGGGATTTCAATCAGCTCCTCGTTCCTTGTTGGACAGTTAATGTGCAGGCAGCTAGGTAGGTACTGTGCTATTGAAACAGAAGCCTGTAAATAGGAGGGTGAGGAACAGTTTCTCTACTGAGTCCAGCCACAGGTAAAGGCTCCCTACTGATGCAATATTCTAGCAGACAACATGCATTCAGATGCCACCAAATCCTAACTGGCACATTACAGCTGTGGCATCTCATGAGCTGAGGAACCCCATTTTACGAAGTTTGCATCCTGCATGACTTCAGCCAGGGTCTTTAAGAAAAAGACGTGTGGGAACTCTGAAAAATTTGCAATTACAGAGTTTAGAACCTATGAGCAAATCAGTCACGAGCCACAAAATAGCGTTGGGAAGAGAGAGCAGAAAAGAGGAGGAAGGACTAAGTGTAAGAATAGAGTATATGAGATGAAGAGGGAAAAAAACCTCACAGGTCCATACATCAGCCTCCTGAACCACATTAATCCTGATGCCAGGCCTTGAGAAAAACAAAAACTAGAACAGCAATGTGGACTATAATTCAATAAACTGCAAGCTTTTACAGAACAAAATTATAGGGGAACACCTACTGAATCTAAGTAAAGCATCAGAAAAGCACTGTCAAGTACATCTACAAGACCGGGCTCATATTACAAGATTCACATACTGCTTGGGAAAGGACCCTCAAAGGGCATCCTGTCCAACCTCCCTGCAAGCAGCAGGGAGACTTCCAGAGACAGCAGGACTCCCAGAGACACATCAAGTCTCATCTTGAAAGTCTCCAGGGATGGAGCCTCCACCACCTTTTTGGGTAACCTGTTCCAGTGTCTCCTCATCCTTACTGCGCAGAACTTCCTCCTGCTGTCCAATCTAAATCTACCCCACTCCAGTTTCAAACCATTGCTCTCATCTTGTCACCACATGCCCTTCTCAACAGTCCACCCCCAATCTTTCTGTAGGTCCCCTTCAGATACTGCAGTGTAGCTCTAAGGTCTCCCTGAAGCCTTCTCTTCTCCAGGCTGAACAACCACAACTGTTAGCCTGTCTTCACAGGAGAGGTGCCCCAGTCCTCTAATCACCTTTGTGGCCTCCTCTGGACCCACTCCAGAAGGTCCAAAAATAGTAAGGAGAAACATCAATGATGCATTTGAGGCATTCAGCTTTTCCCCTGTCTAATGCAAGATATACCCAAAGTAACTTAGTTGGCATAACCAGACCAACATTCATTGCGGCTGTACTGTGAGCTTCGGATTAGCCCTGCTCGCTGCCATGATCTCTCACAATACATCCAATGACCATGCCGATAGCCGGGGCTGAGTGATCAGAAGGGGCCTGCCTGTGACAGAGCTGTCGAGGAATGACAAAAAGCTACAACTCCATCACTAATCCTCACAGATTAAACTACTGCATCCAGAGCTAACCTGTGAAATGCAGCCTCTTCACAGCCACAGAAGGCAGCAGGGGAAGAAGCCATTTACAAGCTGCAGAAGTAGGACATTGCTGAGGGACTTATTTGTTCAGGTTTTCTGCTTAGTAATTCTAGGTATCCACTGAATTCTCCCATAAGACCTGCCACTCAAAATCATGGAACCAAACCACAGATCAAGGCTTTCAATCTTCTCCAATACTAACTATGTATCTAAAGCCTTGTGGACGTACAAGCAGAGAAGAGTGAGGAAAAAAAACAAATGTTCTGCAGGTGTGAAGCTCAATTATTCCCAGAAGCTCCATGGTCCACAACTGATCTAGATTTCCAAAATGAACTGCCATAACAGAACAAGTCAAATCAAAATTTACCCTGCCAAAGGGTTCAAAAATTCCTCGAAGCATATCTTCAGTTATGTTGAAGTGCAATGATCCCACATAGAGCCTCATAGGACCTGCACTGCCCTTCTGCAGGTTGTTTGCCATCGCTGCTGCTCTGTTCTTCTCTGCCTAAGAAAAGGAAAACAGAAAAGCTCACCTTCTGCAAGAACAAATCGAAAAATCTTCACCATAAGCTGGGCACGTCTGCTGCTGCAGGAAGCTGGTGGAGGTGAGATCGGGGTACTGCCAAGCCGACTCAGCAGCTAGCAACGCAGTACACTTTATTAGGGCAATGCGATGCTTTATATAATACTTCAGGAAAGGCGTGCACAATTATTTTGGGGCTGGCACAAGTGGACAGGTACAGATTGGTTCAGAGTTATGTGCAAGGTGCAGATAGGTTGCCCTGTATCAAAACAACCTGCGGTGTCCACCCCAGGGGGCTGGCCGGCTCAGCCCCCTGCAGGTGTGTGTGGGTTGTTCATTGTTTACAGCTTAGCTTCCTGAGCCAGAAGCGGGCTCAAGGACACCTCCCAGCACGGGTTCTCATGTTCACCAGCTCATGTTCTGCTAGCGGGAGAATTCTCCCACACACGTCTACCAGATAAAAACTATAAGACTGACAAAATGACAAGCATGTTAGCCACCAAACTTTAGCTCGAGATCTACAAGATCCAAGACCATGACCAAGTGTAGAAAGAGATAGTTTCTAAAGCCTCCAAACTGAACAACTTCATGCAGAATTCTGGCTTGTACCTAATGAGCTAATCCTTTACTCTTCAGAAATGCTGGAAAGCATACATAATACATACTGCAATTCTCTAACCCTAGCACAGTTTCATTACTACCACTTTTTTCACATCTGTATTTTCAAAATGCTTATATCACTTTGATTTGCTTTAATTTGCCTCTCAACTGTAGCAAGCAAATGTCCATTAAAAAAATCATTCTTGTTAAGGTTTTCCAAACATTCAATGGTAGGTAACCAAGTTTTCAAACAGTGAGTTTTCCAGCAAGAAAGCCAGAGGTGCCACTCAACATGAATAAAACTGGGGTTTACATCTCCTTACCTGCGATGCTTGCACTATGATTGGTACACCCAGGACTCTCTGTCCAGTCAGCCCTATTGCCAGGGGCACTGAACTAACATCAACAAATTCTACGTAAGCAATTCCCTTTGAACGCCTGGAATTTCTATCTGAAATCATTCGCACATCACGAACCTGAAAGACAAGCACAGACATGCCGTTAGAGGAAAAGAAATAAAGAAGTCCATCTCTCAGAAAGGTATTAATAACCAGGTAATTATCTGCTAAGCCAAAAGCTTTGCAGCAGTGCTGCAAATATAGACCTATCTAGCACTAAAAGCCATTCAAAGACAAATGTAGCATGCTAGAGCAACACAGAGGTAATCAAATACCTGCAGCACTGTAATGCTTTAAGTATTACAGCTCATGGGACAAACAAAACTTTTCAAAATAAGTAGTTAAATGGATTTTTAAATTGCACTACAAATGGTAGACCTATATGCAAAAAAATGAAACTTGTGAAAAATTAAGTTGCTGGAATCAGAACTGCATTGCCACGTTTTGCAATACACCACAGGCTGAACAATTAACTCCTCAGACGCTGTACTTTCATGCTTAAAGCCTTTAAAAATTAATTTGCCACCATTCATTCTCCCCTTCACCTGTACAGGAAACTCCAGAAAACCACTTGCTTACAATTCTGCAGAACCTCAATTCTGTACTAAGACAGCTTGAGGAGGTATTCGGAATCTCTTTAACCTCCCTACTAATTACCTTCCCTACTGTAGAGAAAAATTCTTCCAGGTCTCTTGGTCGAATTCTTGCAGCCAGCTGCATGCAGAATACTGTTCGAGCATCCCTCTCTTCGGGGGTAAGATTATCAATCGGTTCTCTAAAAAGAGGAAAATTCAGTTTAAAAAAATAATCTGAATGAAGAAGCCGTATCTCTGGACCATACCTGAAACCTGGGAAACAAATCAGTATTTGAAATTACAATGTGGAGAAAACCACCTGCCATTTAAAAAAAAAAAAAACTGACCAGAATAGACCTGATAATAATATTTTTACTACTTCAATACAAGTAAACATCCCGTTTCAACTGTAAACACTAAATGTTACCTATCCAGTACAGGTAACTGTACCACCACAGATCCTGCAGTCAGGTAAGATTAAATAACAGGAAAACAAATGAAAATGAGATTAATTAGCACAGAGTAGCTGTCAGAATGCTTGGACAAGCAGCATCAACTTTTGTTGCTCTGCAAACTAAAATCTTACATCCATCCAGCTACTTTGGAGTCACTACAACCATTGCATAAACAATACCGACACCTATACGAACTGAATTCCCAATCCTTACGTTATAGTTACAGTTATCACCAGCTGGAAATAGGTGCACCAAATTTAAGACATTAGAACTTCACATCTGAAAAAAATATACAATATCTGAGTTGTACTTCAGTATTGGACAGAATGGCCAGTCATGTACTATGTATTTGCATCTTTATAAGTAGTTTAAAAAAAATTACTGGGAGTACACAAGAAAAATTTAAACTCCTCCATCTCAGGGTTTGATAATTAGAGAAATTAAGCAAAATAGGTTAAATTTAACTGCATTTTAGAGACTAATCTCATTAGCACCTGTGTAAATCTGATTCCCTTAAATGAGAAGCCTAATAATGGATCAGCATCTCCTGGAACTCAGAGGTTGCCAGCTACTCCACAAATAACATCAATACACACTGACTAGGAAGAAACAGCATTTGTACAGTACTTTTCCATTCCTTACTTCAGATCAGTAAGATCTGGCAGAAAAGCTGGCTAACTGAAGTCACAATTAACAGGGAAAACAGTGAGAACACAAAATGCAAAGCAAGACACATTGTGCACATTCTTTTACAATGACGCAGTGTTATTGGGAGGGAGAAGATAACTTACAATGTGTGAGAAAAGTAACATATTTCAACGCTGTCCTCCCACAGGCTGAATGCATTCTCCACTGGAGAACTTGTTTCATGCCTTATTTCACTGCTACTTTCACAACATCAGTTGGATCAAAACCAAATAAATCCAAGCACATGTAAAATTTCCTACCTAACAGGGCTCTTGTCTTTTCTGAAGGGACTTTTGCTTCTGGAGCGTCGTCTGCTGTAAAAAGAAATCAAGAGTTTAACAAAACACTTACATGCATCAGTCTTATTTTAAACAAAATCTATTAATGATGTAATAAAAAGTAGAGAAAACTCAGAAACCTTAATTTCATGCTGTGAGGCAGACCAATCTTCCCTCTGATGGCACTGTTGAATTTTGGACCAGAGCTACGGCAAAAGCAAAACAAGAAATTACTCAAGAGTACCTGAATTCAACATTTCCCGTCTTCACTCACATTACATTGCAAGTGTGCGGAAGCAGGATTTGGAACACGAGAGACGACTCAACATGAGTTAGCTGCTTGATGTTCACTTTGATCTCAGAGAGCTCACTTCTTATACACTTAGCAAGGCAAGGCATGCAAACACGTGCCAAATTCTAACATACAACTGGATAGTCAGTGTTGTCCATGCGAATCTTGCTCCATGTTGATTGGCCACTCTAAAGGCTATTATTTGCATAATACAGCCTCCTTGCAGTTAAGTCTTAGTCCTACTTCCCTAAAAATTATTTATCTTCTTTAGTTCCTTCTTTGAGACAGCCAGGGACACTTAGAGGACAGTGTGGTCTACACATCGCTTAAGTCAAAGGCTGGATTGTTCAAGGCCTCAAGAGACCCATGGCCTTGATCTCTTAGCCACTCGTCCACACAAGTGCTCATCCACTCTTGCCCCTGAAGTCAGAAGCATGGTCCATCAGCAGTACCTATACTGGGCATAAGCTACATGCAGCACTCCAAACTATTAGGCACAGAATATGCTCCCTGCTCAGCTCCACCTTCGTGGCAAAACCCAAAAGCACATACAACTTCAAGGAAGAATTCAATCATGAGTCAGCCAGACATGGCACATCTATATGTGCAAAATACTCTGAGCTACAGTTACTGCTGTAGTCTTCTTTACATGTAATGAAATTTAAATTTCAAGTGGAAACCAAAGTACCTCTCTGCAGACATCTGCATACTACTACTAGTCTCGGCTCTAGTTGCTCAAGTGCTACCAATAACTAAGTGCACTTTCAAGTAAAGTTCTTCCTAGGCATCAAAACACAGAACCAACTGAGCCAGCAGTCAGTCTTACATAGATATGTCATCACAGAACTAATCCTATCTCTGGGCTGAATCTAATTTTAGTTCCCCAGGCTTCACAGAGACTGTTAGACAAAATGGCAATCTGCCCTCTGCTTCCACATTAAGGACAGTCCTCTAGCTACTGTGACAGAGAGTAACTGACTGACAGGAGCATTAAGATGCATCCTCCCACATTCTCCCCGAGCTTGATCTCCCTGCAGATACAAGGCCAAGAACACCGCCTGTTCAAAGTTCTCCTGTATTGCCACCAAACAGCAGGGGCACAGCTGCACAGAGTGAATGTAGGAGTTTTGGCCCAGTCTTTCCACTGTGGCTATGAACTGATGTGGAAGAGACCGCAGTCTGAAGACATTAAGTAGTCTTTCACTAAATGCATTCAGTCAACCCATTTGTCTGATAAACACCTTCTTGCTAGTGGGTGGAGCAGTAATGTTTACAGTTAAACTTGGCCTCCACAATAAGAGGAAAAAGCCCATTTTTAAGTATGTCATAACAAAGGTGGAAGCCAATATCCAAAACCACACTAGTCAGGTTAAAGCAAGGAAAACACGGCCCTGTGTAACACCAAAAACAAACAAGCAAACAAACAAAAATAAATTAGAAACCACTTAAAGAGGAAAAAAAAAACCACAGGAAAAAAAAACACACAGAAGAAACAGGCATGTTGAGATGAGATCACTATTGATCAAAACCAGACATATTTTTTCCTCTAGAAAAAATTACTCTATCTCCTACTCCAGTTCAAACAAAAATGCTGAGCATCTATTCTGATTCTCCAGTATCCATGACATATGGAGCCAAAAGCTGCACTTGGAAACACTGCTACTAATTCCAGAGGCTGGCTTCTTATCAGAGGTGATATTACCTCTTCATATAGACCACGGCGTTCTTCACTTCAATTCAACTGCTGCAAGACAATCCAATCACAATTAATATGCAGGCCAATGAAATGATAGTCAGTAATCAAGACCATGAATTTTCAGGGAACTAGTGAAAATGTTTTGTCTAAATCTACTTAAAATGAATCTGAGAAGATAATCAAGCTTTTCAAATACATGTACAACCTTGCAGGAAAACCAAAACCACACTGAAACCTTCCTCAAAACTCTGAAAATCTTTGACTTCCACTCTTGACAAGCACCATGATACTCAGATGACTACATGCAAGAAACACTAAAGAACCCCAGTACACTAAAGCCATAAAAGCCTACTGAAATGGACCACACAGAAAGCTACAGGGGGCAATATTACAGCCCATATTACCTTCTGGAGATTCTTTTCACGAGTATTCTGTGGGATATATTTTTCTGGGTTTGTCTAGAGAGGCTTACTTGTAAGGCTGTAGATGATCTCATGGGTATTTTCTTCATTCCTCCTACTGCCTAAAACTTTTGCAATTGCTGCCCACTTTGTGCTGTCTTGTGTGAAAAGTGAATGACAGGGAACTTCTCCTCATGTCAGGAATTTCAGTATCAGAAGCAGACCTACTGGAAGGCTGGCAAGGGACTGTTTAGAAAGGCTTATGTGGGCATGGGGCAATGGTTTGAAACTGAAGGAGGAGAAATTTAGGTTGGACATCAGGAGGACATTCTCCACAATGACAGTGGAACAGGTTGCTCAGGGATGTGGTGGAGGCCCCATCCCTGCAGACATTCAAGGTCAGATTTGATGTGGCCCTGGACAGCCTGCTGTAGCTAGAGGTGCCCTAGCTGGCTGCAGGATGTTGGACAAGATGCCCTTGGAGGGTCCCTTCCAACCTGATGTAGTCTGTGAATCTGGACTACTTTCTTCATAACCCAAATGCACTAACTCCTGTGCAACATCTCAGGCAGAGGTAGGTACACATTCTCCTAAACCTCTGTGATGCCACATGGCCCAAGAACAAGAGTCAGAAGACAGTAAAATATCTAAGCAGATGAACGCTGGTATACCTAAGCCTAAAACTTGCCTCCTTTGCCACAAAAGTCAAAGGAGGCAAGTTTTAGGATAACAAAATTCAGTGGAATTACAATGAATTTTCAATTCTCATGGAATAACCATCTTCCAAGAAGTTTTGTCCAAAATTTTGATTCTAGAACAGCCAACAGGACAGCCTAAGTGACTTCTACTGTACATTAGCAGTAGCCAGGATTTGTCAGGACCTATGTCCAAGCAAGAATATTTGGTGAAGCTCAAAGAGATCTAATAATGTAAAATACTCAAAAGGCAAGATATTGAAGAGCAACATTAAAATCCTCCAAAAAATCACTGAGTGATCCAAGGCACGAATTCCAAGCAACCCAGTTTAAAGAAATTAAAACCAGGTAATTATTATTATTTCATGTTGAAAGATGACAAATGTAAAGTCCTCAAGTTCCCTGCAGCACATGTGGGAATGCAGGTGCAGGACTGCTGTGGGAACAGAGCAAAGAGAAGAGACAACAGGCAGATCCTTGAAATAACAAACCTTGGTTCTCACATGCAGCTGGACACCTTATCTCAGAAGGGGTAGATAACAGACCTCCGTTAAATGAGAATAACAAGGCGTTATGCAGATATGGTGGGTCGTCCCTAACTGATTATGCTAATGTGTGGGCGTGTGCTCTACTGGCTGAGTGTATAAATTCAGGCTGTCATGATCAATAAACAGCTTCAGCATAATTTGTATTTGGATCTTTCTGAAGCTCAGGTGGTGGGCTCGAATCATATTGATTTATGGGCCTGTTTACCACTGTCCAGACAGCAAGCAGGAATAGCAGGCATTCGGCCTGCAACAAGCACACTCTTCTCATTTTCCTTTAGAATCACCTTCTCGCTATTGCAAAGACACTTCCAGATCACTCCCTGCAGCAAAACACCTCAGTTTTGAGGCACTACCTTGAAAAGGGGCCTTTATATAGCAAATGACAAATATCACAAAGGTGGAAAAAAATTACTGTATTAAATAAAGCAGAAGAATCCCAGCCACACAAAGCATTTTGAACTAAAAGCCACAATCAGCTACAACTCTGCCACAGTAACATCAACTCCAAACTGTCTGAACAACCCCACAAGGTGAGATTCCAGATTCAAACTCTCCAGACAGAGAGCACATTTTGGTACTTTTCAGATGCTGAGCCGATGGTGCTACTACAGAGGTTTGTTATCACACAGAAGCATCATTTTCAGTAGATGTAAAGGCATCCAGTCCAAGAGAGGTGACAGAGGAGACTATCTCCACAACTTCTGTGCCGCTCAAAGTCGGTGTGTGTCACACTGCTTTGAAAAACGAATCTCTGCAGTGCAGAGTGCTGAAGAGTTCTATCTGCTGAGGTCCTTGTCTTTGACACATTCCAAGCCCAACCTAGAATTCTGGAATTGCTTTCACCTGTGTTGTACACAGCAGCAGCCTCCTAGTGCCATGGTCTAGCTGATTGGATAGGGCTGGGTGATAGGTTGGACTGGATGATCTTGGAGGTCTCTTCCAACCTCGTTGATTCCATGATTCTATAAAGGATATACTGAACTAAAGACAGCCAACTGCTGGCTATGCAGCAAGTCAGTACCAATGCCCTATTCCAAGCTTCCACTGAACTACTTCAACTGATGAAATTCTATCTAGCTGTAATGAAGCAACAATTCAGAGAACAGAATGCTGCCAAACCAAGGAAAGCTCCTCAAGGGGTACCAGATCACTGTCTCTAAATAGATATTGCCCAGGACAGCTATGGAAAAGCATCAGAACAATGAACACCCCTCAAAGTCATCTACCTTCCTGAAGCAGTGTATTAAGACAAGAGTTACTGCAGCAATGTCCATGTAGTCCTAATGTAGTAATTATCTCTACTTGAGAAAATTCTTTCAAAAAGACCAGAATACTGTAAAGTCCCAAATGTCTCCAGATGAAGAATTTTCTCACTCATCGACAACAGGGAAAAAAAATGAAGAATAAAACCCTCTGACACAGTTAAGAGAATGCAGCCCTATGAGGAGCAGCTGAGGGAGCTGGGGTTCTTCAGCCTGGAGGAGGCTCAGAGTGGGACCTTATCACTGTTTACAGCTACCTGAAATGAGGCTGTAGTCAGGTGGGGGTTGGTCTCTTCTCCCACATAACTGGTGATAGAATGATGAGACAGTCTCAAGCTGCACCAGAGAAGGTTTAGGCTGGATGTTAGGAAGAAGTTCTTCACAGAAAGAGTGATTTGCCATTGGAATGGACTGCCCAGAGAGGTGGTGGAGTCACTGCATCGGGAAGAGTTTAAAGAGACTGGATGTGGCACTTGGTGCCTTGATTTAGTTGATTAGATGGTCTTGGACTTGATCTTGAAGGTCTTTTTCCAACCTGATTAACTCTGCAATTCTGTGATTCTGTAACTCCCAACCAGTGTTAAGATGAAGCACGTCCCCTCTATGCAACACCACAATGGAGCCAAGACCAGCAGGCTCACATATGGAAGGCTGAAGATCCTGATCAAGGTCCTGTTCACAAGGTAGTACAGAGCCACAGTGGTGCCACTGGCACTACCCAACCAGCTACCATAATCCTACAGTTGGCAAAGAGCTATAGAAACCATTCCAACTGAAATCTTCAGATCTGAAGTCCACAGCACCTTTACAGAAGCTTCAGCAGACCTGGTAAGCCCTATGGTCCCCAGCATGAAGGGCAGAAGGCAGCACATTATATCACTGCATCCCAAGCGGAGGTATGTTTTCATTACAGAAGAGCCAACATGCAAGTGCCTTAGTACAAAATGAGACCCTCAGACCTCTGGCACTTAGTGTGCATTCCAAGAGTAGTAAAAGGAATATAATCCCTGGATTGGAACCCGATCCCACAAGCCTGTCATTTATCAGAAGGTAAACACTTGTCTTCTCAAACATCTGCAGGGCCTTCTCCATGGCACATGACATCCAATTAAAAAAACACCTTCTTTTCAAGCATTTGCTTCTGACCTTGTATTGAGTTGTGACAACAGGTGTGAGGAGACCAGAACAAAAAACAGACAAACAGCAGCATCAAGTCATCAAGTATACAGCCCAGTTCTGTTTTTCTGCTTCTCTGAAGGCAAGAAGAAGTAACGGAGAGCAAAGGAGAGGGCAGGAGTACAAAACAGCAGATTATCAATTTAAAAAATGGGGTTTGAGAAACTATTTACAACTGTCAGGAACTACTTATAGTACAAGACCTATCAAGTCAAAGATCTAAGAGAAACTGAAGAATCCTTCTACAGCCTCTAGACAAGTTGGAGAAAATGCAAGACAAGCACACAATGTGTAAGCATCACTGACAAGTGACTTCCAGTTTGGATGCATTAATATAGGAAGTGCTTTTGCATGAACTGTTTAGGAGCAGCAGAGTGAAAACCTTTAGTAATATAAGAAAAAACTCCTGAGCCTGTCACAGACCACTACTTATTTTTGAACAGTTACACCACCAGGTTCCTATCCTGAAGATATTCAGGACATGTAGAAAACTTGCTGGTTATTTAAATATTGTGATAGCTCACGTTCCACTCAACTGCGCCTATTGTTTCACCTCTTTTTGCATCTTTCTGCATTCAGGTAAGAATGAAATCTAACAGGAGGAACTGGACACTTTATTGTCTTCGGTTTTGCTCCTTATCTATTGGCATTCAACCTTAACCTCCCCTTTTGAGATGGCTAGTGACCGATTTAGAAAGCAGACTGAGAAACTTTAATGTTCCATATCATACACTGAAGCAGGACACATACAACTCTACACAAATAACCTACTAGGGACTCCTATAGCGGCCTCTGAATCTGCGTTCTCTACTCCTAGAGCGGCTGCGCCTGCGTTCTTTGCTCCTGCTCCGCTTCCTTTCCCGGCTTCTGCTCTTTTTCCTTTCCCGATCTCGGCTCCGTTTGCGATCTTTACTTCGGCTCCTCTTCCTGTCATGGCTTCGACTTCGGCTCTTGCTCTTTTTTCTCCTGAGAAAGGAAAATACGACTTTGATTAAACCTTCCACAGTTCCCGTAACCTGATGTCACAGCCACTGACAGGATGAAGCTTCTACCTGTCAGCCTTTATGGCAGCTCCTCTTGCTGAACAGGTGGTTAAGCATCTCAGCAACCTTGCACAATTTATCATGAGCAGCAAAAAGTGCTCCAAAGCCTAGTACATACTCAATGCAGTACTTCATATGTCTTTCCAACACACTTCAATTACATCATCAAGATGCTAAGAATAAATTACATTTTTGCAATGAAGATATGAAGGAAGATGCAAGTCTGAAGGAAAGGTTAGTTTCTCTTGATGCTCCTTGCGATCAACCTTAACATACTGCCCTAGAGTTTTATTTCCTACTTGCTACTCCCATACATAAGCCCCTTGCTTTTCTAGGGTCTGTGGCTCTTACAGGTTTGAGGAAAACTAAAGAGCCTCATAATATTATCTATTTATTTAGAAAATGTAAACTTTCAAAATCTCATATACCCAAAATCTCTTCACTGAAGAACAGCAAGTCACTGTTGCACTGTTGGCAGACTAATTTCGGATTTTAATTTATATTTTGCAATCTTTGCCTTGGATTTGCTTGCTATTTGCTGCCTTTAAAAACATGCATGCACATTATCCATAAAACACATTAAAGAGATGCTTCAAGCAACTGCTTAAGGTAGTAATTTACCTCAAACTGAACTGTGGGGATAACCAACTTTACTGCTAAAGTGAAAATTCAAAACATTTGCTACTGAACTGAGCTTTCACCACTTCTGTTTGGGGTTTCTGCTTACACCTTCCAGCATTTTTCAGTGTGGTCACTAACACACTTTAAAGCTTTGTATGTATCCTAAAAACATTCATCTTTTTTACTTTCGATGGCTTGTATAAACTCACTTCTAGCTGGTTTCAATTACTGAAGCAAAAATCTCTCACATTTAACTTTGCCTAACCATGACTAACAGCTTTTTCTCTCCAATCTCCACCTAGGAAGACAAACTAAAACCATCTTTGCATTTATCCCAAGAGAAACATTTTGACATGTGGTTTTAAAAACTCAAATATTTATTTTTGATGTGTTTACCTATAATACTCCACTATCTACTTAATTATTTTTGTGTGGACAGAAGCTGTTGCATCAATACATGTTATGCAGAAGCTTCACAATGTCTGATACCACCCAGAAACCCTGAGTTATCTGTCTGCATCAGCAGCATTTAACCACACTTCCTTCAGTGGTGCAAACTGTGGCAAAAGTCTCTCTCTCCTTAGATCCATCATTTACCAGCATCTCCCTAAGTTATAATCCTCAAACACTACCATAACTCCAAAAAGTACTACCTTTAGCTCAATACACTGGGCAGTACCAGTAACTAGTAACTGCAGCTGATCTTCAGTAAGGACAGCAACTACTTGCTACCCAACAGCGAGCTCTTTGCATGCAAAAACTTCTACCAAGACCCACACTGTGCCTTCCAACCACGATCCATCCAGTCCAGACCACTAGAAACACGGCAGATTCTTAATCTTGCCAATTTCTGAAAAATTTACTGGTTTGCAATTTTGAGAGCTGCACACTGACTGCCATTTCTTAGGTGTTGATGTTTGCTGTGGATTATGGGTTTCCTAACAGTTGGCATCTTCTTTCAGTATTGTCCTGAAGGAAATAAGGAATATCCTGTAGATACTGTCACTGTAAGCAATGTAACCTACAGCCAAGCAAGGAGTCAGATAAAGCCCATATGCACCTTAGCCTTCAAAAAGAGTACACTATCACAAGTCACATACCAAATGGCATAGTTTGACCTTTAAAGATTATGGGGAACAACAGCTCCTGAGACAAGCTTCATACTGCCAGGGAGCCACAGAAAGAGAATACTGAACTTTCTAGCCGTTGCTAACTCAAACACTGAACCAAGGAGACACAACAGGAGCAACATTTCTAAACAGACTAGGGTACCATTAGAAAAGCAGGAAAGAGGTGAAACCATCACACAACAAATAACACTGCAAGATTAACAGCAGCAAAACTGGCTTCTATTTTAGAATAGTTATTTTCCCAAATTTAAATTTGCTGATTTTCTTAACTAGAAACAGAAAATCAGAATATACAGGTCCAACCTGAAAATGGGACCATGACAAGACAGTCTTTAGTCTTAGAGGTTACAGTAACTAAGGAAAGGAACTGAAATCATTTTACTACAAAGCAAAGTCAGAATCAGTTCTAGAACTGCTCCTCTTTTAGACCCCAGGTTGTATTTTGAGACCAGCCACTCAGATAAGCACAGTTTTACATGCTACATAGATGCATTTCAAAATAACAAAAATTCAGACCTTAAAAATACTGGGAGCTGCTAGTTTTGATGGAGTTTTTGTGATATCAGTTTCTGGCATAAGAACACTGCTGACAATATTGCTGACAATGCAGATTTAGAGTATTACCACTTTTAGATTATTAGATTCCAATGTAACATTGGACTTGTTGTTTCCCAAATACCTGGATCCCTTCAGCATTTCATCTGTACGATTTTGAAGGATGACAACAGCAAGCGTGCTTATCTCTTAAGTCAGCTGTGTATCACAAGATTCACTGGTTACTCATCTACCATTGCTATTCTTCCTACATCAATTATCTCATCACCAAGTGATGCTGGTGAAGTACAGGATTTACTTTACACACCTAAACACCTTCTATTTATTTGAGGTATCTAACAGACTCTTTCAAGCAAGGAGTTTTGATTCGATTTTTTTATTTGATTCCAGACTGTTTAGACCATCAGGAGGTGTCCAGAACCCAGAATGCCTCCTGGAGAAGGTGGGCAAATACTTTTCTTTAGAAATGTTACAGTACATTTTATGAAGTTTATATTGGAAATACAAAAGAAAAGAAGTGGATCCAACAGCCTAAACCTCTCCAAGAAAACCTCAATATCTTTAAATACTTTGAACTGCTCCAAATCACTTAAAATTCTACACAAAATACATTTTGAAAATACGATATTCATTGCATCACTAAAGCAAAAAAGAAATTAAATATGCTGACACCATCAAGTCCGTCTTTTTAAGTAACACTGACTTTTTCCACAAGTGAGGACATCAATAACAAGGGTGTTAACTACAGTTGCGTACAGAATTGCGTAACTCCTGCACTTTCAACAATTTCATATAGAAAGCTTTTCTGGTTTGTTTTCCTCAACAGTAGAAACATGCATTCACAAGTTTACAAATATCAGCAGCCTCTCTGCAAAACGCATAGGATTGGGCAAACACTTACTTCTTGCTGCGTTCTTCGTGGCCATTGGCACTGCTCAATTTGTTCTCATCCTAAGCAGGGTTGATAGAAGAACATCGTGAGGACGAAGCGGAAACATTTCAAGTGGTCAAAGGGTAATGGGAATAGGAATAAGAAAATACAAAACAAAAATTTTAATACTAAATTACTTGTTTACAGTTTAATGTGGAAAACTTTAGAAAATTTAGGTAGGCATGTTTAACCACTTTGCTGCTTAATTTTAAATCACACAATTACAAGACTTACATCATTTAGAAGTGTATATTAAGTTGTAGATACTTCCTTACATGCTTTAGAGAGCAAGTTATCCTGTAGAATTCAGCACTCAAGTGGTTAAATGTTATATCTATAAAGTGTAAGAGGAAAATTGAGGTCTGTGTTTGTGTGCCCCTCTGATCAGTACCAAGGCTATATCTCTGCCTAAGCCCCAGTGGCTACGCTAGCAGCCAGCCACTATGGATTTCCTGTGACCGTTGCCATTCTCGAGATCTTCGCTCATTTTCGTTGAAGGGTTGTAAGAGCTTGATGTCACCTCTGTCACACATCTCGCCCTGAAGCAAACAGGGATTCACACTGCTTTAGTAACGTCGACTCCCATGAAAGTCATCAATAATCCACCAGTCCAGCCTAAACATTCCCTATTTCCATACCTGTTTACATGGAAAATATCCATGTTAAACCAGGACACAAGAATTTCAACATAACAATTTACAATTTTTTCTTCAAGTTTTTAACATAACTGCTAAAAATTACATAAACTAAATATACCACTTAAAGCTTACAAATGCTCATCCAAAATTCATGACATAGTTGTAATAAACACTGGAGAACAGACTAACAATAGCTGCTAAATAACTGATGTATTTTCTTTACAGTTTAATTGCATTAGTTACATCCAAAATACAATTCCTAAGCCACTTAATACACATTTCTTGTAAAACCAGTGCTAAAGCATGCATGAAATTAACACTTCACCACCAGTTGGTGATAAACCAAAAAGACAGTATTCATTTGCTGCTGGTTTAGATAAAAGACATCACTACACTAATTGATAAAAAATTTCCATTAAAAATGGTATTTCCTAATTAAACAACTAGGACAGAAGAACACAAGAACTTATTTTAGAGGGCCACCGCGGACTGTGATACTGTCTTTTACTTGCTAGGAACATTCTGTTCAGGGATCCAAGAATTTCCATCAATTCATTCACTCAGCAATAGATTTCCTCTGCCCTGCTCAAAGATTAACCACCACCAGCCCTTCGCATTAAAAGCAAGTCTCGCTCCTCTTGTACTGAGCAGACTTTTCGAATGTTTACTTGCCATGGGACTGGTGAAAAGGGTATTCTTGGAACCCTGCTGTTTTCCCAAACCACTACATTCACCTTGTTGCTAAACCAAACTGGACCTAGCAGTTTTAGGAGGTTTTTGGTTTCTTGGTTTTTTGGATGGGTTGGTTTCGATTTTGAGTTGTTGGTTTGTTTTTTTTTTTGTTTGGTTGGGGTTCTGTTTTGGTTGTTTGGTTTTGGTTTTTGTTTTGTTTAGTTTTGGGTGAGGTTTTTTTGAGTGATTTGTTTGTTTGTTTGTTTAGGGTTTGGTTTTTTTTTGGATGGTTGTTTGTTTTAAACCTAGGGGACCACGGTACAGCGATACGTCACTCAATTACTACCTTATGATTGACAGTTCACACTGGAATCAAAGGTGAATTCATGGGAGTAGAGGTGAGATATCGTTAGGCAAGTCTACAAAGAGAGATAGATGGGCATTTATTCATCACGCTGAAGTGAAACTACTGCACAATATAATTACATTAACAGTATATATTTACTTGTAAGTTACATGTAATGCATCTCCAATAAGACAAATCATGAGGGCTCCAGGGGTGTTAGTTTACAGTTCAGCAGCAGTTTCATGAATAATGCTAAATTAAGGTAAACAAGACCTCACTGGCACATTTTTCTCACCTTCTTGTAAGGAGCTTCAAGCATTGCTTCAATATCAATATCATCAGCCATTTTTAAGGACACCTGAAAGAAGCAAAATCCACTTTAGAGAGAAAACATCTCTGTGCTCCACGTTCCCAAGGCTTTTGCTTAAGAGGCCACCACTGTGCTGGCTCAAATTCACAAAGCAAAGCCTCATTTCCAACAGGAACTGCAAGGAATCTCTGCCCAGTGAGACGATAAATAATACAGTGCAAACCAATTACAGCTGCAAACAACAAAATGCCATTCAAAACAATTAGCTAGTGGAAACCCCAGAGGTATTCCACCTTTCTTTCAACATGAAGGTCACGGATCATTTACGATACAGAAACACAGGTCTGGTTGTCATCTTGGAAGGACCCAAGCTTTGCTGGAGGACCAGAGAAGCATTTAAAGAACATGGAACAAACATCTGACAAACCTGTTCACAGCTTCCCAGCATCTGATACTACCACATTTACTAATTTGAAGACTTAAAGGACTCTGTGGTCCTTTGAGAAATGCAGCCTGCTGCATAATGTAACCCACAGAAGAAACAGTTATGATTCAAGCATTAACAGCTCCTGAAGGACACACGGGATGCATCATTTCTGGAAATTCAGGTTTGAGGCAAAAGACCTGGCACGCTATGCAATACTAGTCACTACAAACTTTGTGTTTTTTTCTTTATAGAGGTGCTTCACTTCCTCAAATATCTTAACAGAGTTAAGTTTCTCTCCTTTTTCTTTCTTAAGCTCAAAAATGGCCAGGCCTCTAGACTCAAGTCCAAGCCTAAGATCTTCGTGCATGTGCAGTAGAAAATGAATTTGTAATCATACAGGTTAATTCTTGTATCATTTACAAGCGTGGCCACACGAACTGTACTGTCTAGGGACTTGGCCAGCATAAATAAAATCAGTCCAACATTTCAAAATCCTTTAAGCTGTCCCCTCATAACTGAGAATACGATGCCAGAGCTGCACCTCATGCAAGACTCAAGTTGCTCCACAACCTCCTTCTGACCATCACTCATTAATACGACCAAGAGTAAGAGAAAATCCGTTAGTAATGAGAGCACTGGCAGTTCACACTCAACTACTGAACTAAGGCAAGCTAAGCCCACCTTCAAATTCCCACGCTATCACTTACAAATACAACTGTGGGTAGTTTACATGTGCTTATTGCAGTATTTACATTCAGCTTTTCAAGTCCAGCTACGCACATTGTGAAATTTAATTCACCACTGCTTCACCAGTATTTCGTAGGGACAAACACAGCAATATGATTAAGGACCACGAAAAGGCACCAGGTCAAGCCCAGATTCTACAAGACAATTTCCAACGGTGACAATTCCCACCAACAATTACATTTTCACATGTGTATTTTAGCCAACATATCCAGCTTCACCCTGAAGAGTGGTAGGCAAAGGCAGGAATGGGGCCGTAACAGGAGCTACCAAATCATCGGCGGCATGGAAAAGTAGGGAGGGAGTGACTACCACCACCCTCAATCAAATGAATGACCTATCATCGAGTTTCTGCAAAACAAAGGTCCTAGATCACACAGCATTTAGCTGTGAAATTCGCTGTCACAGAGCACTACAGATGCTAGCAAATGTTTTTAAAAAGCAATGTTTAAAAAAAAACACACACAAAATCAGCACCGAAGTTTAGAGAAAGAGCTTTTCATTAAACAAAGACATGCTCTGTGACCCTGAACCACAACCAGTTGACAACTAAAGGCACACAGAAAAAAAAAACTATCACTGTACTATTGCTTGTGTTTCTGTCTTTTCTTAGTCATTTATTAGACCACCACAGATAAGAGCTACAGGAACCTTTGGTCTCTCGGTGCAATCTGTGCCCTTTGCACTCTGTATAAAACACGCTCGCTGGTGTGACACCCATTTTTATCGGAATACTTTCTGTTCACAAAACACAGACCTGATATCGCCAAAATAATTCATGGAATGCATACAATAATGCTACGTGTGAAGTTATTAAAAATCTTGAAACAAGAGTCCTTATTAATTTCAAATCAGCATAAAATACAGACTGATGACTGCATTCTGCATTAAACGCGGAAGCTCAAAAAAAATCAGAAAACGTTTTCAGCTTCCTCGAAAAGGCTGTATATGCCTGACACCTCTGCAAAGAGAAAAACAAACATAAAAATACCCAACAACGAAAAACCATCTAAAGAAGGAAGAATGACATTTGAAATGCTGTGCATCTACAGAAAACCTAGACATGAAATACACTGCTAATACACTGACCTACCCAACATTTTAAAGCAAATTCCATCTCTTTTTGACTTCATATTACATCAAAAGAGTTAAAAAATATCCTCTTCTAGAAATAATTTGGAAATAGAAAAAAAATGCACTCTCGTTTTTGAAGAAGCCTGTAAACGCACCAGGAGAGCTTAGGGCGAACGTGGACGCCCCGGAAAGGCAGATCGCCTCTCAGCAGCATCTCTGCTCACCAGGTTCCCACTCGTGATCCTTTGCACTCTCCCAAAGCCAACGCAGCTTAACAATTCCAGGGAGTCGAACATATTACTGCGCTACAATTAACTGGGCCCATTCTACCGGGGCTCCCGGCCCTCTCCGAGCACTGCACCACGCCAACGTCCTCCACACCACCCGCCCAGAGGCTACTGCGCACTGAGAGCTGGCGGCTCGCGGCGGCCTAGCGCTTCCCAGCCTCCCGTCATTCCCCGCCGCATCTCACAACGTAAACAGCCCCACCGCAGCGTCCCGCCGCTCCGCCCGGGCCCTGCCCGCTCCAGCTGTAATAGCAGGGACAGAGCTTTGCGCTGTTCTGTCGGGCCGCTCCACACAGCGCCATCGTGGGGGGAGCCGCGGAGGGACAACGTCGCGTCGGTGACTGCAGGCCCGCCCGCTACGTGGCCATACAAAGGGCCAAACCCTGCACCGCCGGGTCCCGGTCTCGGGGCAACTCGGCCGGAAAAAGGCGATCATGGTCACGGGACGGGGACGGGCCTCCTGAGCCACCTCTAGGCTAGCGACAGAGCGCTCCGCAGGCCAGGCCGCAGCTCGCTCAGCAACGGGGTCTGGCTCCCGAACAACAGTTACCTGTGCGGCGGGCGGATGCTGTGTTCGCTCGGTCGCCCGACGTCCGGCGATGAGAACGGCGACTCCCGATCCCGGCACGGGCTGCGCCGGCGGTGGGGGGATGGGCCGAGGGCTCGGGAGCCCTCTCCAGGCGTCTAAAGCTCAGGTGTGCGGCGCGCTCAGGCAGCCCCAGCGTGGCAGGTGGCGAGGGGCGGCGCGACCGTGGCGAGCGGTCCCCGGAGCAGAGCTGGGCCCCGGCTCCGGCACGAGCAGCTGCTCCCCGAAATGGCGCCCGCCGCCTCTCGCTGCCAGCAGGATCGCTCGCGGCACGGGGGCGCCCAGCGCACGGCGCAGGGGCTCTCGCGAGATGCAAAGGCAGACAAGGCGCCCGCGCCTCCCACCTCTCGCGAGACACCGCGCCCGGAAGCGGCGTCTCAGACGCTCGCGAGATGCGGGCGGACGGGTGGGGCTGCCGCGGTGCTCTCGCGCGAGCCGCCCCTGCGGGGGTGCGGGGCTGAGCGGTGAGCGCGCGCTTCGTGAGCGTCTGTGGCTCTCGGCCTCATCACCGGCACCCCTTCTGTGACAGGGACGGAGCGCTGCCAGCTTCGCCCTGGCCGGCCCTGGCTCTCTGAGAGCACCGTAGAGCCGTGGGCGGTACCGAGCGCTGTCCTGGATGATCCGCTCAGTGAATCAGGCTAGATAATCATATCCTGGGAGTAGCGGTCAACGGCGCGGTGTGCAGAGGGCACGTGCAGACCTCCAGGGGTCCGCAAGGAATCCAGTGCTTTTCATCATTGATGTGGGCCGTCAGGTGCACTCTCAGCAATTTCGCAGGTGACACCAAGCCGACAGTTGACGTGCCGGAGGGAAGGGAAGCAGCTTTCAGAAGCACTTGGCCTGGCCGAGGTTTTCCCGGTTGTGGGCTGGCTCTGCAGCGCCCGGTGACGGCAGCTATAAGCCGCTCTTCCTCAGCGCCAGAACTCTACCCACAGGCGCCGGGGAATTTGTTTAACCCGCGCCCCTCGGGAGGGCGCAGAGGGTCATGAGTGGCTGTGGGAGGTGCTTCACCCCCTTCCGTAGGTGGCGGAAGGGATCACACCGAGTTAACAAACGAAAAGGCGACGAACTAAAATGATCGTCTTGCAGTTTTCCCACACCGGGAGTCGAACCCGGGCCGCCTGGGTGAAAACCAGGAATCCTAACCGCTAGACCATGTGGGACTGCGTGAGAGTTACAGTCAACGCGCCGCCTGCTGCCTACTCCGCCTGTCTACAGCGCCGCCTGCTGCTTTTGACGACTCCACTGGTGCTGCGTACCCTACCGGCCCTGCCGGCTGTTCGCCCTGTTCACGCTGCCTACGCCGCCAGCCGGAGAGTGCTGGGGGGGCGAGCAGTGGTTGTCTGGTGGGCACCGCTCCGCCTCGGCTTCGTGCAGCCGCACCGAAAGTCGCACCCCGGGGTTGTGGGAGCGCTCGGACGCGTGCCCGAACGACGTGACCAAACCCGGATCGGGGCTGCCTATAGGAGCCCAGGCAGGCTGGTCTGGAAATGCACGGGCACGGGCTGCAAGTGAGGCAGTTGGACTGCAGCACCTCAGCAAGTTACGAGGGAGTTTTCGGTCTAAGTGAAGAAGGCTGTTGTGCAAAAGCCAACAAAATTCGCAGTTGCCCATCTCTAAGTCATTCACATTTTCATGGTTAAAAGATGGGAGTGGAGGAAATAATGGGGAGGACGAACAAATTATGTCTCACCTAAAAAAGTACAGAAATGGGCTAAAAGCCACAAATGTGCTTCTGTAAAAGTTCTAGCAATCAAAAAATAAGGTGGAACAACTGGACTGGCCAGTTCTGACTGAGATGACCTTATCAGAAATTGGCACAAGGCAGGTAGACAGTGGGCTGCTGCAGGTTACAGATTCTACAGGGAGACACAACTAAATTGTGCATGTGGAAGAGAGATGCTGGATGCCAAAGAAAGCTCAGAGTCAATATGCCTCAATGATTTCAATCTTCTGACATATAACACAGAATCTCTGTTCTTAGAAAATTAGGACCAAAATAGGCAAAAGGAAGTATCAGGACTATTGCTGTGAATGATTTTTGCATGCAGTAGGGATAGCAGTGAGATCAGAGGGACTGCCAAGGCAAAAAACATCATCATAATGAAAAGTACCCAGTTATGCCACACTGAGTGACACATCAGCATATGATGGAGATGCTACATTTTAGAAATACACAAAAGCTTGATTTTTGGAGATCTGTTTGGGCAACACAAAAAAAGCAGCTGAGTTGAGTGCTAAGATGTATGAGGGGCTTCATTCACAACCATGCTGTTAAAAAAGCTACGTGTAAGAGTGAGTATAGTGTATTCGACATGGTATCATTAAAAGAACAGCAACATTAAAACAATAGCAACACAGAAAGCTCTCACAAAGGAGCTTATTTGAAAATGAATGAGCCAAAAGGGTACCAGAAGAGTGACTATTACTAAAATGTCTCAGAAGAGCTTATATCAGCAGGAGGGGGAAAAATCGCTCACGAATTGCCAAGAAATCGACATAGCAGCCCTGTCCCAGTGGCAGACCAGGAGATCGCCAGGTTTTTGGTAGCTGAGAAGCTCAGGGGATCCTGGTCCTCAGCCGGCTCTGGCTTCTCTCATAAGGTAGGAGGGGAGAATCATGGGCAGAGCCACAGCCACCGTGGGCTAGTTAAACACCCCTGCACACTGAGCAAGGTCGATCAACAAGCAAGTGACTCACCTGGGCACGTCCCAGCAGCCTGTGCAGTCAGTTGTAGAGATCCAGCCATGGTTACAACTAGGCTGAGGGCTGCTGCCGGTAGAGCTGTGAGTACCCAGACAGAGGTTCTACACAGACACTTGGGTGTCCAGCCCTTGTGCTGGAGCCTGGCTTTTGCAGTGGAGAGTGGCAGAGACAACACCTGTGTTAGATGTGAACAATCTGCTCAGCCTCGTGGCTGAGCTGAAGGAGGAAGTTGCAAGGCTAAGGACTGTAAGGGAATATGAAGAGGAGATGGACTTGTGAAGCCAGGCTCTGCAATCCGTGAGGGAGGGGCAGCAGGTGTGGGTGGCACAAGAAGCAGCAGATCAATGGGTACCAACTTTTCGGAAGGGACAGACAAGGAAGAAGAGGTGGCAGAGTGGCCCTTGGTGTTAGGGAAAGATATAAAAGCATGCAAATTAATGAAAGTGATGATACAGTTGAGTCCCTATGGGTAACAAACAGTAGTAAGGTCAGCAAGAGTGATATCATAGCTAGAATCTGTTCTAGACTACCCAGCCAGGATGAAGAGGTAGAAGAAATACTTTGTAAGCAGTTGAGAGCGGTCTCACAATCTCTGCTCCTTGTTCTTGTGGGAGATTTCAACTTTCTGGATGTCTGCTGGGAATGCAACACATCAGGGGGAGAACAGTTCCAGAGGTTCCTGGAGTGTGTGGAGGATAACTTCCTCAAACAACTGGTGAAGGAGTCAACCAGGGAAGGGACCCTCCTGGGCCTGCTTCTTGTGAATGGTGAAGAACTCTTGGGGAAGTAAAGGTTGGAGACTATCTAGGGCTCAGCAGTCCTGAGGTGGTTGAGTACTCTATTCTTGGGGAAACAAGGGAAGGGGTTAGTAAAACTTCTACCTTTAATTTCTGGAGGGCAAACTTTGGCCTGTTCAGGAGACTGATTGACAAAGTCCCTTGACAGGCCACCTTGAAGGATTTAGGAGTCCAGGAAGGCTGCACATACTTCTAGAGGGAAGTCTGAAAGGCACAGGAGCAGCTGTCCATGCCTGCTGAAAAACAAGTCATGGGGAAGGTGTCTGGCCTGGCTGGATAGAGACTTTTGGCTGGACCTCAAGAACAAAAGGAGAGTCTATGACCTTTGGAAGAGGAGACAAACCTCTCATGAGGACTATAAAGGTGTAGTGAAGCGGTACAGGGACTAAAAATAGGCCACCAAAATGGTAAACAAAGCTATTGAAATAAAGCTGTTATTTTAGAAATAAAATGCCTCTAAAAATGTGAAGGTGGTGCAGACCATGTCCATAGGCCAGCAGAAAAGATCCTGGACAGGTTTTGGAGATGTGCTTGTCTCCAGTGCTCTCACAGATGTGTCTGTGCCTGTGCCCAGTCCTGGATCTCTCTTGGCCTGCCCTTGGCTCTACCTTGTCATGGCTGTCACTGGGCTGACCCTGATCACTACTGATGTCTTGATCCTAACCCTAACCTGCAAGTCTACAGGTTGGCCTCATATCTTACCCACCCATCTGGCTCCAGGCTGCCATGTGGGACAACTCTGGCATGGTGGGGCTGACTGTGGCCCCTTACAGATGTGCTGTCTTGGGAGATTACCTGAGTTTGCATTCGGTAGTCCCTTGAGATGCTGCTCAGTTCCTTTCTCCTCTAACAGCTGTTCAGGAAGGGCAGCCACAGAGGAACTTAGAGAAGCATTCAGGTTGTCAGCATCCAGCCTGTGTTCACAGCACTCACATTACAAGAACTTGTTCACTGAGCTGATCCACTGCATAGTTATCTAAGATCTTTAACAAACTAGCAAGGAACAGCTTTCCAAATGGTTTGCCTAAAGCTGGGCAGATGGATGCTGAGAGGAGCTGCATCTGCCTGGCAGTTAGTGCAGCAATTGCAAACAGGGATTGCTTGGCCTTGCAGTGCTGGCAGCTACAGGTTCAGAGGCTTGACTACTCCCTGTAGTTCCACAGTAGAGCAAAGACCTTTCTGCTGTTCCCACTGAGAGTCCTCAAACCCTTGACTGTAGGAGGAAGCATGAAAGATAGAGAGTAATAAAACACCTCTTGCATTCATTATAGGACTTCTTGTTATCAGTATGTATCAGTGAGCAGACAGAACTCAAGACACCATCCTGGGGAAAAAGGGATTACATTCAAGTTTTAGGAAATCAAATCTGTTTGATTTCACTGGTAGGATGTAGTGAGAAATAACAGCCTGCATATACTTCATCTGGGGACATCTATATACAACAAAACAGGAGACTTTTTGTTGGTGATGGTTAAGAAGAGGAACCATGGGGTGAAGCTGAGAAAACTTAGGCAGATTATAATGCAAAACACTCTAACAGATGTCTGAATGACTACCCCAGGAGACAACAAGGCTAGCAAGAAATACTTCCAGAAAAGCCACGGCAGTGGTGAGAAATGGTGGAGGTGACTTGTTGAGTCCACACCTTCCTTTAGTTCTGCAGTCTTCACTATGGAACTTCCCTTCTAGGTTTCTCACAGTGATAGAGATCCAATTAACTTGTTATTACTTCTTTAAGACTGGTGTCTCAGATGGAAATTGTAAATAAAACTTTCCCAGAGAATTTAAGAGAGAGTTCAAGAGGAAGGACTCTCAAGGGGCTGAACAAAGTATAAGAGATACATTTATCCCATTTCCGTTGGGATTAAAATCCGGTATAGTTTGAAGCACAGCTTGTTCTGGGCTCTCTTCTTGCTTCTCTCCTTCTGACCTTGCTTTCTTCTCTCTGTTGACTATTGTTTGGGTTATTGGTAAGAACCCTGACTGGGGGCAGGGAGAGATAATATTGTATTAGCTGATAACAGCCCCTAGGCTTTATCCAGGGGGATATCCAGGGTGGGTAGCTGAGCTATTGTCTAGTTGTATATGTATATATGTATTTGTACATCTTTATTACCTTTTATATTTAGTCTACTTTTGTAAATAATTTCATTTTACTTCCAAATTGTGTGTAATGTGTACCCCCATTTACTTTTGGGGGTAAATCCCAAAGTCTGTGTGTTGCAAAATGACCACACTTCTAATGGTCTGAAGGAAAAAAACATCAGACTGCAGGATTGTCCTGGAGTCCTGTATACCCCTAAATTCCTCTCCCTCTGTGGTTTGAATGGGAGAGGGAACGGCATGAAAAGACCTGCTTCCTCCCTTCCCTCCCCCCTTGCCCTGCAGGCGTGAAGGGGGGGGAGCAAGGGGCCCTTCCGGCAGGAGGAGTGCCCGTGCAGTGCCCGCCCTGGAATCAGGCTGGGATTGGCTGTGGTCTTCGCACCTAGGCAGTGGTAACTCTGCTCTTTGTCTAGGAAGGGTATAAATATTGGGGGACTTCTTGCCTTTGGGGTTCCTGCCTTAGAGATCCTGCCTGCCTGAGCGTTCTGCCTGCCTGAGACTTCTCCCCCCCCCCGCCTGGATACATTCTGCAGAAGGAGCCTGGCGCTCTGCTCCAAAGGACTGCTTCACCCATTAGTGCTTATTAAGGTCTTAACGACTCTCCTATGGCTTCTGAAAGAGAACCCCAGCAGACAGGCAGCTGGACCACCCTTTTCAGCCAGCCCGACTGTGAGTTGTTTGGCTCAGCTTTATTATTAAGAAAAAAAAACGCTAAAAAATAATAGTTAAAGCCTTTTCCAACTTGTGACTTCCAAAATAGTCAAATTATCGATGGCATCCTGTAGATTTTCTCAAACGAGCTGAATCTGGTAATTAAAACTAAATTAATTTCTGTATATAGTTTTGGGGGCGGGTTTTTGGGAAAACAAAATAACTCTATTTTTACATAAATTCCTGACTCGGCCACATTAATTCCCTGCCTCCACAACAAGGATTAGCTTGAGAAATTACAGCTTCCACCCATGGCTGAGAACTAGACTCAATTCTCAGCAAGAGCATTTGCCACAGCCAAGCCAGACAAGTCAAGCAACTCCTGCACCCAATGGGTGTACACAGTGGTGCCAGCTCAGTCTTGTATTGTGGAAGAATTTCCCACCAGTCGAGGACATAAAGTCATAAACATGGGTAACTGGCGCTGAGAACGTCCTTGGTTCCCAGCGAGGCTAGGAAATCGAGATGTAAACAGCTGAGCACCCCACACACAGCTGCAGTGGGCAGAGACTAGATAACCAAGGGGGCTGGAGTGGGTGGTCTGGAAGGCTGACCCTTAGAATGTTGTGATAAGTTAACCTATGCACACCTTACATGTAACTCTGGACCCTCTGACTGTAACCAATCTTAAGCTGAGCACGCCTCTTGCTAGAATGCATATAAGTCACTGTATCACGGAAATAAAGTGGATTTGACCATCTAACCATATTGGTGAACAAAGAGTCATCTTCCCATAGCGCTCCACCCAACGTGTTTCCCAACATCTGGCGCTCGAACAGAGGAGTCAGGACACAAGCCGGCCGCAGGTGAGACTGCGCTGGGGGCCGGAAGGTTGGCCCAAAGAAAGAAGGGTCTGATCAACTTGTGGGACGTTCTCCTTATCGGAGAGAGTAAGCGTCATTCGGTGCCGCTGGGCCGGGTAGCGCTGCCCCGAGGTGGCAGTAGTCTGGACGTTCATTTCCGGAGTGAACAGCCTGTGTGTAAGGCAGGTAAGGCCCACAGTGGATTTGCTGGGGCACTGCGTTTGCTGGCGTATTTATCTCGTGAGAGAAGTTCGCCGGACACTGAGCTCTGAGAGCTGCTGGCCCGGGCGTGTGCGCAGGGTCATGCGAGTAAAGAGCCTCCCATGATTTTAAGATAGAAAGTGCAGCGGGAGGTCGGAGATGCACTGTGGGACGCGGTTCTTAGCAACGGAACAGACTCTGAGTCGACCCGACAGCTAAGTCCCGCCCGGCGGGAGGTGCTCCGCGCGTTACTAAGGATGAAAGCCGAATGCAAGGCGGCGGCGGTGGTTCTCCTGGTACTTCTTGCCCCGCCGGCCGTGGCAAACAGTTCAGACGTGTGCGCGGCGCCAGGTTTCTCCTCCACCCCCGCCCCGAGCGTCCCGAAGAAAGAAAGCTCCGTGGTTCGGTTTTTCGGTCTCGGCAGAGCTGCTTCTGTTAAAGGCGTGGCTCGGAAGGTTGCCAGCTCTGTGGCGGAGTTGAAAATGAGCGTGCCGTACGATCCCGGCGGGCACCCATGTCGCCCGCCGCCCGCCCCACCTCCGCGCCTGGTAACCCGATTGTAGCCACGTTGACCGCAGGAGCAATACGCGGTTCGCAACGAGGTTGCCGGCGATTTGCCTTTATAGTACCATCTGTGACTGAAGCAGAGCCTGCGAGCCGCTCTGAGTACACAACTTTGCCGCGAGGCATGCAGACCACACCAACTCTCTGCTGATTGTTCGTTGCAAAGCATTTGCAAGCCCCCGAAAAGAACTGGGCGTGTGCAATTGTTTATCACTATGTGAATGACTTTGTTTTCTGTCCCCGCTGACGAGTCTTAGTCTCCGAGAGACATCTCGTCTTGCTTCAGCTCTGTGGGCTGCGCGTAGAAAGCTAAGGACTTTTTGATCGGTCTAGCCGGAGCGCTAGGAGAGACGCACTTGGGACTGAGTTGTTGCGGCTGCCTATAGCGATTCACTGACACACCCATGATGGCGGCTGCCCGTAGCGACTCACTGACACACCCATAGTGGCGGCTGCCCGTAGCGACCCGCCGGCAGCCAGTTACAATCGCTTCTCAGCTTGGAAAAGTTTTCGGCCCTGCCGCGCGGAGGGCGGCTGCCTGCCGCTGTGTGTACTGTGTCGAATCTGCCGCTGTGGCCCGCGCGTCCCCGCGGATGACTGCATGCGATACGGGACACGGACTTTTAGTTTTCAGCCGGTAAAAGACGTTACTGAATGTAGAGAGGAACGGACGGTAAAGAGAGAATGGACCGACGGCAGACGCGACCGCACCGGACGGCTCGGGACCCTCCCTTTCCCGCGGCTCGGCGGAACAGTCTTCAGACCCGCCCCCTTCACCGCCGCACGCCCGCCCCATCTCCGACGGACCGCATCCCAAAGCCGAGGGGTCTCCCGCGAGTCTTCAACAGCTGGGGGACTGAGGGGGATGCTGAGGGGATCGGTGGGATGGGAAGAATTTGTGGGTTTCCTTGAGTCGTTTCAGAGTTTAGTCAATTTGCGTTTGTATAGCTACAGTGAGATTAGCAGTTCGATAGCTCACAGCTTCACCTCTGCCTTTTTTCTCTGTCTGTCTTGAAGAGTCTGAGAGGGAGGACGGCAGTTTGGGAGTTTTCAGGGTAGATTTCATGTTGTGTACCAAGGATCGATAGTGGGATGGGAGACGGACGAAAACAGCAAGTGGTGGCTGACCTGAAACAGCTGGGGGTTGGACAAGCTGGAGGGCCGAGGACAAAAGCGGCGCTGCGGCTGCTGGCCTCCTCCCCCCCCTCCTCCCTCCCCCCTCTAGCCACCTGTGGAGGGCCCGCGGGGCCCCGTTCGCCCCCCGCCCGTTGTTTCTTTTACTGATTTTTTTTCTGCCGGAGTTAACTCCTCGTACGGATTTTTTTTTCCCTGCTGGGAGGCAGCGAAGCCTCGAAGCTGTTTTGACAATACCAGATGTGAGGAGAGAGCTCTTCACTGGGAGACTGATTGGATACTGGAATGGGCTCCCCGGGGAGGTGGTAGAGTCGCCGTCCCTGGAGCCCTGGAGCTGTTCAAGGCAAGGTTGGACGTGGCGCTTGGTGCCATGGTCTGACCTTGAGCCCCGTGGTGAAGGGTTGGACTTGGTGACCTATGAGGTCTCTTCCAACCCTGATGGTACTGTGATACTGTGCTACTGCAGACAGATGTCAGAAAGTTTATAGAAATGATAGCAAGAATGACAAGGATGACTTAGTACCATTTTTGTCCCTGTTACAGGCATGGACACGCACAGGTGTATTTTTTAGTCACCTGATGATAACAGTTTGCATTCCGGATGATGGCTGATAGTTCCTGGCTGGGGTATTCACCACCGCCTTGCTGGTTAATTCCTTCTACAGATTAGGCAGCAATGACTTTTGCACCCCCTGCTCAGTGGCAAAAAGAAAAAGAGGGAGATTGCTAGGCCATAGCAGAGATGCCAGTGCCACTGACCATGGGTGGAAACTTATACAGACATGGAAGGCACCAAGCAGGACAGATTAGAACTCAGATGCATTGCCTCTCACAGCGAGGGTGTAGGCACTGAGATCCACATTGCAAGTCACTAACCAGATTCTGGACTAGGAACAGGGAATGATAGAGCTTGTAGGCTAATGCCAGTCAGCTCCTTCCCCCAATAACAGATAAAGACAGGACTAGTATAGAAGCTTACTGGAACAGCTGCTAATTGCAATGAAATGAGCCTTGTGACAATTCTGACTTTTCCCTTTTCTGAGAATACCATGGGATTGTTATCTTCTTGGGTTTTCTTTGCTTTTCTTGAATTTCCTATACCTGATAGATCCTTAGAGTAAGATAAGTTAAGACTAAGGGTTTGTAGTTTTGGGAACTTAGGACATAAGGATGTTATGGGATGTTTTTCTTGGGTATATCTAGGCATTATTGAAAAGGGGAATATGGGTTAGAGGACAGTAGGATAGCAGAAGAAATCTTTTCTTTTCTCGAGATCTTTCCAATCACAGCATACAGACTAGGCCAGTGGATCTGCTAGCCTAGGCAATGGATATGTCTGCATTTGTTCTTGTATCTGCTTGTGTTTGACCATTTATCTTCACAGGCCTTGATGAAGACCAACCTGATTATGACCAACTTGTTTTTTCCTAAAGTGAGCAGAAGTCTTGCTCAGATGGCAGAACTGTGAAAGGACTTGAAAGAAGCACTGACATGATGATTGTATTTGTATGGATCTTAAAGGTTTGGACCATGGCTAACGAATTTGGGTATTTTATGAGTTTTCAGTGATGTGGTTTAATGGAATAGGTTCGGTTTAACAGCTTTGTAAAGGCCAAAGCCCACTCAAATTGGCATAAGATGGCAATGTGACTTTTTTCTCTTGCAAGGGCCCTGCAAGAGATAAAAAAACACTGCCCTAAATTCTGAAAGCAGATGAAGAACTGTGGGAAAAGGCCTAAGTAGAATAGACTGATAGTAACATCTAGGGCATATCTTTGTATTGTATTTAGAGGTTAGTAGTTCTTAAGCACAATAGTCAGACACAGCTCATAGCTAAGGAGTGTAATGAGAACATCGAGTGCATCCAGAACTATGGGAGTCTGAGAAGAATACTTGACAACTGAGTGATCTGCGAATCTGCAGCGTCGACTGCCACACAGAGCCAGCGCAGGCGTGGCACACCTGCACTCTCCTGTGACTGTGATGTTCGTCTGCACTTTTGGGTTTCTGAACGAATTACTTACTGTCGCTTGCAGAAATGGCTTTTGGGATTGTTAGCTAAGCTTGGGTTGTTAGCTTGCCAGACTAATGCTACTGATGAAAGCTCTAACAGGTTTATTCCTTTTGATTGTAGCGCTGTTGATTTGTAGCTGCACCATTCACCCCTGTGTTAAACAGCCTATGATAACTTCCTTAGCAATGAGGGCGGACACTGCGGTTCAAACGACAGTGACAAGGCCCATGTTAGACCTTTAGGTGCTTTTGGAGCAAACAATTGGCGTTATGGTGTTAAAGCATCAAGAAGGGGCCGAGGTCATCTGTTGTGGAACAACAGAACCGCTAAGGCACTTCCCACTGATGTGTTCCTTATTTGTGGTGATAGAGCCTGGCAAGGCATACCAAGAACGTTTATGGAGGTCCATGTTATCTGGGTAAATTGACAATGTTTGCCCCTCATCTTAGTCAGCTCAGGGACCTAGCCCGACGCCGGCCTAAGCGATCTTTAAAATTGAGTCCTAATTGCAATGACAACGTTCAACTGTTATCCACAGCTGCTCGTGTTGCCTTAGCTGTATTTCTACCAGGAGGAGCAGCTGGAAAAGCATTAGTACAGCTAGAGAGACTCGCGTGTTGGTCAGCAAAACAAGCCAATGTCACCACAAAGGTTTTAGGACAACTATTGGTTGATCAAAATAGCCTTCATCATGCCCTGTTGCAAAATCGAGCAACCGTTGATTTTCTTTGCTAGCCCAAGGACACGGCTGCCAGGACTTCGAAGGGATGTGTTGTTTGAATTTATCAGATCATGGTGAGCCCATTCACAAGAGTATAACCTGGTTGAAAGGTCATATTGACAAGATCGAAAAGGAAACATCGACCTTTGATGACTGGTTGCAGAACCTGTTTGGGACAATCCCGGGGTGGTTAAGCAGCTTATTAGGAGAAGGCTTACAGCTATTTGTTATTTTCATAATAATTCTGCTATGCGCTTGTATTGTCTTTGCTTGCATTAAGAAGAGCTTAACTAAGGTAGTTAGCCAGGTGTGGGTTGCTCAAAAAGAAAAAGAGGGAATTGTGGAAGAATTTCTCACCAGTCGAGGACATAAAGTCATAAACATGGGTAACTGGCGCTGAGAACGTCCTTGGTTCCCAGCGAGGCTAGGAAATCAAGATGTAAACAACTGAGCACCCCACACACAGCTGCAGTGGGCAGAGACTAGATAACCAAGGGAGCTGGAGTGGGTGGTCTGGAAGGCTGACCCTTAGAATGTTGTGATAAGTTAACCTATGCACACCTTACATGTAACTCTGGACCCTCTGACTGTAACCAATCTTAAGCTGAGCACGCCTTTTGCTAGAACGCATATAAGTCACTGTATCACGGAAATAAAGTGGATTTGACCATCTAACCATATTGGTGAACAAAGAGTCATCTTCCCATAGCGCTCCACCGAACGTGTTTCCCAACATTGTATCATCAACCTTGGCAAGTGTCCTCTGATCAGGGCCAGCTGTCCTCCAGGTGAAGGCAGCTGATGGTGGCACTTGTGTAGCTGATTCACACACAGCTTGGTGTTTTCCAGCTGATAACATCTCCAAGGGGCAGAGAGCAGCACTGCCCAGCTCCTGCCTTAGGACAGCTTGGTGAAGGCTTATAGGATGGAGAATGAAAACAGCAGAACTCTTACTAGACACAGAGGTGTGAGACACTGTGATAAGAGTAGATGTCTCCTGGGAACCCGTTGGTGAAAATCATGGCCAGAGTCACAATACAGACACCAATGAGGTTAAAGTCGTGCTCCATTTATTGCGGTGCATCGAGTTGGCCTCTCTTCTAGGTTGCGCGGGAGAGAGAGAGAGACACTGGGCTTACACCAATGTGATGCATAAAGGTCAATCCGTTTATTCAAGCTAAGCTTGTTACCTGTATTGTGGAGTTCAGTACAGAGGTGTGTACTTTGATAGGCTTACATAGGAGGAATGGGCTGTGCACATTCATAGAGGCAGACCTGACCAACTACCTCCCTTAATCCCCCTTTGCAGCAATTTAGCCACAATATTGCTTGTTCCTGGGGATGACCAGCCTGCCTTCCTCACAGCTCAGCTACAGATAGCAGCTTCTCTGCCAGCCTCCCAAGGCCACCCCTCTGCAGCTGTGCTTCCTTATCAGTTCAGTTACTCAATCCTGCTTACTCTCCTTATTTTCTCAGACTATTCAGTTCTGCCCAACTCTGCTCAATCCTGTTCAAACCCCAACATCTCCCCCTTTCTTTTAAATATTGGAGATATGCTGATGATGATACCTCGTGCACACTGTGCTCATATGGTAAAGATACAATGATATATACAATCATATCAACCAGGCTTCTAAACTATTCTCTTAGTCCCCAGTCTCTAAAAATCTTGTCAAGCCAATTCCGTCTGTCTTCTTTCTTGAGCCTTGATACACAGTATCACAGTATCACACAGTATCACCAAGGTTGGAAGAGACCTCACAGACCATCAAGTCCAACCCTTTACCACAGAGCTCAAGGCCAGACCATGGCACCAAGTGCCACGTCCAGTCCTGCCTTGAACAGCCGCAGGGACGGTGACTCCACCACCTCCCCGGGCAGCCCATTCCAGTGTCCAATGACTCTCTCAGGGAAGAACTTTCTCCTCACCTCCAGCCTAAATCTCCCCTGGCACAGCCTGAGGCTGTGTCCTCTTGTTCTGGTGCTGGCCACCTGAGAGAAGAGAGCAACCTCCTCCTGGCCACAGCCTCCCCTCAGGTAGTTGCAGACAGCAATAAGGTCTCCCCTGAGCCTCCTCTTCTCCAGGCTAACCAATCCCAGCTCCCTCAGCCTCTCCTCGTAGGGCTGTGCTCAAGGCCTCTCCCCAGCCTTGTCACCCTTCTCTGGACACGCTCAAGCATCTCAATGTCCTTCCTAAACTGGGGGGCCCAGAACTGAACACAGTACTCAAGGTGTGGTCTAACCAGTGCAGAGTACAGGGGCAGAATGACCTCCCTGCTCCTGCTGACCTCACCATTCCTGATGCAGGCCAGGATGCCACTGGCTCTCTTGGCCACCTGGGCACACTGCTGGCTCATGTTCAGGTGGGTATCAATCAGCACCCCCAGATCCCTCTCTGTTTGGCTGCTTTCCAGCCACTCTGACCCCAGCCTGTATCTCTGCATGGGGTTGTTGTGGCCAAAGTGCAGCACCCTGCACTTGGAGCTATTGAACCCCATCCCCTTGGCCTCTGCCCATCTGTCCAGGCGGTCAAGGTCCTGCTGCAGAGCCCTTCTGCCCTCCAACCCAGCCACATCTGCCCCCAGCTTGGTGTCATCTGCAAACTTGCTGATGACTGACTCCATGCCCTCACCCAGATCATCTATGAGGATGTTAAAGAGGATGGGGCCCAGCACTGATCCCTGAGGGACACCACTAGTGACAGCTGCCAGCTGGATGTGGCACCATTCACCACCACTCTCTGGGTCCGGCCCTCCAGCCAGTTCCTAACCCAGCACAGAGTGTTGCCATCCAAGCCATGGGCTGACAGCTTAGCCAGCAGTTTGCTGTGGGGGACAGTGTCAAAGGCCTTGCTGAAGTCCAGACAGACCACATCCACAGGCCTCCCCACAGCCACCAAGCAGTCACCTGATCATAGAAGGAGATCAGGTTGGAGAGGCAGGATCTGCCCTTCCTAAACCCATGTTGGCTGGACCTGAGCCCTTTGCCATCCCTCAGGTGGGCAGTTATTGCTCCCAAGATAACCTGCTCCATCAGTTTCCCTGGCACTGAGGTCAGGCTGACAGGTCTGTAATTCCCAGGTTCCTCCATCCGACCCTTCTTGTGGATGGGGACCACGTTGGCCTTTTTCCAGTCTCCTGGGACCTCTCTGGTGAGCCAGGGCTGCTGGAAAATGATGGAGAGCAGCTTGGCCAGCTCAGCTGCCAGCTCTCTCAGCACCCTGGGGTGGATCCCATCTGGCTGGAAAAGGGGAAACAGGACTCCTGTTGTCAAACAGGGTAGGAAGGAGGAGCCAGGGAACTCCAGGCCAGTCAGTCTCACCTCTGTGCCCAGTAAGATCACAGAGCAGAGCCTTCTGGAGGCACTACTGAGACAGAAGAACAGTGAAGAGGTGTGATGGTTTGGGGGTTACCCCGCCCCCCCCACACTTTGTATTTGCCCCAGCTAACTCAGAGGGACCCTGGGAATATAGATGAAGCAATTTATTTACAGCTAGCAGAATTTACAAGCAGCTATTTACAATATATACACTTATATACAATTATATACAGAAATATACAAAGGATAAACAATACAAAAGCACAACTCCCCTCCCAGAAACCTGAGTCCCCAGGAGGGGCTCTCAAACCACCCCAACACCTCCCCCCGTCCCTCTCAACCTTACCCCAGTCCTCAGGAAGAAGAGAGGTGCAGCCAAGAGGTTAGGGAGCAAGGTTAGTAGGAGCAGGGTTAATGAGATGTGACCAGGTCTAAGGCAAAAGCAAGAGTGAGAAACAAAATGGAGAATGTTTTCTTCCTCTTCCCAGAGCTCTCAGCGAGACTGTGAGAGAAGTTGACATCAATTGTTTTTATTTCACTGCCCGTTATCTAGTTCTTTTACCAAAACATTCTAGCTTGCTTCAAACTAGCACAAGAGGTGATTGGCTACAGTCAGCATGGCTGCACCAAGGGCACATCCTGCCTGACAAACCCGGTGGCCTTCTATGAGCAGGTCACAACATTCATAGCTGAGGGGCAAGCAACTGATGGCATTGACCTGGAGCTGAGCAAGGCCTTTGGCACTGTCCCACACCACATCCTGGTCTCCAAGCTGGGGACACAGGGGTTTGATGGGTGGAGCACTGGACGGATACAGAACTGGCTTGATGGCTGCACCCAAAGAGTGGCTGTCAGTGAATGGCTCCATGGCCAAGTGGAGGCCAGTGACAAGTGGAGTCCCTCAGGGATCAGTTCTGGGACCAGTCTTGTTCAACATCTGTGTGGGTGCCATGGACAGAGGCACTGAGTGCAGCCTCAGCAAGTTTGCTGCCCACACCAAGCTGTGTGGTGCAGCAGCCAGGCTGGAGGGCAGGATCCATCCAGAGGGAGCTGCACAGGCTGCAGAGGTGGGCACAAGCCAAGCTCAGGAGGTTCAACAAGACCAAGTGCAAGGTTCTGCAGCTGGGTTGAGGCAATGCCAAGCACCAATCCAGGCTGGGCAGTGAGTGGCTGGAGAGCAGCTGTGAGGAGAGGCACTTGGGGGTGCTGGTGGAGGAGAAGCTCAGCAGGAGCCAGCAGTGTGCACTTGCAGCCCAGAAAGCCAAGCAGAGCCTGGGCTGCAGCAGCAGAAGTGTGGCCAGCAGGGCCAGGGAGGTGATTCTCCCCCTCTGCTGTGCTCTGCTGAGACCCCACCTGGAGTACTGCATCCAGTTCTGGAGCCCCCATTACAAGAGGGATGCGGAGATGCTGGAGAGTGTCCAGAGCAGGGCCACAAGGATGCTCAGAGGACTGCAGCAGCTCTGATGTGAGGAAAGAGTTGGGGCTGTGCAGGCTGGAGCAGAGGAGGCTCCCAGGTGACCTTCTTGTGGCCTTCCAGTATCTGAAGGGGGCCTGCAGAAAAGCTGGGGAGGGACTTCTTAGGCTCTCAGGGAGTGACAGGACTGGGGGGAATGGAGCAAAGCTGGAGGTGGGTAGGTTCAGGCTGGAGGTGAGGAGGAAGTTGCTCAGTGGTGAGAGTGGTGAGAGGCTGGAATGGGTTGCCCAGGGAGGTGGTTGAGGCCCCATCCCTGGAGGTGTTTCAGGCCAGCCTGGCTGAGGCTCTGGGCAGCCTGCTCTAGGGTAGGGTGTCCCTGCCCATGGCAGGGGGGCTGGAAGTGGATGATCCTTGTGGTCCCTTTCCGACCCTGACTGATTCTGTGATTTTGGAGGCCTGCCTGGCTGCATTCCTACGTGACCCTGCTTTGGTTGGACTTGATGATCTCTGGAGGTCCCTGCCAACCCCTAACATTTTGTGAGTTTGTGATGGCATTCAGAAGGACTCGGACAGGCTGGAGAGGCGAGCCCAAGCTAACCTCATGAAGTTCAGCAAGGCCAACTGCAAGGTCCTGCACCTTGAGTGGGCCAATCCCAGGCACAGATCCAGGCTGGGTGATGAGTAGCTCAAGATCATCCTCGAGGAGAAGGCCTTGGGGGTGTCAAGTGATGACAAACTGCCCAGGAGCCAGCACTGGTTGCTGGCAGCCCAGAGTCAGCTGTGTGCTGGGCTGTATGCAAAGCAGGGAGAGCAGCAGGGCAGGGAGGGGATTCTGCCCCTCTGCTCTGCTGAGAGTCTGCACACATGTCCAGTTCTGGTGCTTCCAGCATGAGAGGGATGTGGAACTTCTGGAGCTGGTCCAGAGGAGACCACAACGGTGATCAGAGGGTTGGAGCACCTCCCCTATGGGGACAGGGTGAGGGAGTTGGGGCTGGAGGAGAGAAGGCTCCAGGGAGACCTCAGAGCAGCCTTCCAGTAGCTGAAGGGGCTGCAGGAATGCTGGAGAGGGACTTTGGACACGGACTGGGAGTGGCAGGACAAGGGACAATGGCTTTGAGCTGGGAGAGGGGAGACTGAGAGTGGAGATGTGGAAGAGATTCCTGAGCGTGAGGGTGGGGAGAGGCTGGCACAGGCTGCCCAGGGAGGCTGTGGCTGCCTCCTGCCTGGAGTGTTGAAGGCCAGGCTGGATGAGGCCTTGAGCAGCCTGTGCTGGTGGGAGGTGTCCCTGCCCATGGCAGGGGCCTGGAACTGGATGAGCTTTCAGGTCCCTTCCAACCCAACCCATTCTGTGACTCTAGGAACTGCTCGGACTGCAGGCTCCTTCCCTCTCCATTCTTGGGGGGATTTGGGGTTATTCTGTAGCAGTTAGGCAAAAGTGGGCTCTAGAGCTGAGCCTGGTGGGATGCAGGGAAGAGTGTGGTTGACTCAGGGCTTTGAAAGGCTTTGCAGTGAGCCTTGTGCCCCCTGCATGCTGCTGGAGACAAAGGCCTTGCAGCCCCTGCAGTGTGTGTCTGCATCACCCTGCCCCCAGTGTTGCTGCTTGCCCTGGGCACTCCATGCCACTTTCTGCATGGGGCTGTGTCTGTGGGTCCTGCTCCCCTGCCCCACGGCTGCTTCCACTAGGGAAGAGGACAGTAGTCTCCCTGTGCCATTTCCTGACTCACTGGTTGGTGGTGGCATGGCACTCTGGGGCTCTGATGTGGGGCTCAGTGGGGCTTGGGCACCTCTGGGGCATTGCTTCCCAGTGCCTGCTGATCTCCCTCCCTGCTCCCACACAGGCAGTGCTGCAGAAATGTCTTTTAATGGGAGAAAAGAAACAAAACTGAGGAAAGCTCCCAACGAAGCCACCACAACCTCCTCCTTCCTGCCAAACATGCCACCCCTCCCCCCCTTCCCTCACCTCCTTGTCATCCCTGCCTGGCTCTAATGCCCCCCTGGCACCCCAGTGCTGGCAGCTGCAGCCCTGCGCTTGCAGGGGGGCTGTGGGGGGTGACTCTTTCTGTGCCTCTTCAGCTGACGCTCTTTCAGGGCAGGCTGGGCTGGGGGCAAGTGTAGCCTTGCTTCCACCCACGGCTCCTGGGGCTCCATCCCCACGCTGAGGAATTCTTCGCGGCTCAGGATGGCATCAAGAGTCTCAGGGACATCGTAGTCAGGGCTGAGCAGGTCGTCAGGTAGCGACAGCGAGGCAAAGTCAGGGAGGCTGCTGTGGTGTCTCCAGGGTCCCCAGGCAGGGCCCTGCTGCTGGCACTCTGCTGGTTGACCTCCGCTCTGTCCTGGCAGCATGCAGAGATCCTTAGGGCATCTTTGAGTGTCACCTCCTTGGACAGTGCCAGGTTGCCTGCTGGGTCCCCAGGGCCTTGGTTGTTTGGGGCAGCGCACAGAACGAAGGGGGAAGTCGCTGCCCTGGTGGATGTTTCTGCCCAGGGCTGCCCCTACAGGGGTGGCCATCGCAGCGATGTTGAGTTGTGGAGGCTGCCCCTCGATGTGCTTGTGGCCAGGGTTGGATGTTGGCGGCACTGGTGGGGCTGGGGGCACTGTTCTGCCTACTCTGCTGGTGTCCTCAGGGTCCCCGGGCACAGGGTGACTGTCTTGCCTGCCGTCCACAGAGCAGCCAAAGAGCCTCATGGCCTCTTGGAGAGGCATGTGCTCAGAAACATCAAGTTCGGCTGCTGGATCCCCAAGGCCTTGGTTGTCAGGGGCAGCAGAGGGGCTGGGGTGTGTGTTGGTGCCCCAGGGGATGTTGTTGTGCGAGGGAAGCCACAAGGAGGTGGCCATGCCCCGGTTCTGGGTTGGTGCTGACCGCCCCTCGATGTGCTCATAGCTGCTGGTAGATGTTGGCAGCTCCCAGGAGGGGGCTGAGGCCGCTGCTCTCCTGTGATGTTTGTATGTGAGGTGTTGAGGTTGGCCCTGGGGGGGGCTCCCTGGGGCTGCCCAGGCTGCAGGGGTCCCACATGACCTGGGGTCCTGCACGGCGGCCCCCAGCAGAGGAGTGCTGCAGCTTGGCATGGAGGTGGCTGCTGGAGGCAGGACGATGCTTGCCCACTGGATGCAGAAGACCTGCGGGTCGAAGAAGCAGCCACATGGAGCTCTCTGCAGACCTGTGTGGGTGACAGGAGTCAGGCTGGGGTGGAAGGACTCTGCAGGGGCCCTCATCTGCAGTGCCCCTTGGCTCTGCAGCAGGCACTGGGAGGGCTTGTGGCTGGGGCAGTCCCTGCAGGGTGAGCTGCTGAGTTGGCAGGATGGGGTTGCAGAGTGGGGAGGAGACAAGCTTCTAGGAGGTGAGTGGGGAGAGAGGAGCCTGAGTGCTTGGGAACTGGATCTGCTGGGCACACGTTCCCCAGGCAAGGACAGGGGTGCTCGCCTTGGCTCACTGAATTGCTGTGTGATGCCTGGGTGGGCTGTGGTGTGTTTATTGGGAGTGCCAGGGGAGTTGAGGGGTGCTGAAGGTGCCAGAGCAGATGGGTGCCATACCTGCTGGCGGTGCCTGGAGAGCCTGGGGTGCCACTTCCACAGGGAGCACCCTGGCTGTGGGGAAGGTGTGCTCCTGTCTGGGCAGCTGGCACAGGCTGGCTGTACCTGAGAGATAAGAGCTGTGGTCACCTCCACTCTTGCCCCCAAGAGCATCCCTGGGCTGCAGGGGTCAGGGTTGGTCCTACCTTGGATGTAGAAGGTTTTGGGGAGCCCAGAATTCTGCAGGAGCTGGCGTGCTGGGGGGACTGGTGTCTGCGCAGTAGCAGCCAGCATGGCAGCAGTGCTGTGGTCCCTTTGGTCTGCTGGTTGCTAAGGACTCTCTGGGGTATCCCAGGTGAGGAGCAGGGGTGCAGGTGCCAGCATGGCAGCAGTGCTGTGGTCCCTTTGGTCTGCTGGTTGCTAAGGACTCTCTGGGGTATCCCAGGTGAGGAGCAGGGGTGCAGGTGCCAGCATGGCAGCAGTGCTGTGGTCCCTTTGGTCTGCTGGTTGCTAAGGACTCTCTGGGGTATCCCAGGTGAGGAGCAGGGGTGCAGGTGCCCTGCTCTGCCCCATTCTGCAGTGGGGAACATGTCCTAGAATCTTAGACTCGCTTAGCTGGGGCAGGACTTTCAAGGCCGTGGAGTTCAGGCATTAACCCAGTACTGCCATGGCCCTCGGCGTCACATTGACGTGTCTTAAAAACCCTTCCAGGGACGGGCAGCCTGTTCCAGGGCTTGGCAACCCTTTGGGGGAAGAAAGTGCTCCTTGTCCAGTGCAAGCCTTCTTTCTCTTGTCCTGTTTCCTCTCATTCTCTCTCTTGTTTCCTGGAAGAAGGGACCAACCCCCACTTGCTGCAGCCTCTTTCCAGGGAGCTGTAGAGAGCAATGAGGTCTGCTCTCAGCCTGCTCTTCTCCAGACTGCACACCCCCAGCTCCCTCAGCCTTTCCTCCCCAGCCCTGTTCTCCAGGCTCTTCCCCAGCTTTGCTGCCCTTCTCTGGACACGTTTCAGCCCCTCAATGTCTCTTATACTGTGGCACCCAAAACTGAACCCAGGATTTGAGGTGTGGCCTCCCCAGTGGCCAGCACCGAGGGACAGGCCAGGATGCTGGTGCCCTTCTTGGCCACCCGAGCACACTGCAGCCTCATGCTCTGCTGGCTGTCAGTCAGCACCCTCAGGTCCCTTTCTGCCTAGCAGCTTTCCCACCGCAATTGCTCTGATGTCTCATTTTTTGTCTTGTGTTTGCTGCTCTGAACCTCTCGTTCAGAGACTCTAAAATGTAAGTCAACAAGGGGATTGAAGGCACCCTCAGTGAGTGTGCAGATGACACCTATGTGGGAGGGAGTGTTGATCTGCTTGAGGGAAGAAAGGCAGAGGGGTCTGGATGGGCTGGGTTGATGGGCCACAGCTAATGCCAGGTCTTGCACCTGGGTTGCAGCAGTCTCATGCTGTGCTACAGGCTTGAGGAGGAGTGCCTGGAAAGCTGCCCAATAGAGCAGGACCTGGGGCTGCTGGTTAAGAGCAGCTGAAGGTGAGCCAGCACGTGCCCAGGTGGCCAGGAAGGCCGACAGCATCCTGGCCTGGATCAGCAATGGTGTGGGCAGCAGCAGCAGGGAAGGGATCATGCCCCTGTAGTGGCCACTGGTGAGGCCGCAGCTTGAGCGCTGTGGTGAGCTTTGGGATCCTCATTTTCAAGAGAGACTCTGAGGGCCAGAGAAGGGCAGTGAAGCTGGTGAAGGGTCCGGTGAGGAGCAGCTGAGGAACCTGGGGCAGTTTAGTTTGGCGAGGAGGAAGCTGAGGGCAGATCTTACCACTCTTCAGCTCCGTGAAAGGAGATTGTATTGAATCGTGGCTTGGTCTCTTCTGCTCAGTAACAGGTGATAGGACAGTAGGAAATGGCCTCAGGCTGCTCTGGGGGAGGTTTAGGTTGGACGTTAGAAGAAGCTTCTTTGCAGAAAGGGTTTCTTAGACACTGGAACAGGCTGCCCAGGAAACTGGTTGGATCTCCATCCCTGGAGGCATTTGCCAGACACAGAGATGGTGCTAAGGGACTCGGTTTAGCACCAGCTATGGCAGAGCTAGAGAACAGTTGGACTCGGTGGTCTGACAGGGTTTTTCCACAACCATGATTCTGTGGTCCTGTGTGTGTGAAGTAAAGGTGAAGGAAGAACTCCCTGGATTTCAACACAGTGGAAACAGCCACACTGATGTGTCTGCTGAACATCAGCTTTGCCAGCTGTGCGTGAGGGGTGCTGATGAGCTGTGACCCTTTTGATCACACTGAGGGGGCTACTCGACGCTTTGGTCATAGTGCAGAGTGATGTTCTCCTTGCTCTGTCTTGAAGAGCAGCTCAGATTTGTGACACAGCCTGAGCTTCTTGGCAGTTTCATTACAGATGTGAGTGAATGAAAGCAACACATCTGCCCCGTGGCCATGGAGGTGAAGATGGCAGATGTGGAATTTGTAGGGGTTGGTATTGCCACAAGCTGCAGTTTGGGTCCCATTTACGTATTGTGAGATCTGAGAGTTCCTCCTGTAGCTGGAAGGGGATCTTGTACTTGCTGCCTGCATTCCAAGGCTCGTAATGAGTGCTGGGTAGTTAATTTGCCAGAAAGAATCATTAAACAAATGATAATTGATATATTGATAATAATTGCTTGTTAATTTCTTGACAGTGGGTTATCCATGGGACAGCAGTGTGCCTGGGTGCCTAAGAAGGCCGAGAGTGTACTTGAATGCATTGAGAGTGTGGCCAGCAGGTTGGGATTCTCCTCTCCTCCTATTCAGCCCTAGTTAGAGCACATCTGTTGTGTCCAGTTCTGGGCTCCCCAGTTCAAGAGGGACAGAAGACTACTGCAGAGAGCTCAACAGATAGGAGGATGATGAAGGGACTGGAACATAGAATCACAGAATCAGTCAGGGTTGGAAGGGACCACAAGGATCATCCACTTCCAGCCCCCCTGCCACGGGCAGGGACACCCTACCCTAGAGCAGGCTGCCCAGAGCCTCAGCCAGGCTGGCCTGAAACACCTCCAGGGATGGGGCCTCAACCACCTCCCTGGGCAACCCATTCCAGCCTCTCACCACTCTCATGCTGAGCAACTTCCTCCTCACCTCCAGCCTGAACCTACCCACCTCCAGCTTTGCTCCATTCCCCCCAGTCCTGTCACTCCCTGAGAGCCTAAAAAGTCTCTCCCCAGCTTTCAATCCCAAGTACAAATCCAGGCTGGGCGAGGAATGTCTCAAGAGTAGGCTGCAGGAGAAGGCCTTGGGGGTGTCAAGTGATGACAAACTGCCCAGGAGCCAGCACTGGTTGCTGGCAGCCCAGAGTCAGCTGTGTGCTGGGCTGTATGCAAAGCAGGGAGAGCAGCAGGGCAGGGAGGGGATTCTGCCCCTCTGCTCTGCTGAGATCTCACTTGCAGCACTGACTCCAGTGGCTGCTCAGTACAAGAAGGACCTGGATCTGTTGGAGAGGGTCCAGAGTAGGCCACCAAATGATCAGAGGCTGGAGAATCTCTGCTATGGGTACAGGCTGGGAGAGTTGGGGCTGCTGAGCTTGAGGAAGAGAAAGCTGCAGGGAGCCCTTAAGAGCAGCCTTCCAGTACCTGAAAGGGCTCCAGGAGAGCTGGGGAGGGACTTTGCACAAGGGCTGGGAGTGTAAGGATGAGGGACAATGGCTTTGAGCTGGGAGAGGGGAGATTGGGAGTGGAGAGGAGGAAGAAATTGCTGAGAGTGAGGGTGGTGACACACTGGCACAGGTTGCCCCGGGAGGTTCTGGATGTTCCCTCCCTGGAGGTATTGAAGGCCAGGCTGGATGAGGCCTTGAGCAACCTGTACTGCTCAAGGCACGGGTGGGAGATGTCCCTGCCCATGGCAGGGGCCTGGAACTGGATGAGCTTTCAGGTCCCTTCCAACCCAAATATTCTGTGACTCTGTGAAAATGGCCAAATATCCCTGGCTAGCTCTTTCCAAAGTGCAGTCCTGAGCTGTTCAGCATCTTCACCCAGAAACACAGACATGGTTCATTCAGTACAGGGATGGTTTTCGTTTGCCTCATTTGTACTAAGACTGTAGGGGAGGGCTCTCACAGGGCACACCTCAGGGAACCTCAGCCTGCGGCTCCTGTATCCAGGCTAGCCTGGTCCCATTCAACAAGGTATTTGAGACACTGCTGCAAGGTTCCTGTGCTCTGAAATGATGGTGAGCTCACCACAGCTGCCTGCTCAGCTCAGACCTCAAGCCTCTTGACACAGCACTGCAGGGTGTTAGCCCAAACTCTTGCTTGAAGTGAGACCTTCATCAAATCACGGCTTTGGCACAGCTGAACCTTGATAATCTCCAGCGGCAGAGATCCCACTAGCCATGTGGGTGTGCTGCTGTTCAACCTAGCATTTTGTTTCCTGGTGCAATAAAGGAAATGCAGTCCATGGTGAGAAAAGTTGCCAACTCCTAAGGGTAGCTTGACAGTCGTTTCAGCTTTCACAGCACATTGTCTGGTATTGTCTCCTTCAGTTTAAGAGTGCACAGATCTCCTCTTGCTGCTGCTCCTCCCAGCCATGGGACCTCTCACGGTGTCAGGGGCAGTAGGAGGTGACAGGCTGGCTGCAGCCAAAATGCCGGCTTAACAATGTCATACCCACAACGAAAGAGGAGGAGAGCAGGTTTGGTGAGGGTGACCAGGGTCAGCCATGGCCAAATTACTAGTGGCCTAGTTGGTGAGTCAGGGTCAGCAAGGTGCCAGGCCTGGCATAAGCTTCACTGCAACTCAGGCGGGGCTGAGATGAGGATCTGAGATTGAATGCAGCTCCCAAGTGGAGCAGGGAGCCACTGATGAAGCATCTCCCACCTCATTCTCCCACCATGACTGGTGCCCTGAAGACTAATGGTTGCAGCTGCACCAGGTCAGTGCTGGCCATAAGCTCAGACATCCAAACTTCACCAAGCATTTCAGTCGTTGTTAGGAAATATTTACAGATGTGAATTATCTTAAACAGCTTGGGCTACATGTCAGCAATTTAATCACATCCTTACTGCCTGCAACAGACAAATAGTTTTTGTATCCTTATCACTGAGGCCTCCACATAGATATTTCCTTAATTAACAAAGCATCCTTCAAAAGTGGTGAAAACCAATTAGTACGGTCCAGGACCTAGCAAACTAAGTGACCCTAAAATGTCCATTGCCTCTGGTGGGAAGAGGCTTATTAAATTAGGGACACAAAGAACTTTGAAACTGAAACTAGGCTTGTATTGGTATTTCAGCTAATACTCTCTGGGGAGCACAAGTATGTGTGTTAAAGGAATCATCTTGCAAAGGGAACATCAAAAAAGAAGATCAGAGTGAGATTTCCTCCTGAAAAAAATTAATGTGATGCTTCCTTCTGTATGTGCCACAAGAAGGCCAGAAGAGCCAAGTTGGCAGAACCAGTAAAAGTGGAACTGAAAGAAAGGGCAAAACCGGTGACTGGGGCAACTAACCTCTGAAAGCCTCCAGATCACCCACACAGTGGTCAAAGTGGAAAGAGTCAACTTGTGGATACATTTCGCATAATTGCAACCAGCCCCGATGCCAGAACGACCTCGGTGGAGAGTTAGCAGAAAATCTATCGAGAAGACTGAGAGAAAGCTGAGGACATTTTTCATGTTAGGTATTTTGGAAAGGGGATGTAATGGGACAGGAGCCCACAGCTGGTGCAGCCAGCCGTGACAGCATGCATGGAAACTTGAAAACTAGCTTTGCAAAGTCGGTGAATGTGACCAACTGCTGGATTTGCTCACGAATCAGGAGTGGCATTTCCCTGGAATGTTGTTCCCTTAGGTTGGCCTGAATCGCATGCAAGACCCACGGCATTTAATTTGGAGACCTACAAGTTCATCAGCACGGCCTGAGTAGTGAACGCTATTACAGCAAGGCTGCGTCACTTGGGATATAAAATCACAGGCTTCGGTCTGGAGTGGGCAGCTAAAAGTTGCCGCCAGCCCAAAATCTTCTTTGAAGAACTGGCAGGCAACGCTCAGGAAAATCATGCTTTAATCCTGGCTATCTGTCTAGCGCAGACCCTAACGGAGCTAAAAAATGCGGATGCAAACATTCTGCATCTGGAAAGAGAACCTGAAAACGTTTCAAACCCAGAGGCTTTTCTGTTTAGTTCCACTGCGCATTTTGCAAGATGCAAAAGCAGACTGTATTTCTCCACTGTTCTCCCCAGTGGCGATAGGCGGGGTGGAGGTATTTGCTCACACTTAGCAAAACCAAAAGAATCGGCTGTGCCTTCGGGGAAAAGCTATCAGCGTTCTCTTCAGCCAAGAGCAGCCTCAATTCAGCTAACAGCCAGGCGAGGGACAGCCCCCAAAGTCCTGCCGCTACGGCTCTAGGCGCTCTCTCCACCAAGCCCTGCCGCAAAGCTAAAGGCAACCAGGAGGGAAAAGGCATCGGCTCTCCGAAGCTCGGAGACGTTCGCACTGCCAGCATGTGCAGTGCAGTTGCTCGCACCGACGCGACCGATGCAAGCCGTCCGCCGAGCCCTGCCGAGCAGCGCGAAAGCAGCGAATCGGCAAACCGCAGCCTTAGAGGCACAGCGCAGGAGAAATCTCTCCGTGATTCAGTGTGTGACTCCAGCCTGCCTGCGAGCTGCACCGTGACCCTGCCCAGCGACACAGCTTCACTGTGCCGCAAAGCCCCTGCGCGGGCAAGTAAAAATTGCGAAGCATCCCCAAAGGGAATCCCGGGGAAAAGCTGCGAACTTTAAACAGCAGAAAGCTGCTAACGCTACAGCCTCAGCTGCCAGCACTGCATGGCAAAAGGGAAGAGCGCCACAGAAACGTGTCCCCAGCCGCTCTGAGTCTGGAAGCCAGCGTTCCCAGAGGGACAAGAAAAGGCATCTCCCCAGAAGGATCCGCGCTGGAGATCCCAGCTGCTCCGGTGACTTCGACAAGTTCCGGAGTTACTCCAGATGGTTCCATCCACCAAACCCAGGTTGTATAAAGCAACTACATGATGCAGGGTTGCCTGAACATGTGGTAAGGCAACTTGCCTTTATGGTCGCTGAAGAAGATGACACTGATCACCTTTGTAGATAAGGTGTTCCGTTGGTGCTTAGAAAGGGAGTGAATTCCTCCTCACAATACTGAGGAACAGCTGGCACTGTGACAGAAATCCATCTCCAGCTGGGGGGTGGGAAACTGAAAGCTCCATGCATACCTTTGATTCAGCATCACAAAAGCCAAAACCCATCACCGGTCAAGGGGATGGGGGGGCTAAGAAAGAGTACCAGGTATTGGACTCAGAGCAATAAGGCTCTGCATTGTTTTGCATTATGCTCTACTGTATAGGGTTAACACTCCTGGGGGAGTAACCTTGAACCTGACCCTAGAGGTCTTGGCCCCTCCCCAGGAGTGGGCCACACTCCAGGTGATGGTTAGCCCACTCTCCCCACTTCCTGTGGTATAAGAGGAGCACTTCCTGCTCCTCACCCTCTTTTTCCTGCACTCCCTCTTGACCCACACACTCATACTGCATACCAGCACACCACGTGGCAGCCACGAGGCAGAGACACCATCACATTGCTCGGGTTGTATCCATCCCTTTTTGTATTTTGCTGTTTTCCCTTCCTTATCCTTTGTAAACTTCCCTACCTCCAATACCTTTTCTAAGTTATTGTTAAACTTTTCCTTTTTAACTTCCAAATCGAGTGAGATTGATTTATTGGGGTGTGCTTATCTCTTTTCTCTCTCCCTATCTTTGGGAAAAGGAGGGGGAAGAGGGGAGGGCACTCTATAAATTCTATAAATTGTCATTGGGTCTACTAAAGTTATTAGAGTCTCTGGGAACCTGCATTTGAACCCAAGACAATTTATTTGGCATCTCAACGTGGGGCTAGGTAGAAAGAATTCTTTCAGAGAAGATTTGGAAGTTAAAAAATGGATATTCTGAGAGTCTTAATCATTCACGCTTTTGGATGTCTGTTTTGGGCCTGGCTGTTAAAGTTTATAAGTTCCCATGTCTTCTGGATTGTCATTGATATGGTCTGGGAATACTCTAAGCATTTGCCTGTCCGAGTCTATGCCTATTTCCTGAATTCTGTTAGTAATCTGTGTTTAGAAATGTTTCTGGAACATGGAATCAATCTGAGTATATGCATTGGAACACAGAAGCTCCAGATATTTTGGGGGAGAAATGGCACTGGGTAACTGTTATTTCACTGTGTGTAAATGTGGGTTTGGGAATTTACTTTGTAGCTCTGAGCTGGAACACATGGAGACCCCGGGTGGGCGCCACCATTAGGATGCTTAGGGGGAGGGGTGGCCCTCACTGCCCTGGCTGCAGCTGCAGGGGGTGGGCGACAGGTCAGACCGGTCCGACCGGTCAGGCGGCCCCGAGCACAGGCACCGCCCCTAGCGCAGCTCCGCCCCGAACTCTGCCCCCGGTCCCGCCCAGGGCAGCCCCCCGGACCCTGCCCCCACAGCCCAGCCCCCTCCATCTGGCTCCAATTACCACGCGGCAAGTCAGATCAAACCCGAACCCTCCCGCAGACACAGATCCAGGGCAAGGGACCTCTTCGGGAACCAGCACCCCCCAGCAACAGCAACCAGCTGGAAATGGACCTGATAATGGAGTTATCCTTATCAGCTCCACGCCCAGAAAGGAAATCAGGCACACAAGGCAGGAGCATGCAAGGGCAAACGGACAGTCCCTTTTAGCCTGGCTTTTGAAATGTTGGGATGCAGGAGCAGAAACCGTGGACCTAGATCAGAGGGAGGCAAAGCAGCTGGGATCCTTGTCGAGGGATGGAGGTGTGGATAAAGAGCTGGGGAGGCTCGATGGTACCCACTCACTTTGGGCCAGGCTTCTCATTGCCGTCAGGTACAGGTATCCGACTAAGGATGACATGATTTTCCATCCCCTTAAATGGACAGATATGGAACAGGGGATCTCATACCTGAGGCAAATGGCTGTACAGGAGATAATCTATGGAGCCGGCCAGATGCCCTCGGACCCTGATGATGTCCGCATGAAGCCAGCCCTCTTAAAGAAACTGACACAGTGTGCCCCTTCCACATATGCCACTACACTGGGAGCACTGCTGCTGGGCAGAGACCCCAACAACCTTCCCACAATCAGGGAGTTTGTGAATGACCTGAGACAGTTTGAAGACAGTTTGTCGAGGAAAACCTTAATTGCCACTGTAGAGACCCTCACCCAAGAAATGAACGAGCTAAAAGCCTCTTTCTCTGAACTGCAGAAGGCAGAGGATGACTGCTCTTCACCTTCAGAATGGGTGCAAGTCTCAGCTGTAAGGAACACACGCCGCCGTGCTCCTCCTCCTCCCCGCAGGAGACCAACCCAGAGCAGACAGGGTACACACAGGGGTTCACTTTGGAGAACACTGTGTGAACATGGGGAAAACATGGACAGATGGCATGGCCAGCCCACCTCAGCTCTATGGGCCAGGGTAAGGGAACTGCAGGGGACAAACACAGGGAATAACTCCTCCAGAAGAGGGGTTGCCCCAGTGTCCCGCAGGCAGCCCTCTCGCCCAAGGGGTGGTGAAGCCAGTAACTCAGGTCCATGTGCCTCATGTGGTCACACTGCTCAGCATTAGAGGTGCCCTGTCTCCAGCCAGGCGGAGGCCAGGGATAACAGAGTATATTGGGACGTGTTTGTGAAATGGCCTGACACTTCTGAAGCCGAGAAGTACAGAGCATTGGTAGACACCGGTGCCCAATGCACTCTGATCCACTCCAGCCACAGGGGGACAGAAACTGTTACAATTGCAGGAGTCACAGGGGGGTCTCAGGAGTTGACTGTGCTGCAGGCTGAGATAAGCCTCACTGGGAATGTGTGGGAGAAGCACTCCATAGTAACTGGCCCTGATGCACCTTGCATCCTGGGGATCGACTTTCTCTGGGAAGGGTACTTTAAAGATCCGAAGGGGAACAAGTGGGCTTTTGGCATAGCAGCTGTAGAGACTGCAGACAAAGAGCAGCTGTCTGTCATGCCTGGCTTGTCAGATGACCCTTCCGTGGTTGGTACCCACAAGGTGGAAGATGTTAAGTTACCTATTGCTTCTCATGTAGTTCATCGCAGGCAATACCGCACCAACAGAGACTCCCTGCTACCCATACAGCAGCTGATTCGCCGCCTGGAGCAGCAGCTTGTCATCAGCAAGAGCCACTCGCCCTTCAACAGCCCGATATGGCCAGTGCGAAAGGAGACGGGGGAGTGGAGACTCACGGTGGATTTCCGAGGCCTGAACGAAGTGACTCCTCCAATCAGCGCAGCCGTGCCTGATATGTTGGAGCTGCAGTATGAACTGGAAACGAAGGAGGCCAAATGGTATGCCACAATAGACATTGCTAATGCTTTCTTCTCCATCCCCATTGCAGAAGAATGTAGGCCACAGTTTGCCTTCACCTGGAGAGGAGTCCAGTACCACTGGAACAAACTGCCTCAAGGGTGGAAGCACAGCCCTACAATCTGCCACAGCATCATCCAGACTGCACTGGAGAAGGGTGGAGCTCCGGAACATCTGCAGCACATCGATGACATCATTGTATGGGGTGAGACAGCAGAGGAGGTCTTCGAGAAGGGTGAGAAGATCATTAATATCCTGTTGGATGCTGGGTTTGCCATTAAGAGAAGCAAAGTGAAAGGGCCTGCCAGAGAGATCCAGTTCCTGGGAGTTCGATGGCAGGATGGCCGACGCCACATCCCTATGGATGTGGTGAATAAAGTGGCCACTATGGTGGAACCCACTAACCGGAAGGAGACACAATCCTTCCTGGGGTTTGTGGGCTTTTGGAAGATGCACATTCCTGGGTACAGTCAAATTGTGAAACCCCTCTTTGACGTTACAAGAAAGAGAAATAACTTTGGGTGGGGACCTGAGCAGCAGGTGGCATTTGACCAGATCAAACGAGAGGTGGTCCATGCCATGGCCTTGGGACCAGTTCGAACCGGCCCAGAGATTAAGAACATTCTCTATACAGCAGCCGGTGAGAATGGTCCTAGCTGGAGCCTATGGCAGAAAACTCCTGATGAAACACGAGGCCGCCCTCTCAGGTTCTGGAGCAAGGCGTACAAAGGCTCAGAGACCAAGTATACCCCCACAGAGAAAGAAATCCTAGCTGCCTATGAGGGAGTTAGAGCTGCCTCTGAGGTGATTGGGACGGAGTCACCACTCCTTTTAGCTCCAAGGCTTCCAGTCCTGACTTGGATGTTTAAAGGAAAGGGTTCAACTCCGCACCATGCCACAGATGCCACTTGGAGTAAGTGGATGGCTCTGATAACTCAGAGGGCTAGGATGGGGACTCTCGAGCGTCCAGGCATTGTGGAGGTCATCACCAACTGGCCAGAGGGCACTGACTTTGAAAAGCCAGCAGAAGAGAAGGCAGTGACCCGTGCCGAGGAAGCTCCCCCATACAGTGACCTCCCTGAGGAGGAAAAGGCATATGCTCTGTTCACAGATGGATCCTGCCGCCTGGTAGGCAGCAAGCGGAGATGGAAGGCTGCCGTCTGGAACCCCACACGCAGGGTTGCAGAGGCAAGGGATGGAGAAGGTGAATCCAGCCAATATGCTGAGGTGAAAGCCATCCAGCTGGCCCTGGACATTGCAGAACGAGAGCAGTGGCCAATGCTATACATCTACACCGACTCATGGATGGTAGCAAATGCTTTATGGGGGTGGCTGAAGGAGTGGAAGAGAAATGATTGGCAGAGAAAAGGGAAGCCTATTTGGGCTGCTGATCTCTGGCAAGACATTTCTGCACGCCTGGACAACCTACCAGTTAAAATCCGACACATCAGTGCTCACATCCCAAAGAGCAGAGCCACTGGAGAACAGCAGCATAACCACCAAGCTGACCTGGCTGCCCACATCTGCCAGATTGACCTGGACTGGAATCACAAAGGTGAACTGTTCTTAGCTCGGTGGGCACATGACTCTTCTGGCCACCAAGGAAGAGATGCCACATACCAATGGGCCCGAGACAGGTCCGTGGACATATCCATGGAGGCCATAGCTCAGGTTATCCATGAATGTGACATCTGTGCCACCATAAAGCAAGCCAAGCGCATGAAGCCTTTGTGGTACCGGGGACGGTGGTCAAAGTACAGGTATGGGGAGGCCTGGCAGATGGATTACATCACTCTGCCTCGGTCTCGCAGTGGCAAGCAGTATGTGTTAACCATGGTGGAGGGAAGCACGGGGTGGCTGGAAACCTACCCAGTACCTCATGCTACTGCCCGTAACACCATTCTGGGCCTGCAGAGCCACATCCTGTGGAGACACGGTACCCCAGAGAGAACAGAGTCAGACAATGGGACCCATTTCAAGAACCACCTTGTAAGCAACTGGGCAAAAGAGCATGGGATAGAATGGGTTTACCACATCCCATACTACCCACAAGCTGCAGGAAAGATTGAGCATCACAATGGCCTGCTGAAAACCGCCCTGAAGGCTATGGGAGGTGGAACTCTCAGAAACTGGGAGAAGCACCTTGCAGAAGCCACTTGGCTGGTGAACAGCAGGGGATCGGTTAACAGAGCTGGTCCTGCTCAGTCTGCCCTACTGCCCATAGTTGAGGGAGATGGAGTTCCTGTAGTCTGTGAAAGGAATCTACTGGGAAAGACTGTGTAGGTTGCTCCTGCCTCTGGTGGGGGAAAACCTATCAAAGGGGTGGTATCTGCAGAGGGTCCTGGTCACACATACTGGGTGATGATGGAAACTGGTGTTATCGAGTGTGTCCCTCAGAGAAATCTCTCTTTAGCTGAAAAGGTTTGAAATCTCAGAGTTGATTCCATGTGTTCCAGATATTTCAGGTTAGCTTGTATTATAGTTGTATCATAGTTGTGCAATACTTGTATTATAGTTCATAAGGGGTTACAAGTTGTTTTTGTAGTTATACCCTCACCACTACACGGTGTCCAACAGAACCTACATCACAGCAGCAGCTATCCAGAGTCCTACAGCATCGCATCACAGCACACCACGGCGTCCAACCAGAACCCTGCATCTGATTCGTCACTGATGCCCTGCAGTGAGAGACTATTCCCGATTTCCCTCCAGAGGATGTCTACAGCCATCTCGTCTACACCTGTTCCCCTGATGCCAGACACCAAGAGACTGTTCCTGATGTTTTCTTCACAGAGGGAAAAGACTTTTTCCTGAGTTCCAACAAGAACTGTTCCTGTTTCACTGACTTTTCTTCCGTTCCTGTCCTGCTCACACCTCACCAACCTGCACCGGACCAGAGGAGCACATCGCCTTGAGATACAGCCGGGGACCAAGAAGGACTTCAAGAACTCTTAACCCATGGACACTTTTTCCCATCTTTGGAGAAGAAGACTGTTCGTAGGAAGGTGGAAGTGGTCTAACCAAGGGGTGGAATGTATAGGGTTAACACTCCTGGGGGAGTAACCTTGAACCTGACCCTAGGGGTCTTGGCCCCTCCCCAGGAGTGGGCCACACTCCAGGTGATGGTTAGCCTACTCCCCCCACTTCCTGTGGTATAAAAGAGGAGCACTTCCTGCTCCTCACCCTCTTTTTCCTGCACTCCCTCTTGACCCACACACTCATACTGCATACCAGCACACCACGTGGCAGCCACGAGGCAGAGACACCATCACATTGCTCGGGTTGTATCCATCCCTTTTTGTATTTTGCTGTTTTCCCTTCCTTATCCTTTGTAAACTTCCCTACCTCCAATACCTTTTCTAAGTTATTGTTAAACTTTTCCTTTTTAACTTCCAAATCGAGTGAGATTGATTTATTGGGGTGTGCTTATCTCTTTTCTCTCTCCCTATCTTTGGGAAAAGGAGGGAGAAGAGGGGAGGGCACTCTATAAATTCTATAAATTGTCATTGGGTCTACTAAAGTTATTAGAGTCTCTGGGAACCTGCATTTGAACCCAAGACATCTACATAGAGTATTATGGTAATATGGTTGTATACACTGTTTGTATGATGCATATATGTAATTTACTGTGTTTGTACAGGCAACCTAATCCATATGTGATAAGCCATATCAAAGGGTATCCACTGCCGAGAAAGGCAACATGCTTGCACCCAAGGTAATCCACACAAGATACTTTGTCCCCAGACAGATAATCAGTTGCCCTCAATCTAAGTGACCTATTGGCCAGAGAGTGGTCTGTGGTGGTAGACTTGATGGGGTAAACATGGGCTTATCCATGTTGGCTTGCACAGACATGTTTCCCTGTTCTCCTGCTCCTCCTGTGCTGAGGGGAGGCAACCGTGGGAGGGGAGGCCAAAAGCCCTGGCTTCACCTAATATGGTGAGGCCTGGCAAAGTGCCATTCTGATTGACTAATCTGTGTCCAATGCCCCATCAGTCTCTGGGCTGGATATTGATAAAAGGGATAAGCAGGTAGCACTGCTGCAATCTCATTTTGCATCCTGAATTTGCCTGGAGAGCTTACCAGAAACAGGCTCTAAATGCCTGCATGTGATCGGTCTGCATAGCCAGCCAGATGTTGTGCTGAGACTGCACATGGCAGACATCCTGCCTGCACCTGAAAGTCTCCTGCTAAGACTAGAAGTCCTGGAGATACACCGATTGTCCAGAGGAGCCAGGAGACAATGTCATAGATTGTCTGCCTCCTTTCCCCAGAAGTCTGGGAAGAATCAAGTCTCAGCAGCCAAAAGACACAGTTCTACATGCTTTGGGTACTGTCTGATTTATACTTTGTGAGTAAATACTTAAAAGCCTCTTCCAGTATAATATTTGCATTTGCCACTTTAAGAAATAAGTGCTCAGGTTTTGCCTGTGCCCTGCCTGTATAAATTTCCAACCTGTGCATTTTTGAACCTGTGAATAAGTTTTCAGTCAAGTTTTAATGTTAATAAACAGTTTTCATAGTTATTAAAAATCATCACCTGGATATCAAAATTAATACAGATTATTAATTTTGCATAATCTGTCACAAGCACTTGTGGTAGCAAAGTCACTGACAGGGCAGACAAATGCTGTGTCCCATGTGTGCTGCAGGGAAATATGGGAACATACAGAGACAGATTAAACATTCTGGTGGAACAACTGAGCAATGCCACAGTCAAAGCACTGAGTAGCACCTCACTGAAGTTCTCACAGTTCAGAATGGCAGCTCTGCAAACCAGAGTGCCCTTAGATTGCTTATTAATGAGGCAAGGTGGCGCTTGTGCTATAATTGGGAAAGAATGTTCCATAGACAAGAAGGTGGGTGTAAGATCCAACAAGGAGAACACCAGCTGTGGGAATGTAATATGAAAAGGAATAATAACAAGCAGACTGAGCACTCCAACCTTGGTTCCCACAGCTGCAGGACACCTTATCTGGGGAAGGAGAGATAGTGGACATCTAGTTAATGAGAAAAACAAGGCATGATGTATGTAAAAGACTGGGTTGTTCTTGCCTAGATTATGCTAATATGTAGGTGTGTTCTCTATGCTCAAGACTCTATAAACAAAGTCACAATGAACAATAAAGATCTCCAGTGGAATTCAGATTGAATCATGTGGAGTCCATGCAGCATTGCTCTGATCATACTGGTCTGTGTAAGCTTTGCCCGCATTCTCCCCCAGCTGCTATAATTACCTACTGAGAAAGCAGTGCAGGAGTGGGAGAAAACAGAAGAGAAACCCTGGAGGAATTGGCTTACTCCTAGGTTACCAAACTGGCAGTGACTTAAAGAAATGTTGGTAGCCATTATGACAATAACAGCTGTGTGGATTTTGTTGTATTATGATCCAGTGTGTTCTATTGATCACCCAGTGTCTAACAGAACTGTGCAGAAACCTCAGGGAAGATCATAATAATAATAATAATAATTATAAGGGATTATATTATTAATATATCAATATATAATAACACCATTATTGTTGTTGTTATAGTTATTATTATTATTATTATTATTATTATTATTATTATTACCAAGAAAGAAATTCTTGGAAGTCTCTTGGGAAACATTTGCAGATGCTCAATTAGCTTGAGCAGTTCAGGCTGTCTCAGCAGTTTAACCACAGCCATGTTGCCTGTAACCAACAGAGAGTCTTTGCATTCTTATCACCGAAGCCTCCACGTAGATGTTTCCTTAACTAATGAATTTTTACATCAAACTACAGGTTTCAGCTGGAGTGCTGTGTCTGTGGGAATGCTCCTAGCGTCCAAACTTGCACAGCTTTGTAATAAAGCAACAGCTGCTTGTTAATGTGACCCCCAGCTTGAAGGAGTTGGATTCCCGAGTTCAGTGACAGCATCCCCAGGCTCTCCTCACCCCAGGCTTTATGCACGCAGATGAATGGAGTTGTTATTCTCCCTTTGCTCTATATGGAACCACCCCCCCACCGTGGGACTGGGCTGGGTCCAGGCTGTGCAGTCTGATTTGTTAACAAGAGGCAGAGCAGGGGCAGCAGCCTTGGGCCCAAACCTCTGGAGCACCATGCTGACTGCACTCCCAGCTGCAGCACGTCTGCCCAGCACGGTGTGTGTGGGCTGGGCAGCAGCAGTGCCATACTGAGCTTTGGGTACCTTTAGGATCACCAGTTCTTCCACACCCACAGATGGGGAAGAGCCCTCAAGCCAAGTTCTCCACCTGTTGCTACTCCTGACATGGAATGTCTGCACAAGTATGAACATCCACCAGCCAAGCAGCTTCATGACAGGAGGGTGAGTGTACAACTCCAGATACAGTTTCTTCCACCTGAGAACAGCAGCTGAAGAAATTATTTGAGCATGATCTCAGGGAGCTGGAACTGGCTCCTTTTGCAGTTCTTCAGTGACAGTGACAGGAAATACTCTTCGGCCAAGAACAGGCAGCAAGGAGATATTCTTGCATGAAAGCAACAATCATGCATCTCTTAATTAATCTTACAGGGATCTGGTGTTCACAGTCTCACAATTCCTGAAGGCCATTTCTTCTTGTAGGCAGTGTGGTTTTGTTCTTAGCAAAAGAACCCTCTGTTCTCAGAAGCATTATCGTATCTTGGCCATGCTCTCAAAGGCTGCTCAGAGACTTCATATTTGCCTCCTGCTGCCATCTTTGGTGTATTGATGGTGGGCTTGATCTCCTGTGTACATGTCACTCCTTCTCTTGTTGTACCACGTCCTGCTAGTAGATATTTTTCTCAGCCCAGCACTGCCTGTGAAAGCCTCTAAACAAGTCACTGCAAAAGTCCCATAAAGAAGTTTTTTTCCTTAGCTGTTCATTTTCCATTTCTGGGATTTCTCTCCCTACCTCTGTCTCCCAAAAGTGTGGACCCTGGTCTGGCAGCTTCACAACCATCTGTCATGCCTGGTAACTAAACCCTCTTTCACCCAGCTTTTCCATTCCAGCAGTGGGGATTTCTGCTTCCAAGAGTGTCCTCGATGCCAGCATGTATATGACCATCCTGTGGTGGAGCAGTTTTGCCTTCATGGTGGTTTCCTTGCTCTTCATTTTGATGCTCCACTGCTGCATGACTTTGTACAAGACAGCACAAGGGTGATGTAATGGTTTGGCCTTGCCTGGGGGCCAGACACACACCAAAGCTTCTCATCACATGGACAGGGGAGAGTGAAAATATAACAAAAGGTCCTGTGAGTCTTAATAGGATGCAAAGCCAAAGCCAAATCTTGTTTTCTGCTCCCTGCTGGCAGATGGTGTTGGGTCAGTCCCAGGAAGCAGGGCTCCAATCTGTACAGCTGCTGCTCTGAGGACAGACACCATCAACCAGTGTCCCCACACTGCCTTCTTTCACTCAACTCTTCTACCTGAGCTGACATCAGATGGCATGGAGCACCCCTTTGGTCAGTCTGGGTCATCTGGCCCAGCTGTGTCCCTTTCCAAGATCTTGCCTACCCATCAGCCTACTGCTGCAGGGGAACACTAGAAAAGCACAGCCTGTGTGCTTGGCTCAGCAACAGCCAAAACTCTGCTGTGTTACAAATGTCCAGCTACAGCACTGCAAAACACAGCACTGGAAAGATACTTTGGGGAAGAATAAACTCCAGCTCAGCCAAACCAAATGCAGGTGCTAGCCCCTGTGTAGGACTGATCTGAGAAGTCATCTTAGTGTGTCTTCTGCAACTTTGAGTGCCTCCAGCTCACTCGTATTGCCCTCAAATGAAAGATCTCCTGGAATGTGTGCTGGTTTGACGCTGATTGGAATATTTTGCTGAAAGAAATTAAATCCTTATCTGTGAGAAGAAAGAAAAAAACCACAAGAGTACCCTGTATTACCCTGTATCACTCATTCTTCTGCTGAGAAACACAACTAGTCAAAATATAGATAAGACACTTCTCACACACTTCTCAGTTCTCAGTTCTGCTCCTTCTCTTTGGTGGTCTGTGTGATTGCATCTGCCTTAACTCTAATCTGACCTAATCTTTTTCTTTCCTCTAACCTTCTTGTCGTCTTTTCTACATCTCACTTCAGATCTCTCTTGGTTTATCACATGAGATATACAGGGATTGATCTGGTTATTTCTGAGTGGAGGGAAAGAAGGGGGAGGGGGTTGAAGGTTTGGATTGGGAACCTCCTGGCAGTCTGACTGTTTTGGGAGGGATTTTGTACTTCTATATTACTTTTAACTTGTATATAACTGTAAATATTTGTGTATATTGTGTATATATATATATGCTTGTAAATTGTGCTAAGCTGTAAATATAGCTTTGTTCCTTAACTTCTAGCCAGCTGAGTCTAGTCTGGGTAAATTCATTGTGTGTGGAGGTGGGTAACTCCCAAGCCATCACAACATGCTGCATGGAGACTCATGTCCCAAGGTTTTTAGCCACAGTCACAAAGTAGTGAAGTTACAGCTTCTCCTGCAAGCCTATCAGAGGTGTAGGTTGAAACCAGCCTACATATTATCATCAAGCCCTGATGTATGCAAAATAAAATGAGATTATCAAATGAAAAATGAATGCTTGTCTGGTCCCTCCTGCAGCCAATTTCTTGTGTACCATGTTGGGTCACTCATTTTGGGGAGCCCCTGAAGCTGGGGCTCTTGCAAAAACCTATCTCCCCAGCTTCTATTTTCAGTCTGTCCAAAGGCTCTTGCTAATGTAGCAGTCAAAGTTCTTGTACACCAAGACCATGTCCACAAGAGTCCCTGAACAGAGACTTTCAGGCTGCCATAAGCATTTTCCCAGCATCATGCTTACCTTGGAAGACAGGCATAGTCTGTCTTGGTGAAGGTGAGCAATATCTGCACCTCCACAGGGAAAGCTGCCGATTTAACCACCTTACACCTACAAAAGCAAACCTTTCTTTCCTACACAGATCTGCTTTAACTCTTCCCTTCCCTCCTTGCTAGTCTGTGCCTCAGTCCCCAGGCTTTGCAGCCCTACAAAGCTCATCCTGCAGTGTTTGCAGCACCGTGAGTTTCTCCAGCAGCTCCACAGCTCCCACTCCCCCTACCCCATTCTCCAGCCCCTCCACACAGACCCCCAGGTAAGCACAACGCAGCTGCATGTCCAGCCAGTGAGCAGAGTGACCATGATCTCACTGTCTATTTCGTATTTAAAAGTGGGCTGGGACTTTCAAATGAATGCCTTCAAGTTACTCTGGAGTTCCTTGGGTAGTGCCATCTGCAAGAGAGCGCTGCAAGTGCAGCATTGCTTTGTGCATGGACCCCATCCACCAGCTTGCCTGATGCAATTAATAAAGTGAACAGACTCACTTCTGACTGGAGCAAAAACTTGCAGCATGGTGTGAAACAGACCCAAAATCACTTTGTTGGTGGCAAACCCCACTGAGTATCTGCTGAGGCTTGCACTCCCAATTCAAGGTGTCTGAGGCATCTGAGCAGCTCAGCCCTCAGGATTTGCCTCCACATGGAGTCATTCAGATTTTGGAATAGTCTCTGTACAAAATTCATTGAGAGTGGAGCCACACTACAGCAGTCACTGAGACAACAGGGGCTCTACTTGTGCCCCTGTGCCAGGCGACATACCCTGAATTGGTGGCTGACAGAAGCTGGTCTAGCAGGGCTGACCTCTAGTGCAGGGTTTATCTGTTCAGACTGCCCATGCTGGTGGAGGAGCAGGAGTCCAGTCCACGTTCTCCTCAGGCCTTTGAATTGCTGGTGGAACACTGCAGGTTGATCCATGCGTGTGTGGGGAACACACCTGCCACAACCCTGACCAAGCTGCTGTGTGCGAGAGATGCAGGCAAACACAGAAGATCCTAAAAACTACCCAAATAGACCTGTCAGAGTGAAAAAGTGGGCATGGCTGGGCAAAGCTGATTGTGTGGCAGCCTTACACCATGGCCCGACCCCTAGCGGTGTGTCCGTCATGCCCACCATGTGACCCCCAAGGACACTCCCGCAGCCAGTCCAGATGAAGACATTTCATCTCTTGATGCTCTAGGACGGTTCCAGTCTTACTCGCCTTTCATACCCATCCTCGGAGGGTGTCAGGCGTGAGCGGGGGCAGAAGAGAGGCGCGCAAGCCCCGTCTGCCGCAGGGAGCTCCGGGCACAGCTGGGCGCTGGCAACACCCCTCAGCGGGATCAAGCGGCGCAGCTTGATCCAGGCGACACCTGGGACACCCCGGGGGGCAGGTGTGTGAGTCGCGGTCCTCAGAGCCCCACATCACTCTTTCGGCTGATGCGACTCCTGCCGTGGCCGCGGCCGTCCTCAGACACCCGATCACGGCAGCTAAACCTCGTCGGTGACCGAGGCAAAATACCGCTGCAGCTGATCCAAAACTGAGGCTCCGGTTCCGCTTCTGCCCTTCTCATTTCCAGCCCTCCTGCGGGGCTGGGCCGGGCAGCGATCCGGCGAGCCCGGGAAGGCACCGGAGCGGCTGCCGCCGCCAGGGGCTGCCCTCCACTCGCGAGCCCCACCGCTGCCCGCCCTGCTCCGTCCCGGCGCGGCGGCCCCCAGTAGAGGGACCCGGGGAGGGGCCGGGGGTCCCTACGGTCGAGCCGCGCCGCACCGCCCCCGGGCGGGGCCGGGATCGTGTTTCACATCCTGCCCCGGTCGCTGGCGGAGCGGCCGAGCTGACGATGGCGGAGAGGTGAGTGTGGCCATCGCGCACCTGTTGAGGCGGCGGGAGGCAGCGCCGTGCTCGGGGCCTGCCGAGCCGGCTCGGGGAGCAGACTGGGGCTGAGAGGCGCCCCCGACATAGGGGTGGGGAGACTGGGAGCGGAGTCAGGCGAGCCAGCGGGCAGGTGAAGGGCGGCCGGGCCGGGCCCTGTGGCGGCGGCGCTGGGCGAGTCGTGCGGCCAACTTTGCGCGGAGTGGCTCTGACGCCGTTCCCGGGGCCGCTCTCCTCCGCCTTCCCGCCCTTGCTGGCTTGTCCGCGGGGGAAGCCCCTGCGAGCCCCTGCACATCGGCTTCTCGCACGGCTTGACTTCTCCTGGGTTTATGCTCCCACAGTCCGTGCTAAGACCGAGCTGTTGGCGCTACCCAAGCTGCCCCTGAGTCTCGCCGAGCTGCGAGGCAGGGCCCAGACTGATCTCCCGTCCCGCCTGGGCTTCGCGGGGCCAGCATCTCCCACCCCGGGGCCTGCGGCCGAGCTGTGCCGGCTGCCCTGGCGCGTCTTCAGAAGCACCTCTCTGATTTTGGACCGTTTTGGATCAAGCTCGGAGGCTCTGGGGTGGGTTGTACCTGTAGGTTGCTCTAGGTCGCCTAAAAAACAACTGCAGTTACAGAGGGCCAGTCTGTGCCTGATCAGGGACGGCCCTGGCTGTTGCACTTGGTTTGCTGCAGAGCAGACCAGGAGAGGCTTGGCTTCTCTCCTGGAAATGGGTAGGAAGCCAGGATCACCTGTTGGCACTGAAAATAGAGGGCCAGGTAGCCACGCCAGTTTCCCAGGTGGCATCCTGCTGCTGACAAGCGCAGGAGGATTTTATGGCTTCTCTGAGTAACTATTCAGAGAGAATTCCTCCTGATCGATGTGCCTTGGCTTGCCTGTCAGAAGGGGCTGAATTAAGTTTGTCTGTGCTGGGAGGAAGGCACAGAGCCTGGCAGAAGCACTGAGCTCTCCATGGCTGGTGTTAGTTGCTGTTGCACAGTTTTGCCAGTGGATTTGTTTTTTTTTTTTGTCCTAGATGAAAAGCTCCTAATGGTTTAACATTCCTGCTAGCTTGGCTCTCCACAGGGGCAACGGATTTCAGCTGGCTTCTCACATTTTCGTTGTCGGGGGCAGTAATGGTGCAAGGTGTTTAGAATTTTTATTTCTCTTGTGTTTGAAGTTGTTGGGGGTTTTGTTTGGTTTGGGTTTTTTCTTTTCTGCTTCTCCAGAAGAACACAGGTTTTGTTAGTTTGCAAGAAGGAGAATATTGGAGAGGGGATGTAGAATGGCAAAATCCATCCAGAGCAGACTGATGAGCAGGGCAGCCCCCTCGGTCTGCCAGCAGCAGCAGCTTGGAGCAGCCTTCCTGCTCGTGTCTCTTAAGGGGTGAAGGCTGCAGGTTGCTCACTTCAGGGGATAAACTGGCAGGGCCTGATACAGCCATGCAGATCTGGGGATATTGTTGTGCTAATCAGTGCAGAGGACTTCAAGGCTTCTTGCGCTGGATATCAGTATAACTTTTCCAAGATATCCTCACTTACTGATTTTTGTGTTTGGTGCTCACTGGGCTGGTGAGACAGGCCTTTCCTGGCAGTTGGATGGAGGCTTTTTAAAGTAATGCTGAGATCCTGGTGGATTATAGGAATGCAGATTTCAAAGCCAGGTTTTTGGCCGAGTGGTTCCTATGCCTTCTGTACTTGCAGCAGGTTTGCTTAGCTGGGACACATGTCTTGTCTGGAAACACATAAGCTACAGGGAGAGAGCTGGACTGGTGGATTTCATAACCAAGATAATTTTATGGTTGTCCTTGTGATGCAGAAGGCTGCTTTCAGCCTGAATCCACAGCTAAAAGCCTCATGAGAGACTTGCACGTTTGATGTGCCAATGAGATGTGAAGAATCCGTTAGGGGCAGAAAAGGCAAATGCCTCCCATTCAGATGATCTCTAGAAAAATGTGATGTGCTATGGTGCAAAGATGAAAGGAGGAGAGGCTGAGGTGCCTGGGATGGGCTGCCTAATGGGTAAGAGAATCTTGCAGGTTTCAGAGTATTTATGTCTGAGCTTTGAGACTATTTAATCACTCCAGCTATTATTTTGGTGTTGGCTTCATAAGATTGGGGCAGCTGCCTTCTGGCAACAAGGTGAAGTTTTAATTTCGTTTTTTTCCATAGAGTCATGCAGCATCATTGAGGGACTGTGGGAAGGACTATAAAATGCAAATCAGTTTCAGTAGAATCACTTCTGTAATTAAAGGAAGCATAAACTGCTGTAGGATTCTGGTGTTTTGGCCCACGAGGATGGTGGTTGGTTGGGTCGTCGTTTTTTTTTATTGTGTGTGTTTTGGTTTGGTTTTATTTGATTGGTATTTTTCCCCCTGGCAGTACAGTTTAATAGGTATTCAGATTCCTGAATCCTTTCTGTGAAGTTGCCAAAGGATATGTGTTATATTTGTATTTCTCCATAAGTAAAACTACCTGCATTGCCTTATTACCTATGGGGAAGAAAGCTTTTCAGTTTGGGTTTGCAGTTTTAACAGCATAGGTTTGGTTATTGGAATTCAACACCCTCAGGATATGAGTAGAGGGAGAGCTTCCGGCCTGTGCCAGAAGCACTGGGGATTGCTGAAGCCCTGCTAACCGAGAGGGTAGAAAGACTGGAGCTGGTACCCAGCACACTTGTTGTGTGGGCAGCCTGCTGCTCTGGCTGGCCGTTTGGATGTGAGTGAGACGAGATACGAAGGCTTCATGTGCTTTAGGTTCTGGCTGTCAAGCAGACTCTTGAAGGATTCTGAGACTCAATATCTTGAGTACGACTTCGCTGCGTTCATGTGATTTAACTACCTGCAAGCTTTAACTCCTTTTCTCTGAATGCTAGTTCCTGTGTTTTTTTCAGAAGCTTTAATGTAGGAGCCAACGAAGACTTCCACACTTCATCAGCCTGCCTTGAAGCTGCTGATGGTCTCCCTGTGTCTGAACTCATCTGTGGCTCTGCAGCAAAGAGGTGTTCTAGTTTCAGCAGAGCTTCTGAACCTCCTGCTGTTAGTGCAGAGCTCCCTCCATCCTCTGAGTTGGGTGCCTGTGCACTGTTCTGGTTTATCCTCTTCTTAAGTGGCTTAACTGAGGCCATGAATAAATGTCCTCAGTAGCTAGCTGTGACCGCAGGGCGAGTGTCTGCTCCCAGCAGGTTATTCCGCTCCTGTCTGCTGGGTGAGCCTGTTCCTGGATAAGTGCTGTGATAACTCCCTCTGCATCAAATCAGCTGTGATGTGGGGCTCTGTGTGGAAATTAGTGCAGGTGGGAGAGGTTATCAACAGCCTGACGTCTGCCACACACTCCTGGTGTTTGCTGCTCCTCTGAACATGCTGCTGCCAAGGCAGTTTCCTTGGGACGAAATGGCTGAGGGGTTTGAGACCCACTGACTTCTGGTGAAACAGAAAGTGTGGCTTTGCTCCAGTAGTTCTGCTGGCAGAGGTAGAAGAGGGGTAATAACGACAAGGTAGTCATCTTGTCTGCCTTCACTGCCATGCTTGAGTTTAGCCAGTGCCATCAGCAGGCCCAGAATGGCTTGAAGGTAGCTCCAGAGGTAGAGCTGTGCCTGCAGTTAGTGTTTGAGTCTGCAGATAAAGCCTGATCCTTGGGAAACGCCTTCAGGCACCCCAGTGTCCTCTGATGGAAAATAGTCAGAAGTTCAAAGGAAAAAAAGCAGCATTTCCTCCTTTCCTGTGTTTTCCTTTTCTAGTGTTTCCATTCCTGCTGTAGTACTGGAACAGCCTCCTCAGTGGATGATGCAATGAGGAGGAGGTGGTTGCAGCAAATAAATAAATGTCAGAATTTGAAGTGCTCCATTTATGCTTCATCAGTCCTTCCCAGGTGGAGCACAGTTACTTGTGCCTTGTTGTGACATGCTGCTATTTCTTTTTAAAAACCCTCCAGGCAGATTCAAAGTTGGTTATGTGCCTCTTGTTACAAATGAAAATAAATTCCAGAGCAGACACTGGGATGTGGTTTTAGCTGGATTCATAGAGAGTTCCTGAACCCTGCTGTCACTGCTTTCATATTTGATGTTAATTCCTGCCTTTGCCAAGGTGTGCAGGGAGGCAGTTCCCTTGGAGGAAAGATGACTTTAATGATCAAGTTATTTATTGTGCTTTTAGTAGCTCGCTCGTGAGTGCCCACTGAAGCAACTTCTGATTGTTCTTGCACTTCCCATGGGGGAGTGGGGGAATTGCCATCCCTGGAGGTCTTAAAAAAACAGACTGGATGGGGCATTTAGTGCCATGGTCTAGTTGATTGGATAGGACTGGGTGATAGGTTGGACTGGATGAGCTTGGAGGTCTCTTCAATCTGGTTGATTCTATGATTCTGCTTTGGGTGGCTCCTTAAAGGAGTTAAGTTTTGGAGTGGCAGGAAGGTGTTAACTAAAGCAGTAGATCTGAGGTGCATCTGGCTCTGTAGGACAAGAAAATTTTTTCCCCTTTGTCTCATGGTACAATGGAAACAATACCATTATTTTGGATATGTTCTCTCATCCTAGTTACTGCTTCAGGTGTTGGAAGTTACAGTTGCAAGTAAGAGTCTTTTGTATTTTCAGCTGAATATTGACCAGCAAATTGCAGTGGAGCTGGAATAGCTGTGCAGTGAGGTTTGGGAAGCTTGTTGTGAGGATGCTGCAGGTCTAAGTTGCTGGTTTGCAACAAAGCTTGGGAGATGGAAAGGACTCTGTGATCCCTGGTGTGGTAGATGTAGCAGCTCTCAGTCAGGGTCCTGCAGTTACAGGCTTCAAGTTGGGAAGAAGGGACTCAGGTTTGATGATAGTCATTGAGAAAATGCCTCTGAAAGAAACAGGCTGAAAGACCAAAGCTCTGGAGATGCTGAGATTGTCTTTTTTCAGGCTCTTTTGTATTTTTTTTTTTTGGCTCAAAATCTTGCATGAAATGCCACTGACTGCTTTGTCCTATAAATTACTGGGGAACTGCTGAAGCAGAGAACTCTGAAAGATCTGACCATTTCACCTTGAAAAGTGTAAAGGCTTGACATCAACAGCAGGTGATGTGACCTGAACCAACAAGATCAAGCTCTTACTTTGCTTTAATGGAACACATTGTAGGGACTCCCAAGGCCAGATTGGGATCACAGGATCCATAGGAGTGGGATTTGCCACCAGTGCAGGGTGTATAAGATGGCTGTGGTTGAGTGGGAACTACAGAACTATAGGGGAGACCTGTAGAAAATGCCTGAAGGGATCCTACAAGAAGGCTGCAGAGGGATTTGCCATAAGGGCGTCCAGGGAGAGGCCAAGGGGGAATGGTTTGAATCTGAGGCAGAGCAGGGTTAGACTGGAGCTGAGGAGGAAGTTCTTCAGTACAAGGGTGGAGAGATTCTGGAACAGGCTGCCCAGGGAGGCTGTGGATGTCTCTTTTCTAGGGCTGTTCAAGGCCAGGTTGGATGAGACCTTGAGCAGCTGAGCCTAGTAGAGAGGTGTGCCTGCCCGTGGTGGGGAGGTTGGAGTAGATGAGCTCTGAGGCCCCTTCCAACCTGAGCCATTCTGTGAACATGATAGGAGTCCTACCTGGCAGCCAAAAAATCAAGTCTGTGCTGTTGATGCTCCCAGCAAGATTTCTACCAGCGCTCGCTGGGTGCTGGAAGCATCTTATCATAAATGCTGCATGTTAAGACCGACTTAGTGGTCACACACTCCTGAACCTCCTCGTTTCTTTAGGGACAGCTAAGATTCTCCAGCTGAAATTCTCATCCTTTGAGTGAAGTGGGCAATGGTCTCCTGGAGCGCATGACAGATATGCACCCTAGTGAGATCACAGTTGTAGTGATGGTCCCACTTCAAGAGGGACAGAGTCCAGTGGAGGCTACAAAGATGCTGTGGGGCCTGGAAGCCCCTGAGAGACCTGAGGCTGTTTAGCCTGGAGAAGAGCAGCCTGAGAGGGGATCTGATCAATGCTTAGCAAGAATTAAAGGGTTGGGGACAAGAGAATGGGGCAAGACTATTGTCAGTGGTGCCCAGAGACAGTACAAGGGGTGGTGGGCACAAGCTGCAACACGTGAGGTTGCATCTGAACATGAGGAGAAACTGCTTCAGTGTGAGGGTGCTGGAGCCCTGGAGCAGGCTGCCCAGAGAGGTTGCAGACTCTCCTCTGGAGAGCTTCCAACCCCTCCCCCCCCCGGGGTATTGTGATCCTGGGCAATAGCTGTGGGTGCCCTGCTGGAGCAGAGTGGTTATGTTTAACCAGGTAGTTGCCAGCGGTCCCTTCCAACCCCCACCATGCTGGGATTCTGTGAAGGTATTCACTGGCATTTGCATCAGCCACCAGAGGTAAACAGAAGACTCTACACAGAGGATGTATTTTGTTACCCCTCCCATTCTGCTTGTGCCCAGCTCTCCAAAACAAACCCTGCTGCACTATCCTTTTCCCAGTGAAAACTTCTCTGAGGTGAGTTGAAGTGCGGACAACAAGCGCCTCATGCTCCCTGAACTTGCTGAATGTTCCTATTTATCCTGGAGCAGAGCAGTCCTGGCCTCCTCTAAACTCTTTCTTGGCCACAGGGTTTGTTGTCTACCCGAAGTAGACAAGCCCAGTGGTGAGCATGGGGGAACCCAGCCCGTGCTGGGCTCAGCCAGTGTGTAACTTGGCAGGTGTGGGGCACTGCCATAAGGCACTTTGCTTTGGCAGGTGGGACTGTTTCCTACCTGGGCAAACAAGGTTGCTGCTTTCTGAATGGAAAACGCAGAGAGGCAGAAAGGCCTCAGTGTAGTGGGATTTTGTGTAATCTTGTGATCATCAACTGGTGGTGGCCCAGGGCCTGCACTGTAGCAGGGATAATTTCTTTGTTCTATAGATCTGTTTCTTTTCTGTTTGCTTTTGTTTGTGTTTACCTTTTTTCTCAGAAGAATTACAAAGAATTTTACTGTCTTCATCAGCAGTGGATACCAAGTAAAACCCTGCGCAATGCTGCTGGAGGAGCTGGGACAGAGCTCAGCAAATCCCCTTAAGCCACACGGAGTTCAGCTGGCTTCGTTTTTTTGACTCTGAGGCAGTGCAGTGCTCTGCAAGTGAGCTTTCACATGTGACAGCAGCCAGGGTTCAGGTTAGGAGAAGGATGAATCGATGTAAAATATTTTCAGTAACAAAGAGAGCTCAGAGAAAATTGTCATAGGAGAGGTTATAGTTGAATGCAGGCCTGGGGGCTGCTGTGGGTGAGCTGTGCAGTGTTGACTGGAAAGATCACAGAGCCATAGAATGTCAGGGGCTGGAAGGGACCTCAAAAGCTCATCCAGTCCAACTGCCCTGTCAGGGCAACATCTCTTATAGTAGATCACACAGGAACACATGCAGGTGGGTTTTGAATATCTCCAGAGAGGGAGACTCCACAACCCCCATGGGCAGCCTGCTCCAGGGTTCTGTCACCCTCACAGGGAAAAAAAATCCTCCTTATGCTTACATGAAACTTCCTCTGCCTCAGCTTCCACCATTGCCTCTTGTCCTGTCACTGGGCATCACCCAGCAGAGCCTGGCTCCAGCCTTCTGGCACTCACCTGCGCATCTCAGGCTCTTCTCCCAGCAGCACAGCCCCAGCTCCCTCAGGCTCTTCTCCTAACAGATATGTTCCATTCTCTTCATCACCCAGACTAGACTCAGCTGGCTCTGGAAATTTGAATGAATCTATTTATTTATAGCTTAGCACAATATACAACCACCCCTTCACCTTCCCCCTACCCCTCTCAACCTTACCCCAGTCCCAAGGAAGAATGGAGGTTCGGCCAGGGGGTGAGGAAGCAAAGTGGATTAGGAAAGAAAAATGGAGGGTGAGGTTAGAGAGAGAGAGATGCAGCTCCAAGCTCCCCAGCAGGAGAAGTTGTGCCTTATCTATGTTTTGATTCTTATACATCTCAGCAAGCCAATGAGAGAAGTAGACATCAACCTTGTTTTCCTTCCACAGCCTATAATCTAGTTCTCACCAGAACATTCTAGCTAGGCTCAAACTAGCACAGGTGGCAATAAGCATAAAAAAAAAGGACAGCTGGTGATGACCTTCTGGGTGTAAAAGGTGTGTACTGTCACCCACTCTGCTTTTGGTGCTGTGGAAGCAGTGTTGGCTAGCATCTGGTTCCCTCTTCTATGGGCTTTGGGGCCAGCTTAGGGCACCCTGCTCCAGGGGTGATTTTGGATGCGTTGTTGAGACCTTGGCCTTGAATGCCAAAGCACTGCTGTGAGAGGGGGAGGCTAGCAGAGAGCTGCTGTGGGACAGAGCTCCCTTTGGTGGCCAGCACCAGTTTGTATTGCTCTGCTCTTGAAGCAAGGAGCACTGGATGAGGCTGGCAAAGGGCCAGATGTTGGTGATTTCAGCCTCTGTGGCTTCCCGTAACTCTTCCTCAGCAAGGTGGCTTCTTGGTGTGCAACAGCAGAGTCCCTCGTTGACTGCTGTTCCCTGGCTGCAATGGCTGAGCACATGTGTGCTTAAAAATGCTTTGGCCTCAGAGGGCAACAATGTGTGGGGAAGAGTGCAGAGCAGACCTCGTTCTCGTGGGGTTGCTCCTTTCATGCCCTCAATGTCCCAGCCAAACCTGGGCTAAAACTGAAGCTCCCCTGGAGGGGTTTGGAGGGGTGTTACATGGATTAACATGAAATGGCCATATTGGGGCTGTTAACTGTAGCAGGAGCTTGTGTTTCTTCTCCTGTAGCTGTAAACCCTCTTAACAGTGTCTGTTTTTCCTGGGAAAAGCAAAAGCTGTCTGTGAGCATGAATGTGTCTGTGCCAGAGCATGGACTGTCCTGGTGCTGCATGTGACAGTGCAGCCTGCATTGGCGCAGGTGCTACGTGGGGCTGCAGACTAAGAGCAATGCCAGTGCCACTGGCTGTGGAGACTGAATGCTGCTGGAGGGGGGGTGTTCAGGCAGCCCCTTCCCAGGGCACAGTCCTATGCAGTTCTTTGCTGCCCACACCGTGGAAGAGTGCCTGGCTTCACTTGCTGAGCTGTGCCAGGAGATGTCAGAAAGAGTGAAGCATGCCTAGAGGAGTAACCCCTTTTTTTTTTCCTTGTGCTGTAGGCAAAAATTGATGCCCTTTTTTTTTTTTTCTTCTTTTAAAGAAAAAAAAATGTTGCTGACTAAACCCATTTTGCAGTTTCATAGCAATTGGGTCCTGCCTCTTACCTCTGGCAGGACCTTGGCAGAAACTGCACAGGCTTTGAGCTTGACTACAGCTGTGTGTGTTCAGCAGTGCTGGGAACAAGGGTCCAGGCTGTGACTGATCCCTGGGAGATCCTGGCATCTTGGCTGGCCTTTGTGGTCCTGAGTTGTCCCAGGAAGAAAGAGCCTTGACCCCTCTGCCTCTCACCTGGTGGATGCCTTAGGAGGTGCCCTGCTTCCAGCTGCAAAAACTTCATAGATGTGTGCCTGGAAACAGACACCATAACTGAGCCTGTGGTTGTGATAGGCTCTGGTTGAGTGGCAGCATTAATAAAGCCAGCAAGGCTTGTGCCTGCCATAGAGCTGGGCTTTGCTCCTGAGCCTGCTGAAAAGCGGCTGTTGTGGTCATGTAACAGCCCTGACACTTATCTGCCTCTAGAGAGTAGATGACAGGAGCAGAGATGGTATGGAAGTTATGTGGTGATGGCATGGGTGGCTCTGAGGGAATGGGTATCTCTACCAAGGACAGGTCAGAGACTTATTTTCAAAGAAGGAAAGGAAATGTGCAAGGGAACAGCAGCTGGGGGAGTAAGAAGGATATTGGTTGAAAAGAGAAAGCTGCATCCACACAAGAAAAAAACACATTTATTTCAGCAGGTAACATAAGATCAGAGCAAGGCAAGGCAGAGTAAGACTTCTAAAGAATGAATTCATTTTTAAAGGCATCAGAAACCTTCTGGAGAGAAGCAGCAGAAGAAATAAAGATGTGAGAGGCACAGAAGCCATCACAGGAAAAGTAAACCATTTTTTGGCTCTCTTGACTCCTGTGGAGAAGCTTTATAGCTTTGCAAACCTCAAGCTCAGTCCAGAAGAGCTGTCTGAGAAGCTGTCTCACATTGCATGTCAGCAGGAGTAGCTTTAGAGCACACAGGGGAACTGATAAGAGACTGTAAGGAGCAGACAACATTGACTCAAGAGTGCTGTAGGGTCTCAAATATGAAATTGCTGGGATGCTTTTGTGTGTATCCTGTTGCTGAAGTGCCCCTGGTATCGCAGCAGTTGGTGGTGGCCAATGCAATAGCATTTCTTAAAGGGAGGAACCTTTGGGCAGTCAAGGAGGTGCCCATCAGGTGGGTCAGTACCTGTGCCAGCTGCATTGCTAGTGACAGGCTGAAGAGATCCTGGGGACCACAGACTAGTGGGTTTGACCTCCGTGCGTGGTCCTCTGCAAGAGCAAGATCACTGAAGGCATGGCCAAACGCAGCTGCTTGCAAAAGAGTGAGCAGGGCCTATGTAGAGGCAAGCCCTGCCTCGTGGGGCTGCTGGGACTGGGTGGGCAGCACGAACCATAGACCGCCTAGATGTGCTCTTGCAAACAGTCTTTGACAGGGTTCTCCACCAGAGGCTTCTAAGAAACTTAAGTTGCCATGAGCATGCATGGAAGGGCTTGTTGTGGACCAAGAGCTGGTGAAAGCACAGGGTGGAGAGGACAGGGCTTCAGTAATTCTGCAAGCATGGGAAGAGTCAGCAGCGAGGCCCTAAGACTGGTTTTCATCCTGTGGATGACCTCTATCGTGGAGGGGTGCAGTGAAATCCCCAGGATTGCAGGGGAACCTCGGGTTCTTCAGCTGATGGACTACCTCACTGAAGGTGAAGAAAACCAGAAGGACCTCAGAGAACTAAGTGGACAAATAAGCAACAGATGAACTTCAGTGTAGGAACATGTGGGGTACCTGTAGAAGATTATCTACACCACGTCTGTATGTCACTGACCCTGAAAAGAGTCCTTAGCGGCAGTTCTCTGCCATCATCAGCTCAGTATGCAGCATTAGCCAAAAAAGCCAATAAGTCCTGGCCACTACCAGCAAGGGAGATGAAGAGGAGGGCATCATTCTGATCCTCTATATAACACCTTGGGGTGCCTATCTTGGGGGCTGCATGCATTTCTGGTTTCTGCATGGTGGTGTTGGAGAGGCTTTAGAGAAGACAGAAAACGTGAGGGACAAAGCAGCTGGCTTAGGAGAGAGGAAAAACTGTTGTGACTCTAGTTTGGAATGGAGGACAGGAGTGTGTGGCAAGGCATGCAGACTCATAAAGACACTGATGCAGTTGAATTTTGTCTATTAAATCTTGTGGCACTAGAACCATAGAATCATAGAATCAACCAGGTTGGAAGAGACCTCCAAGATCATCTAGTCCAACCTATCACCCAGCCCTATCCAGCCAACTAGACCATGGCACTGAGTGCCTCATCCAGTCTTTTCTTGAACACCCCCAGGGACAGTGCCTCCACCACCTCCCTGGGCAGCCCATTCCAATGGGAAATCACTCTCTCTGTGAAGAACTTCTTCCTAATATCCAGCCTACACCTACCCTGGTACAACTTGAGACTGTGTCCCCTTGTTCTATTGCTGGTTACCTGGGAGAAGAGGCCACCCCCCACCTGGCTACAATGCCCCTTCAGGTAGTTGTAGACAGTAATAAGATCACCCCTGAGCCTCCTCTTCTCCAGGCTAAACAGGCCCAGCTCCCTCAGCCTCTCCTCATAGGATTCGTGCTCCAGGCTCCTCACCAGCTTTGTTGCCCTTCTCTGGACACGTTCCAGCACCTCAACATCTTTCTTGAATTGAGTGGCCCAGAACTGGACACAGTACTCAAGGTGTGGCCTGACCAGTGCTGAGTACAGGGGAAGAATAACCTCCCTTGTCCTACTGGCCACACTGTTCCTGATGCAGCCCAGGATGCCATTGGCTCTCTTGGCCACCTGGGCACACTGCTGGCTCATCTTCAGCTTACTATCTATCAGTACCCCCAGGTCCCTTTCCTCCTGGCTGCTCTCCAGCCACTCAGTCCCCAGCCTATAGCGCTGCTTGGGTTTATTGTGGCCAAAGTGCAGAACCCTGCACTTGGCCTTGTTAAATCTCATCCCATTGGCCTCTGCCCACCCATCCAGCCTGTCCAGGTCCCTCTGCAGGGCTCTCCTACCTTCCAACAGATCAACACCTGCTCCTAGCTTGGTGTCATCTGCAAACTTACTGATGCTGGACTCAATGCCCTCATCCAGATCATCAATAAAGATATTGAACAGGACTGGGCCCAGCACTGATGGCACTTGAAGCCTGTTGTGAATTGTCTTAAATCCACAAGGGGGATTTGAACCCAAGGGGATGTGGATTCAAAAGGCATCAACAGGTTCAAAAGCATTTGAGTAAATGGGCAGCCAGTCTGAAAGTGATACTGGAGTAAGAGCTGAGGTTGTCCATAGTGCTTCCATAATGCAAATGGGAGGAATGAAGAGGACAGTGAGGATATGACCATGCTCATGTGCTCCACTTGATAAGCCTCTGCTGTTGTCCCAGCTGTAGATGGGATGGGAGGACAGCTGCTTGCATCCAAGATGTGTATCTTAGTTCTTGAAAGTTCCCAGAGCCCAGCATTATGTAGGAATGTAGATGGATGGGACATATCATGGCTTTTGTAGACCAAATTTGAGTTGCCTGATTCCATTGGTACTTGGGATGATCCAAGTAGACCAGTGGATCTCTTTGAAGGTTTCAGCACAGGGATGCATGGATGAAAAAATAGTTAAAAGATGGGCTGAGAGGATGAGGAGTGGGCTGAGAGGTTGAGGAGTAGGCTGCCAGGCACCACAGACCCCCGAGGAGCCAGGCTGGGATATCTGTGGCCCACAGTGTTTGTGTGTGGCCTAGAAAAGGGCTGAAAGCTGCTGCTGGGCTCTGAGAAACTAAGCAAGAAATCCTGATCACAGGGATTTGAGGGTGCTGGTGGGAGTAGCAAGTGTTTCTGCCAAAATATCTGTTGGGCTTCAGCAGTGTTGTGGGAGGAGGAGGTCCTGAAGAGCAGACAGAGGAGCGGAGGGCAGGATGAAGAAGTCAGGATTCTGCCGCGCTCTCCTGTCACGTTGCATGCTGAGTGCCAAGTCACCCCACGGTGCAATGGTCCTTGTTTTTAACTGCTGGAAGAATAATTCAGTGCCTCTGTTTTCTCACTCTTTTTATATCAGTGGCAGCTGCTGTGTGCTGAAGGCAGATGAGGTCTTTCTAAATAGACATCAAATATGAAGTGAAGCCAAATGTAGCCCAGGTCTTTGCCCCAGTCTGTGTGTGCTGTCCAAGGAGGATGCAGCACTTCCTGCTTTGATGTCTCTGAGTTTTCCTCTTTTTCTGCTGCCTTCTGCACTGCTGCTGAAAGTGAAAAGCTCTGTTTTGGACTGAACATAAGCTAATAAATGCTTGGATTTTGGGGAGAGAAAACAAAAGGAACTTGTTTTGGACATCAAATCAAAAAGTAAATTGTTCTCACACCAGTGTTCACTGTTACCATGTATAGCAAGTACTGCCATGGCAACAAAGGTCTTCCAAATGCAGCCAAAACTGTGCAGGACTGCAGCATAACTTCTGAGCCCTGCTCATTGTGGTGCTATTAATAACTCTGCTCCCCCCCTCACAGCCAGGAAGTTTCTTCTTCCTCGTGTATGAAGTGTGAGGATAAGCTCATACAAATCAGTTGTGGGGAGAAGTGACACTGGGGATTTCCTGGATTTTCGGGGTGTGTGTGTGATGGTGTTCTGGAGATCCTGTCTGGGGCTGCCAGCTCTGCAGCCATCTCCTGACCTGGGCTGTCTTGTACTATTTATAAGAAAGCCCAGACTGAAGCTTTTGTGCCTTTTTTCTTTCCTCCACTGGCCCAGCACACACAGATGACACATGTTTACTTTTCCAGCTGCACACAGAAGTTTAAGTGTTTATTTCGGATTAACTTGGTCAAGGGGAGTACCAGATTCACAGATTTCATTGGGTTGGAGTGGACCCAATTGCCCTTTGGCAATCTTGTCCAGCCTCCCTGCAGGCAGCAGGGACACCTTCAGCTAGAGCAGGCTGCCCAGGGCATAGTCCAGCCTTGAATGTCTCCGGGGGTGAGGCCTCAACCTGTTCCATTATTTCACCACTGTCACTGTGCAGAACTTCCTCCTGATGTCCAACATAACTTCCCTGCTTCAGTTCCAAGCCATTGCCCTTGTCCTATCCCCACAGGCCCTTCTGAACAGTTCCTTCTCAGCCTGCCTGTAGGTCCCCTTCGGATATTGAACTGCAGTTCTAAGGTCTCCCTGGAGCCTTCTCTTTTCCATTCTGAACAGCCCCAACTCCCTCAGCCCATCCCTACAGTAGAGGCTCTCTAGTCCACTGATCATCTTGGTGGCCTCCTCTGGACCTGCTTCATCAGGTCCAGGTCTATCTTGTGTTAGGGCCCCCATAGCAGCACATAGCACTGCAGGTGAGGTCTCAGCAGAGCAGAGGGGCAGGATCCCCTCTCTCCATCTCTGGCCATGCTGCTTTGGATGCAGCCCAGGCTGCCATTGGCCTTCTGGGCTGCAAGTACTTGCCTATTGCTGACTTCTGGAGCAGTCTGCCCAGGAGGGTTATGTAGTCTTCCTCTTTGGAAATAATAAAAACCCTCCTGTGTTCCTGTGTGATCTGCTATAGGTGAGCCTGCTCTGGCAGAGGGGTTGGACTAGGTGGTCTTTTGAGGTCCCTTCCAGCCACTGTGATTCTGAGTCTCACCCACCAGAACCCCCAAGTTCTTTTCTGCAGGGCTGCTCTCAATTTTGTCATCTGCCAGCCTGGACTGATAACTGGTATTGGTACTGATACCAGCTACCAATTAAACTTGATCTGGGACAGGCTCTGGTCTGCATGATTTCTTTGCTTATGTCCTGGTCATTTAACCAGGATAATCCTGTGCATTCAAATTTGTGTTTCTTTAGTTCTTGGTGGGAGATGCATTTAGCTATGGAACTCTCACATGTTTTTCCCCAGCCCTATTAGCACACCTATAAGAACCTCCTCTTAGTTGGAAGCCCTTACCAGGCTTTTGGCTCTGATAAGAAGCTGTAGGAAAGGTGGTGTTTGGGCCTTTGCTCATGCTGCAGCTCCTGGTTGAGCATCTGTGATTCGCTGTGGTGAGTGAGGACTAGATCATGAGTCTGTCCCTACCCAAGTTACTGCTGTGCAGTTCAGCTTCATCCCTCCAGAGGAACAACTTGTTTGCTTTTTTTCTACAGAAGTGTGGCTATTAACTGTACAAGGCTCCCTGTCCCCTTTCCTCACCGGCTAGAGAATTTAAAAGGAAGACATTCTACAAGCACTGTGGTTTTCCTTATTTTCTGGTGATCCAAAGTCTGCAAGGGGATGCAACAGCGTCTTCTGATATCACCATCCCCTAGAGCCTCCTAGCTTGCTGGACTGACAGCCTACTGCCATAAAAGAGCAAAAAGATTCAGGGAAACCTGGGATCTTTTTACCCTACAACCCTCCCTGGAGAAACTGTGGAAACCCTGCAGAAGGTTGGTCCAAGACAAGAAGTCATTCAGCTGCATCCACAAGGGGAGAAACTGCATCCTTCTGTGCTTTCTTGGCATGGTCCCTGGGCTGTTGTACCACTGGCAGCACTGTGGGAGGGTCCTTGGGCCCTGCGACTCATCTTGAGAGCCTTTGGTGACTGAGGCAGTTCTGGCTGACTTTGTGCCATGGTCAGGGCAAAGCACAGTCTGAGCTTCAACGGTGCTTGATTCTGACACATGAGACTGCAGACACATGAGACTCTTCTCCAAAGGCTGGGACTGGGTTGTTGGGCAAGCTGGAGTCTTTGTGATTAAATCAAGCCAGATCTTGTTAATGACACAGCACCAGAACTGCACATAGCTGGTAGTGGTGTTTATTTGGGCTGGGAAGGTGTTGCTATAGCCACTGCTCATCTCGTAGGTGCAAGCGTGTAGCACACGAAGCAGAGGTTGAAATACGGTCCGTGGGATGTGACTCCTACCCACACCATGTTTTGGTGATGATTCAACAAAGAATGTCAGCTCAGGCAGCCCTTCGGTACGCCTTTCCTTTAGGAGGAAGTTTGGGTTTTGTTTTTTGTTTTCATAGTTTATTACATCAGAATGAAAACAATGGACAAAAATCAAAGCCAGGCTATGTTTTTCGTCCCAAACCGCTCATCCGTGGGTGAGCTTTTCAGAATGAAGGCGTGCGTAGAGCAGGAGCCACTCACTGTTCCTCGGACAGGCGTGCGGGAGAGGGAAGCGCTGGGCTGCAGCAGGGTCTGAGGCTGCGTGCTGCAGTCGCTTGCTCCGCAGCCTTCCTGGCCTAACGTGTCCCGCTTGCTTTTCTTTCAGTGACTTCTGCAGGCAAAACAAATGCAAGAAAGGAACTTTCAATGGAAAAGAGGGGACTTGCTTGCTCTTTTGTGAAGGGTGTATGAACTCTGTGGCTGAGGGTTTTGTCTGTTTATTTGCTGCCTCTCTTCCTTTGCCAGAGGAAATGAATGTGCTTTGGGCTGGGGAAAATGCTGACAGTGAAGCAGCTCCTGCACGGAGTCCCAGTGCAGGGAGCTCCCGACGGCAGCCGCTGCTGTGTGCACCCTGTGTTTCCTGCGCCTCTGACTCGCTGCCAAATTCCTCTGCCACCTGGCACTGCAGTAGTTAACTTGAGTCGAGCTTAACAAGCAGGGACAGTTAATGCTTCCAAGAGCTTCTCTGCATTTGTTCCTGCCTGGCCTTTTTTCAGCAGAGCCGACAGAGACAGCTGCAGCCAGAGGGATTTGCCGAAGAATGAGAAGGCCTGAAGAAGCTGTGATCAAACACTGTCATCTTTGTTTTGTCCTTCCAGACACCAGGGTCTTGTGGACTCTGCTAGCTGAGCAATCTCGCGGTCCCTTGCAAGCTCCTGTCCGTGGTGTGCACAAGTTTTCAACAGCCTCTGTGTTTGGGCTAATAAATGACTGGCAGCCCTTTAAATGGAGCCAGACAGAGGGCCATTATTTGGCGAATGCCATGCCTTTAGGAATGTTGCTGCTTCAGACCGGGGCTCTGCAGGCTGGTGCTTGAAAGCCTTATGCTCCGAGTCTGCCTCTTCTGTAGGGAGTCAAGAGCTGGCACCCTGGGTGATACTGGGCTCTTGGTGTATGGCCTTGCCTTTCAGGTGCCTCACCGTGTAATGACAGCCTTGATCTGCTCCTACCCTCCACTACTGCCAGCTCCTGCACCTCCTTTGAAAAGCTGAAGTTGTGTGGGTTTTTTTTCTGGTTGGGTGGAGTTATTTTAGATCTGAGGTGAGTGTCTCAAGGTCCCTGCACGTCCTTGCCAAGGAGGCTGCCCTGTCCTGAGGCACCTTCTGATGGCTTTTCTGCTGATGTAGGCTTCTGTTCCTGTCTTCCCAGTCTTCACTCGCAGCCCTTCAGCAGCCTCTGGTGAATGTTTCCTGTTTGTTGCTCAGTGTTCCCTTGTGTAGCAAACAAATATCTTTGTGACGGGTGTCAAGGAGCCTCTGGCATGTGACTGTTTGCTTTGCTCTGTTCTGGGGGACTCTGGGCTCTGTCTTCAATAAAGACTGTGCAAAAAAATCTTGTTTTCTCATCCAATGTGTGTGAAACTACAGTGCCCTGCAGCCTATATGTACTGGTGTGATGCTTTGGTGTGGTGTCACTGAGCCCAGGGTGCCCAGAAATGATGGGGATAAGCTGGCTGCAGAGTTGATTGTGGAGCCTGAGTGATGTGGGCTCTGCAGAGGCAGTGGAGCAGTTGCTGGGTTTATGTGATGGGGCAGCTTTTCCAGATGAGCTTTTCATTATGGAGCCCCCTGTTCCTGTGCTGCTGTCCTTGGCTTTGACTGTTGGAGGCAGCAGCTGCAGAATCCTTGGCTGCAAGGGCTTCATGCTGAGAGGAATCTCTGAAAGGAGTAGTGGTGATACAGGAGGTTGTGAAAAGTAAATCTCAGTCCTGGAGCAGCTGGTTAGCAAGCTGGATGAATCAGGACCTTTATCAGTAATTCCTAGGATGATGATAAAGGTGGCAGGGGGTGCTACTCTCTCCTTGAAATAGCAGGGATGTCATCTGTGTGACATTACTTGCTTTGGCATAGGGAGAGCGCTTGGCATGTGCTGCTTCTTTGGGACTCTGGGGTTTTGCCCTTCATCATTTGGCAGGTGCATGGTCTCCTGTAGCTGCAGCAGTATCGCTCCTGGTCCTGGGCACAGCTTTGTCAGCACTGGGAAAAGTTGCCCTGCTCACTCTGATTCCCTACTGTCCAGGGGCTGGCAAGAGGTGGGAGCACTTAGAAGTCATGGAAACAGGAGCAAGCCCTGTTCAGCTTCTTGGTTACTGAGCAGGGTTTCAGACTGGGGCTCATCATTAAGGTAGAGTCATGTATGGGTTCTGGTCTGTCTCTTCCTTTCGCCCTGTTGTCCATTTCCCTGATTAACACAGCAATAGGCCAGGTCTGATTTTAGGGTTACATTCTCTTGGTGGCAGCCTCCTAAGTGCTTTGAGTTACACTTTGGGCAGTTCCTGTGTGACTCTATGCCAGCACATACTCCTCAAGGTGGATAAAGCCCAGTTTTGCTTTAGCTGGGGGGATCTGTCTTCACTTGGTATGTCCCAAGCAGACCTCAAGAGGAAGCAGGTGTATGACCTTGCTGTGGATATAGCATCCCTGAAAGGATCTGTGTCCAGCTGCTGTAGCTAGTGATGGCCTTCTTTGAGTACCTGCTGCCCACTTTGGTGGGGCCATGTCCCAATTGGTGGCTGCAGTGGCACAGGCTCATTGAGCCATCCTTACAGCATCTGTGGCCTCTGGGCAATAGGAATTGTCAGGCTGCTGCCTTGGGGCTGAGCTTCAGATGCCTTGATGGGGCAGCAGCAGGGGATGGGTGCAGGGCAGGCTGCACCACGGTGTGGTGATCTGTTGTTGCTGACCATGCAGGGTGTCCTGTGGTGCTTTGGCCTAAGCAGCTGTGAAGCATTCCCTCTCAAGGATATTGCTGAAATTGAGGTTTTCCCATGCCAATCTTTTTTGTTGGGCATAGAGTCTGCTTGTAAGCGTGGTGAGCTGGGCTGCAGAGTACAGTGCTCCTGGTACCACTTGAGTCCCAGTGGCAACAGCCTGACTGTGTGTGCTGGGATTGTGCAGGCCATGGCTGTGCGGCTGGGAGAACAGCACCGAGCTGTGCCAGGCCTCAGCTCCCCCTTAGAGCACCACTTGCCCCTGGGCAAGGGTGGTCCAGCTGGCATCGAGCTTTCCCTGCAGCTGCTCCCTTCTCCAGCAGCTGGGATTTGGATAGGGCTGGGGCACGTTTTGGAAGGAGAGCAAGGGGCTGAAAACTGCCAGCATATTTATTTATTGTTATTTTTTTCCTCCTGAAACTTGTTCTCAAATGCTCAGGCCTTAAAAGGAAAAACAACTCTGCCGAAGCCTGCTGTGAGCTTTAGAGGTGCCGCTGCGTCTGGGCCAATAAAGAGGTTTAGGGAGGCTGTCGAGGGACTGGGGTTTGGTCTGTGCGCTGACATGCAAAATGAGAACTCCATCTGTGGTGGCAGGGAGGATCCAGGGCTTGCTGTGGTGGCAACTGGAGGGCTCAATGTTGTCCAGGCAGATGCTGCAGGGAAAGGAAGCTGGTTTGCTGCGATGGTGTGGGCTGGGACTCAGACTCTAGAGGGGATTTTGTTCCCTTGTCATGTAAAAATCCTGGGTTGTGTGAGACAGACCCAGAGGAGAGGCTGTCGTGTTGGATCCATGTCCCTGGCCAGCTTGGGGACCCTTTCAAGAAGCAGAGGGGAGTGCACCTGCAGCCTTTCTGACACTGAATGCTTGATGCTATTTAGTGTCTTTCACCCTCTGCCCAGGCCATAGTGGCCAGACCTGGTGTCCAGCCATAAGCAGTCTAAGCTGCTCAGCCACAGAGGCAAGAGGTTCTTGGTCTTCAAGGGAGCAGCAGGTCCTGCCCGTGGGCACAGCAGCCAGCCTGGTTCTGCACCTCTGACAGGAGCTGCACTGAGAGCCTGTGCTGCTCCTGGCCGTGCAGGCACAGGCAGACCTATGAGCACTCTGCATCCTCCAAGGTTTTTGAATGGATTTTACTCCTCCTGCCCTCAGCTGCAGCTTTCTTTGGTGTTGGTCTCTGCGGTCTCTTGGCAACTCTGCCCACATCTCTGCTACCTGAACTCCTCCTCTCTTAGTGCCCATCTAGCAGATGCTTTGTGCGCTGAAGCCATGGAAATGGGAATATCCCCTGACACTTGCACTGCCTTCTGTGGCACAGTCCCCCTGCTGTGGTGCAAGGGAGGAGAGTGGAGCAGGTGGTGAGCAACACTTATGTCCCTCAGTCTGTGGGCTGCTCTGTGTGACTCTGGAGCTTGCCTGGGAGTGATGTCAGCGTCTGGATCAGCACAAGCCTGGTGCTGCCATTGGTGTGGTGGATGTGGATGAAGGAGGCTGTGGAGGTCGGTGTGGACTTCATTCTGTGCTGCCCTCCATTTTCCACGTTGAGATACAGTGCTCTGTGGTGATCGCATCCAAGGCTCAGGTGCTGATCTCAAGCTGTAGGATCTTATGCCTGTGGGACTGCTCTGGGCTTTATTTGAAGTTGGCTGTCTTTGTAGTACAGCTTGGCGTGGTGTCTTTCCCTTTGGGGAAGATCCCACTTTGTCCCCCCCACGTTGTCATGTGGAGACTGCAGTAAATCTCAGCTACGTCCTGAAAGTCCCTCTTGCCACTGCTTTCTCCCTGAGAGAGGACCTTGGAAGAATCTGATGTTGTAGTGCAATGAGCTGTGTCATTCCTGCTGTGGAGCTGCTTTGAGTTGGGGGACTCGGAGCAGCAAGATGGGAGCAGGCATGAGGGCTGGGGGAGGTTTGGGAAGAGCTGGGGAAGAAGCAAAAAGCAGCAGAGACTGAGCAACCAAAAGGCCATGAAATTTCTCATCAGGCATCTCTATCTTTGGAAATACCAATCAGCAGAAGGCTTGGGGCTTTGGTCAGTTGGATCCTTTTCACAGAGTCATAGAATGGCGCCAGGTGGAAGGGACCGCAGAGCTCATCTCCAACCCTACCATGGGCAGGGATGCCTCTCAACTAGGCTCAGCTGCTGAAGGCCTCAGAGTTGGTTTGTTTGGTCTTTAAAGCAAACCCACTGAAGTAGTGAGATGATGTGTGGTGTGATAGGACCTTTTCCAGGTCCTCTCCTACCTCTAACCCACCCAAGTCGTCTGTTCTCCTCTCTGACCTGTCATGTTGCTGGGCTGGGCTCTGTTTTCAGAGGGCTGTCCCCATTTTGCTCTTGCCTGAGCTGAGCATTGCTCAGGCTTTGAGCAGTGGCAGCCATTTGTTCTACATTTTCACAGTCTGGTCTGTCTGCTGTAAAGCAGAGGTTGGTTTGTTTGCACAGTACTTATTTTTGGAAGCAAGAGCGTTTTAGGAACAGGCTGACATTATATTTATTTTGGTTCCTCTATAATTTCTGTTAGAAGGATGCATGTGTGTTCAAAATAAGTTCATAAATATATGGCAGGAAAGAAGGTTGAGAAGCTTGGTTTGGGTATATTTTTTCCCGTTGCAATGACAGGTTTTCTGAACTTGTCTGAGAGAAGCTGCTGAATTAAGACCAAACTGACTGAGTCAGCTGGTGGAGTATCACCTTGAGGAGCTGGTGCTAGAGACCTTCTTGAAGTCCCTTCTCAGCCCAAGGACACTGATGAATTTTACGGCTTTATCCTGCTTTTAGTGTGCAAATCAGAGCAACTTGGAGCCACTTGGATGTTGCAATTTATTGCTTGGTCTGCAGTAAGTGAAGCTTTTTCTAAGGGAGTCTGACAACCCACCTGTGGTGTTTTGGGTGTTCCCTGTCCCCCCACACTTTAGAAATCACCCAGACTAGACTCAGACAGCTCTGGAAATATGAATGAAGCTTATATTTACAGCTTAGCACAATATACAAGCAGATATTTACAGTATGCACAGTTATATACAGAAATATACAAGGTAAAAAGGTAATACAGATACACAACTCCCCTCCCAGAAACCTGAGTCCCCAGGAGGGCTCTCAACTGCCCCTTCACCTTACCCCTTCCCCTCTCAACCTTACCCCAGTCTCAAGGAAGAATAGAGGTTCGGCCAGGGGGTTAAGAAGCAAAGTGGAATAGTCCAAAATGGAGGGTGATGTTAGAGAGTAAGATGCAGCTCAGCCAGCAGCCCAAGTGAGAGTGGTTATCTATGTTTTTATTTCTTGTTCCTATACATCTCAGCAAGCCTATGAGTGGACATCACCATTGTTTCCCTTTCACAGCCTGTAATCTAGTTCTTCTCACCAAAACATTCTAGCTGGCTTCAAACTAGCACACCACCCGGTGTGCTGGAGGTGGCTTTGCTCACCATGCAGAAGGTGAAGGGGCAAACATGATTCTCTTGGGTGCTTGAGCATATCTGTCACGGAGGGGGATTCTGCCACCTATGCCTGTTTTGGCAGAGGGGAGGAATTAATTGGGGCGAGATAAGGTTATATAAAAATATTATTTATTAAACTCAGTATTCTGAACTCTTACACCCCCAACCACTGTATATCAATATTAATACATCCTACACGGTTATGAAAACATTCTAGGATAAAATATGTACAGTGACTTATTAATTAACTAGCAAACATTAAAACTATAAACAGAGAGAGGATCTTCCCTCACAGCAAATACCATTTGGGGTCTCTATGCTATTTGCCCAACAGGGCAGGCTGAGACTGATTCTGCAATATGGCAGAGGCAACAGATATTTACAGAGGCATTTAAGCATTTACTCACAATTCTGATTAATCAATAATCACCCTCCGGGGCTATGTCATAGCCTGTGCCAGTGTCCAAACTTCAGGGGGTCTCTGCCCATGGACTTTGAGGCTGGTATCCTCTCAGCCTGAGGGGAAAGGATGAATCTTCCCAGCTTCTGGGGAAGGGGTGGTCTCTGACCTTGTTCTCCTGGCACCTCTTCCTTGGTGCTGCTGGATTCTTCTGGATGCTTCTGTCCAGGAATTCTGAGCCGGCAGGATCCCAGGTATAGGAGGAGAATATCGTGCTGTCTCTGGCACGGTTCTTCATGTGGATAGCAGGCCGTGGGTGCAGACAGTCCAGAGTCTGCTTCCTGGTTATCTCAGCAGCAGTGGCGCTTACCAGGCAGTGATAGGCAGCAGGCATGCAAAGTGTGCGCGGCTGCTGGGAGTCTGAGCTCCGTAGGTAAAGGCAGTGCAGATCTGGGCCTGATAACACAGTGGTGTGCAGATGTGCACAGCTGGCTGGAGACTATTGGCTCCTCATATAGATATATGCAGGCTTAAATGAGCTCTGCATCTAAGGTACGCAGGCAGGTGAGCTGCGACTGGGTCACAGCATGAGGTCGGGGCCTCTGTGCATCAGAGCTATGCAATGGAGTCTGAGCGGCTGAGCTGCAAGTGAGGGTCAGCGCGGCTGAGCCTGAGGGTCTGAGCTAGCAAGGTAGCATCCGAGCAGGGGTCTGAGCACTTTGCTTACCTGTGCTCCCCTGTTTATTGAATGTAGGCCGAGATTAATGGTCCCTTTGGCCACTAGAATGACCAATCAGGTTGGCAGTCAGCCAAACCTTACCATAATAGGCAGAAGCTGCTTGCCTGGACTCTCCCAAATATGGGGATCACATTGGCTTACCCCATGGAGACACGACCTGTGTGTGGGGGGGTTACACAACCTGTTTACAACCAGGGGTCGTGGCAGAAAAACATGTCCAGGCAAGGCATAAACAAGCCTATTTTCGGGCCTGCAGGCCCTCCACGACAATATCCAAGGCGGTTCTTCCACCGGGCAGAAGCCTGGACCTGCAGAGGTGATGTCAGCAGCTTTGGTGTCTCTGGGATGGTTCCTGCTCCCTATTCCTTAAGTGGTCTTGGTCTGCTTCTGGAGCCTGTCTTTGGAAGAGCTGGGATTGTAAACATGTCTTCGTTCTCAAGGCTGTCTGCTTCCTCTCATGGGCCCCTTCTCCTACATTCTGTTAGCAAACAAAGCAAGCTCTGAACTCCTGCCGCTGAGAGGGGTGATTTTTGGATGCCTGTCCCCGTCACTCCAGCCACTTGCTGCAGTGAGGAGTCCTGGGCCCCACACACATGTCCCTGCCTCTGGCCGATGTCACAACACCAGCAGCCTCTGAGATCTGTGATTCAGGCCTTCTTTGTCTGATGGCTAAACTCTTCGTTCTTAGTCCTCAAGGAAGACTACTTAATAGGTCCTGCTGACTTTTCAGGGGATTTGCCCCATCCTGGGGCTGCACCACCTCCTGGGGCTTTGGAGAGGCTTCAGGAGCCCTGGATTGGAGCTATAGGCAAAGCACTGCAGTTCTTCATGCAAGGATGCACCAAGGTGACTGCGCTGTGCAGGGTGTAGTAGCAACATTTGGTCTGTGCCAGGTGCAGAGAGGATGTAAATGGAAACATCAACATGGTTCTGTTGGCCTGTGCCCCCTCAAGTTTTTCAGTCTTCTGCTGTCCAGGAGGGTCCCTAGTCCTCTGAGCACAGACCTCATGCTGTGATACTGAATGTGAGGCCACATGCCGGGGTGCATTCAGACTCCTGTTCCCTGCAGCAGCAGCAGCTTCATTTATGAGTTGCCTCTCTCTGTGCCAAGCACACCTTGGGGCATCTTTGGGTTGGAGCACAGAAGTCCAAAAATTGCATAGCATGGAAGTAGAATGTGGGACCAAGCTGTAAGAGCCCTCCTTGGGGCCAGTGGCAGTGGAGGGAAGGCTTCCTCCAGAGGGCTGTGTGGTCACGTAGCACTGGTCTCAAGCTTCTCAACTGAGGAGGATTCTTTTTACTGTCATAGAATAGTTTGGTTTGGAAGGTATCTTGAAGATCATCCAGTTCAAACCCCCTGCCATGGGCAGGGACACCTCCCACCAGCACAGTTTGCTCAAGGCCTAATCCAGCCTGGCGGAGGGCATCAACAGCCTCCCTGGGCAGCTTGTGCCAGTCTCTCACTACCCTCACTCTCAAGAATGTCTTCTTCATCTCCACTCTCAGTCTCCCCTCTCTCAGCTCAAAGCCATTGTCCCTCATCGTGGCACTGCCAGCCCTCATGAAAAATCCCTCCCTGGGTGATGGTATCAAGAAAACCAGCTCTGCTGTGGCATAGTAGCTGTTTGGCTTCTTAGATCATCCCATAGGTGACTTTTTTCCTGCATCTGGTCCCTTCTGTTCTAGTAATCTTTTCTTTCTAGTTAAAATAATTTTCTTCTTTCCTGACCCCTCTGCTAACATTCATAGTCTTTGTGAGAAGACCTAAGCAGGGAGTGCTATCAAGCTGCTCCTTCATGCTGAAATATCCTTTAAAAATTACTAATAATTGTTGGGTTTAGTTACTAGTGTTTGCCAAGCAGGAGTGGCAGCCAGGAGGGACCCAATTGGTTTAGAAGGAACTAAGCTTGCAAATGTCCATCACCTCTGTCCCAAAGGCTGGTTGGACACAGTACAGCAGCTTGGCCTATTACCTGTTCTGCCTGTCCAGCACTTCATAAAAACCCACCTTGGTGGCTGAGAGAGCTCAGCCTTCAGGTGGGAGCAAACCTGGCTGCACACATGAGATGTAGTCATGCACAAAAAGCCCCAGTTGTCTTTTGCACACCAGCTGTGCTGTCCCTGCACATGGCACTTTGTTGCTTGGGCACTGAGGTCTTTCCATGGCTCTGTCCCCTCTCCAAAACTTGAGTATGTCTGAGGCAAGTGCATTTGCAGCACGTGGGGCTCAGGCCAGGAGCTAGAGCTGTGGCCCGTTTACAGTCACAGACTGCACTGGGTTGGAAGGGACCCTCAAAGGGCATTTTGTCCAGCACCCTGCAGGCAGCAGGAGCACCTCCAGCTAGAGCAGGCTGCCGAGGGCCACAGCAAGTCTAATCTTGAACGTTTCCAGAGATGAGGCCTCTACCACCCCTCTGGGCAGCCTGTACCCCTCTCCCCACCCTCACTGTGCACAACTTCCTCCTGATGTCCAACCTAATTCTGCCCTGCTCCAGTTCCAAACCATTGCCCTTATCCTATCCCCACAGGCCCTTCTGAACAGTCCTTCCTCAGCCTGCCTGTAGGTCCCCTTCAGATACCGAACTGCAGCTCTGAGGTCTCCTTGGAGCCTTCTCTTCTCCAGTCTGAACAGCTCCAACTCCCTCAGCCTGTTCCTACAGCAGAGGTTCTTCAGCCCTCTGACCATCTTGGTGGCCTCCTCTGGACCTGCTCCAGCAGGTCTCTGTTTCTTGTGTTTGGGACCCCAGTGGCATGGAAAGTGTGCATTGCTCAGGCCACTGAGAAGACTCCTGACATCTCCCCGGCAATGCAGGAGGATTCCTGCACACCAGGAATGTGGGGTTGGTTTTGGAAGCAAATAGGGTCGTGGTGTTGTAGGGCCAGAGTTGGTTCCCTGGTGCTGCTGAGATACCAGCAGGCTGCTTGTCCCCACCCTCAGCTGCTGTGGGGGTTCAGTCTGGGTTTCCACACTGGGCCAGCAGGAAAGTCCTGCTTCTGGGGATGTTGAGTCCCAAGAGGTGAGGTGGCCTGGAACCACCATGGTGATCTTGCCAGTGTGACCGTGAGCAGGCACCACTGTGAGGATGGCAGTGGGCACAGCTCCTGCATCACCCAGTGCTTGGAACTTGAGAGGATGGTGAGAAGCATTCAGATTATTCCCAGGAAGCATCTTTAAGCCCGTGAAGGGGAACTGGAATTAGGGTGGGGATTTTTTCTGTCCAAGTCCTGGCCCTATCTCTGCAGACCTGGGTTTATCACATTTTTCCAGAGTTCCTGATGTTGTGTTGGAGGTTTGTGTGGCAGCCTGGGGCTGGCCCTGCTCCAGGAATGTGCTCCTAGCTTTTCCTTTGCTTTCTTTCCATATGACCCAAATTGTACCAAACTCTTTGGTATTTCAGTGTTTTCTGTGCAGGTTTTTTTTTGCCCTGGTAGAACTCCACCTCAGTCATTCTCATCCGCTCAGTTTTATGGGCAGTAAAGAGGTCAGCAGCAAAAGCTGTCCACCTGTGTGTCTGCACACAAAGCTAAATGTAAACTTGTTATGGCAGAGCCAAAAGCTTGCATTTAACAGAAACCAGCTGACCTCTGGTGTCCTCAGGAGCAGCAGCACTCCTGGAGCATCTGGGATGGTGGAGCTTTGCTAAGCCAGCTGCTGGCAGTCAGCTCAGCGGCAGTGTGCCGCTGGAAGGGCTGATCCTGCAGCTGAACACTCAGGTGGCATCTTCAGGGCATTTAGGGGCTGGGTGTTTGGTTCTTGCCAAATACTTCATCAGTACCTGGGTGTGAGACCCTGTTTCAGTCCCCTGCGCCCTTTTTGCTCTTGTTCTTCTGGTGAAGAGTTATGGTGCTCTCAAATGTCTCTGCTCCTGTGAGCTGTCCCTCAGGCCCTCTTTGCCAGTCACTTGTCCCACCTGCACCTCTTTGCTGCTGACCTGGCAGATGTGTGCTGCTGCTGCTTTCTTTTTCCTCTTTCATGCCCTGTTTATGGATGACATTTGTTTGCAGTTGATGATGTCCCTGATAGCATCAGTGACTTGCTGATGTGTTCCTGTGTCTATGCTTTGGCATTGCAGCTGGTATGGCTCCATGATTCCTGTCCCAAGTCATGGCATGGGGTGCTGGTGCAGCTGCTTCTATTGCACCCCAGATCAGACAGGGGAACTGATGTTGGCTTGACTCAAAAATACAAAACACTCAACTGTTTTCTGGGCACAGGCTTTGCAAAGTGGGATCTGCTTGCATACATGCTCTTGGCAGCACCCTGCTCTGGCAGTGGTGGGAGCCCAGCAGGACTGGTGCTGTGTGGTGAGGGTGAGACACTAGAGAGAAAGGACCTAGACATGCTAGTGAGGTGGGCCCAAGCTAACCTCATGAAGCTTAACAAGGCCAAGTGCCAAGGTCCTGCAGTTGGGTCAGGGCAATCCCCAACCACTTATGTGGGCCAAGCGAGGAGTGGAGTGAGAGCAGCCCTGTGGAGAAGGACTTGTCGGTGGTGGCTGATGAGGTGCTTGACAGGAGCTGCCAAGGTGAGCTGACAGCCTGAAGAGCCAAACATATCAAAGACCTACCTGTCTGAGAAATACCTTAAGGCCATTGAGTCCAACCATGACCTAACATCTCCCTGTACACAGCTGCCACACCGGGTCCCTGAGCATCCAAACGTTTTTCAAACTCCTCCAGGGATGGAGACTCCACCACCTCCCTGGGCAGCCTGTTCCAGTGCCCAGTGACTTTCACTGAAGACATTTTTCTTAATGTCCAATCTGAACCTCCCCTGGTGCACCTTGAGGCTATTTCCTCTCATTCTGTCACTTGACAATGGGGAGAAGAGGCTGTCCCCCACCTTGCTCCACCATCCTTTCAGGGAGCTGTAGAGAGCAATGAGGTCTCCCCTCAGCCTCCTTTTCTCCAGACTGGACAACCCCAGCTTCCTCAGCTGCTCCTCACCAGCCCTGTTCTCTAGACCCTTCACCACTTTGTTTTCCCTTCTCTGGACCTGCTTCAGCCCCTCAGTGTCTTTGGGGTGCAGGGCCCAAAACTGAATCCAATACTCAAGCTGCGGCCTCACCAGTGTTGAGTCCAGGGCCACAATAACTTTCCTGATCCTGCTGATCCAGGTTGGGAAGCTGGTGGTTTTCTTGGCCACCTGGGCACACCTTGGCTCATCTTCAGTTGGCTGCCAACCAGTACCTCCCAGTCTCTCTACCAAGCATCTCTCCAGCCACTCTGCCCCAAGCTTGTAGCACTGCATGGGGTTGCTGTGAGCCAAGTACAGGACCTAGCGCTTGGCTCATGCAGTGGGTCTTGGCCCATCAGTTCAACATGTCCAGGTCTCTCTGCAGAGCCTTTCTAGCCTCCAGCAGATCAACACTGACACCCAATTTGATGCCACCTGCAAACTCAGTGTGGGTGCCTCAATGCCCTTGTGGAAGTCATCAATGAAGATGGTAAGCAGAACTGGCCCCAGCGCCAAGCCCTGGGGATCACCACTGCTGCTGACCAGCCACCAGCTGGATTTCACTCCAGTCACCACCACTCTTTGGGCCCAACCATCCAGCCAGTTTTAGACCCAGTGTGCCTGTCCAGGCCATGGGCAGTCACTTTGTCCAAGAAGATGCTGTGGGAACCATGCTAAAGGCCTCCCTAAAGCCCAAGTATGCAACACCCATGGCCTTCATGGTCACTATGCCCCTGGTGTCCTCCAACACAAGAAAGACATGGATCTATTGGAGAGACATGGATCACAGGATGTCAGGGGTTGGAAGGGACCCAGACACTTCATGGAGTCCAACCCCCCTGCCAGAGCAGGACTGTACAATCTAGCTCAGGTCACACAGGAACGCAGACAGGCCTTGAAAGTTTCCAGAGGAAGAGGCTGCAACCTCTCTGAGCAGCCTGTGCCAGTGCTCTGGGATCCTCACAGTAAAGTTCCCCCATGTGTTGAGCTGGGACCTCCTGTGCTGCAGCTTCCATCCATTGCTCCTTGTCCTGTCCCAGGGAGCAGTGAGCAGAGCCTGTCCCCGATGTGTCGTCCCCACCCCTGACCCTCACCCCTCAGATAGTTATAAACATTTGTTAAATCCCCTCTCAGTCTTCTCCTCTCCAGACTAAACAGCCCCAGGTCCCTCAGCCTCTCCTCATCAGGCAGTGCTCCAGCCCCTTTAGCACCTTCATAGCCCTCTATTGGACTCTTTCGAGTAGCTCCCTGTCCCTCCTGAACTGAGGAGCCCAGAACTGAATGCAATATTCCAGGAGAGGTCTCACCAGGGGCTCCAGGAGAGCTGGGGAGAGACTTTCGAGAAGGGCTAGAAGAGCCAGGATGAGGAACAATGGCTTTGAGCTGAGAGAGGGGAGAGTGAGAGGAGATGAGGAAGAAATTCTTGAGAGTGAGGGTGTGGGAGAAACTGGCACAGGTTGCCCAGCGAGGCTGTGGCCATTCCCTCCCTGTAGGTGTTCAAGGCCAGGTTGGATGAAGCCATGAGCAGCCTGTGCTGGTGGGAGGTGTCCCTAGGCATGGCAAAGGGTTGGAACTGGATGAGCTTTCAGCTCTCTTCCTTCTCAAGCCATTCTGTGGTTCTGTGAATTGGTGTCATGGAGCTCTGCTCCCAGCTGCTTCTTGGACGACCTGTGCTGCAAAACCAGAAGTGGCTTTCACTCAATCAGCTTCCCCAGGCAGCCTCTATGTGGTAGCCTGCCGTGAGGCTGCATGGAGGTCCGCATGGCATTGTAGATGTTGTGGTGGGGACAATTGCACTTTTTCAGGGCCAGTTCAGGTTTCTTTTGGGTTGAAGTGACACTCTACCAATCAGTTTTGTGTCCTTAAAGAGATGAGGACCCATCTGTTTTTCAGGGGCATGTGCCAGGCTGCTCAGCATTGAACGTGCCCTCTTTGGCTGGTGGGGAGCTGTGCTGTGCCTCTGATGCTCCTCACAGGCTTTTCCAGGGGGAGAGGACGTGCTGATCTGCAGAAAGCCATGGCAGAACAGAGGGCTGTGCTGTTCTGCCAACAGACCATCTCCTCTACCATGACTGTGCCAGCAGGGCTGAGCACTTGGAGCCTAGGCTGTCATTTCTGACACTGCAGTGCTGCCATCGTCAACCCTGAGCCCTCTGGGGAAGGTGGGGACAGGTGGCAGAAGGTGTGCGAGAGAGATGCAGTGGGATGTTCCTTCTCCTGCTGCTCCTCTAGGAATGGCTCCTGGTGCTGTGCCTTTGCCAGCTGGAGGTTGTGTGGGGCAAACCCCCAGGCAGGAGTGGGGTGCAAGGATAGCCCTGGACCTGTCCTCTTTGCACGGATTTTACTGTTGGTAAAAACAGGGGCCCCTTCCTGCAGCCTCCAGCACAGGGCTGAGGAGAGCGTGGAGGTCCCAGCCTCGGGGCATTTGAGGAGGAGCTGGGGGCACATTTAGGTGCTCAAGCTCACCACTGGCGGTGGAATCTCTTCAGTGACAGCATCTCTTCTCTGGTCTCTGTCTGACCAGCTCGCTGGGGGAGGTGTGTCCGTGCTGAAGACTGACGTGCCAGGGGTAAAGACTGCCCAGCCCAGGGCCTCTTGCCTCAAGCCCATTGTGCTGCTCTGCCTCCAGCGCTGCCTGCGCTGCTCTCTTGAACGCTGGGCTGGACCACTGTGGGTGTTGTCGAGGGACGCTGGGGCTAGAGGAGCTCCCCTGGGTGGCAGAGGATCAGCAGCAGGCCGAGAATGTCCTTTGGGTCACTTTACACTCAGAGGGCCGCCAGGGGCTTTGTCTTAGCCAGGAGAGGAGAGGAAGAGCTTGCAACGGAGCTGGTCTCATCCACCAGCTACTGCCTGTGTTTACGTTTTGGGCAAGCCAGTCCTGGCTTCCAGTGGGGTGACCCCTGCGCAGCACATGACAGCTGTCAGCAGGCACTCGCCTGAGCAGGCTGCCCTCACTGTCAGGAACTGGGGGCTCTGTCTTCCGAGGCGGCGTTAGCAATAGGGTGCAGCTCCCAGAAGGAGCAGATCCTGCTTTGCGGATCCTCCCTGCTCCCGAGGGTGAGCTTCCCTGCGCCCCGCCAGGCGCCGGCGATCCTGTGCCCGTGCCAGCCCTCAGCAGCAGTTAGCAGAGCGTCAGCAGATGATGCTCACTGGCCCTCTGCCACCTGTCCCGGGCTGGTGAGTGGCATGAGCTGACATCGGAGCTGGGCTGAGAAGGAGTGACCTCCCCTCGTTTGTGCCAGGGAGCTGCTGGGTCCCGACTCAAACCCTTTTCCTCATCTTTCCTGGAGCTCATTAGATTGCTGTATGGTCCCCAGCAGTGCTTTGATCTGCAGCAGCCTGGCCCAGGGGCAGCAGCCCTGTAGGACTCTGACAACCTGTTTGCCCTGAGCCTGTGGCCCAGACTAACGCAGCTGTCCCGTCCCTGCAGCTCAGACTGGGTGGAGATCGTGGAGCCCTGCTCGCAGCAGCGGATGTATGTCAACCTGGGCACGGGCGAGTGCGGCTGGGAGCCCCCTGCCAACCTGCGGGTGCGTCAGGCCGACCACAAGCAGTGGTGGGAGCTCTTCGACCAGAACAACAACCGCTTCTACTACTACAATGCCATCACACAGCAGACAGTGTGGCACCGACCTCAGGGCTGCGACATCGTGCCCTTGGCACAGCTCCAGGCCATGAAGTACAGCTCCCAGCCTGACTGCCGGGGCCAGCAGCGCCGGAGCAGCACTGGCAGCAACGACAGAAGCACCCCTGTCCAAATGGCCCTCCTGCAAGAGCTGGGGAAGGACAAAGGGGACTGCGCTGCAGAGAAGAGGAAGGGCCCTGGCAGGTAAGGAGAGCTTTGGCCTTCTCTGTTGATGTCATAGAATCACTGAATGGTCTGGGTTGGAAGGGACCTCCAGAAGTTAGCCAGTCCGACCACCCCTGCAGTCAGCAGAGACATCCTCAACTCAATCAGTTTGCCCAGAGCCCTGGTGAGCCTCACCTTGAATATCTCCAGGAATGGGGTACCCACTGTGGGGCTGCAGTTGCCAGGAAGGCTGCCTGGTAAATGGGCTGGAAAACACCAAAAGGGTACAGCACTGGGACCAAGTCCTGCCAGGCCAGCGACCTCTGCCATGAGCCCTTCCCTTCTGGGGGTACTGCTGCATTCTTGGACCACTGCCTGAACATCCCCAGTCTGGGCAAGACCTTGTTTGTATGGTGCACCACGAGAGCACATACCAAAATATGATCCTTGCTCCAGAGCCCTTGGTGCTGGACAGGAGAGCTGGGGATGGCAGCAGTGAGCGCCCCACAGCACCGGCAGCTCTGCCAGGCGCCTGTGGTGAGGCTTGCTGGGGTGCTGAGCTGTGCCAGGCTTTGGGCTGCCACAGGCTTTGGGGGAGCCCCGCTGCTCTAGTTCCTTCCCTCCCAGCTCACTCAGCTGCTTGATTCAGACTGGACATGAGGAGGAAGTTCTTCACCATGAGAGTGGTGAGAGCCTAGACTGGGTTGCTCAGGGAGATGGTTGAGGCCCCATCCCTGGAGGTGTTTAAGGCCAGGCTGGATGAGGCTCTGGGCAGCCTGATCTAGGGTAGGGTGTCCCTGCCTATGGCAGGGGGGTTGGAAGTGGATGATCCTTGTGGTCCCTTCCAACCCTGACTGATTCTGTGGCTCTATTCTGTGATTCTATGATTGTGCTGGCAGCTTCAGCCAGGACATGAGGTGGGGCTGCAGGGACTGAGCTCCTGGGAACAGTTACTTGTTCACATCAAGCCCTAGATGAAAGAACTGTAATGGAATGCTGTTTTGTTTGGCTGAGAGGTTTTCTTCCATTCAAACCATTCTGACAATGGGGAGGGGAATACTGCCCAGGATTGCCCTGCCTTCCCTCCCTCCTCATCTGGCAGTTATACCAACCAGAGAGACCGTGTAGTGAGTTGAGTCATGCTAAGGAGAACTGACTCCCCCAAGAACCAGAGCAGAGCTCGAGTGACCCTGGCAATCCTGCCATCCTTGCCAGTGCTCCTTGTCCCCATTTCTGGGCAGTGCAGTGAGGTTGTGTCTCAGTGCCTGGTGCTGGCAAGGAGAGAAAGAAAAAGCCAAGGTGATGAAAACAGTGTAGGGTGGTGATTTGTGTCCTGTAGTGCTTTAACCTGAAGTTTGTTGCTTGCCTGCTGCACCCTGTGAGGTGCTTCTGCCTTCAGGAGCTGTGTGACTCCTGATGCTGCACTTAAGGGTCTGAAGCTTTGCTGTTGCCTGCAATGCTGCCAGTGCCTCCTGGCCCATGGGCAGCCCCTCTGAGCTTCAGTCCCATGCAGAGGGTGATCCCTGCCACACCAGAAGAAACCCAAACAGTGAGAAATGCCTTAAGCTGAACCCCAGTAGCTCCCAACTCCCTCTAGTCCTCACTGATGACTACTGGTGAGCCACAGGCACATGAGATTTGCTGTGAGCTGTCTGGCTTCCACTCCTTGTCCCTCTGCAGCCCAGCACTGTGAGGCAGCTGAGGTGGGCACTGACACACTATGTGTTTCCAGAGAAGCAAGTGAAAAGCATTGCACAGGACATACAACATCCCGAGCTCCACAGAGTCCAAAAACTTTCTGGCGTGGGCTCATAGGAGGCACATGTGGCCTCCTCTGCCTGAGTCCAGGGAACAGCTGTGCCTCCAGAGATAAGCAGCTCCAGTCCTCTTGGCAGGGAGTGCCCCATGCAGGACGAGGGTTTGCTTTACCTTTTCTTGCTAGCCAGGCTTGTGCTAGGCTGCAGCATCCTGGGCATCACTGCCGGTGCTCCTCCTGAGAAGGGATCAGAAAGGGCCTTCCACTGCTCTATTGCAAGAGCAAGAATCTGCAACAAACTTGGGGTGCTTTGAGTCCGCAACAAACTCAGTTGAAGGAAAGGTGAGAGTGGCAGCTTGCGTGGCAGCTTGCTTGGCAGCTAGCAGGCTGCTTGGATGCACCAGGCTCCCCCGTAGGCCCACGTCTGTGAGCATCAGCATTTGCCTGCAGAAGCTGCTTTTGGTGGAGCAGGAGTACGAGCACCGCTTCCTTGCGTACCCACCACACATCGTCGCTGCTGCACCTCTGTAGTTCCTCTGCCATTTGTTATCTCCTGAAATGGAGACCAAAGGGCTGAGTCCAAAGCAAGTGTTCCCAGGAGGCATCTAAGGGATGCCTGTTCTAGTCACAACAAGCTTGTCAGCTCTGTTGCCCGCGTTGTTTTCCAAACCCAGAAGTGGTCTCTCCCTCCCCCCTGCAGACATCCAGCTGTGTAAACAGAGCCAAGATGCCGAGTGCTGCTGGGAGCGTTTGCTATCGCTATGGGTACCTGCACGCGAGGCACTTTGGCTTTTGTCTCTAATGACAGCAACGGTTTGTTTTTCTTCCTTTCCCGTTTGCCAATCCTGTGCTAGATGGAGAAGCCAGGAGACACTAGTGTGGTTCCTGAGAGGGACCTCCTGCGAGCACATGCCTCAGGGTGCTGGGGGAAGGTACTCTGCTTTGCAGCAGCACTTGTGCCTGAGGATTTGGTTTTCGCAGATTGCTTTTCCCCACCCTCCCTCTCCTGTGCCTTCTATCAGTGCTGCTACATCCTCTGTGCCTGCTGCTGTGTCTCAGTGCTACTGAACCCTCTGGACGTGCTGCTGGGTCAGGCAGGTGCCATGCTCCCTTTTCTCCCTCCCTTTCCATGCCAACTCCACTTTCTCCCTCACTGCCCCACTTCTCGCTGCTGCTGCTGCTCCAGCTCTCCAAAGCACACCAGCTCAGAACATCTGGAGCAAGGACAGCAGGCAGCACACACTGTCAGCTCCAGGGCTCCCCCAAGCACTTGGGATCCTAGTAGGAATGCAGATGGACCCTCTCCAGGGGAGGTGAGGACATGTTATCCTTTGGCATTTGGAAAGCTCTGCAAAGGATGGATGTGTTCCCTTGGGGAACAGCCTAAGCCTGTAAGCAGCCCTGTCGGGGGTCGGTGTGTGAGAAAGGGCTGAGCATGGTGGAGTGTCTAAGCCCTGAAGTTCCTGGGAACAAAGCCTGTGTGCTGGTCTGTGGCATTCAGGCATGCCACTGGTCAGGGCAGCAGGTGGGGACTGTGCTGTCCCCAGCCGTGCTGTCCACATGGACCATCACTTTGTCTTCATCCTCCTGTGCTTCTCCCAGGGTCAGGGACTTGTTTCAGCATGACAATTCTGAGGTTCCCCTTGTGGTAACAATGCATCTGGAAGCCCTCCACACAGAAACCTGCTGTTTCCCAGAAGAGAAGAGACATGAGTCTGCTCTGCATGAGTCTGCTCTCCTCTCTCAGTTTCCCTGTGGCTCAGTGTTCTGGGCTGCGATGGAGAAGGGACTTGGGCTTACCACGCCAGCAGGGAACTGATGGGAGGCGGTTAGATGGGATCTGAGATGTGAAGCCTGTGAAGGTGGCTGTGAGGGTTCCTCTGCCTTTTCAAGTCTGCCTCCTCATGGATGTATGTCTCCTAAGGGCCTGTGTGAGCAATGCCAGTAGGAGTTCTTTATGATCAGGCAAGAAACCCCACTGGGATTCCTGAGAGAGCCTTGTGTCCTCCTTCTGCCTCTGAGCTTGGGGCTGGGCACGCAAGCACAGGTGTTCACCGAGCTTTCCTGAGGGGCTTGTAGGCTTGGGCTTGGGTGGGTCACCTCTGTGGGGTGTCCATCCCTGCCTCCAGACTGGCCACACTCCAGACTGGAGTACAAATGTCCCTGCACAGCCACCTCTGACAACTGCAGGGTAAGTAAAGAGGTGTGGAGCCTTTTCTTCAGGCTCTGGGAGGGAAGAGCAACCAATGGAGCTCTGGAGCCTGGGAAGAGCTTATGAATATGCTGGGCCTGCTGGTGCTGGGTGCAGGCTGGGAAAGCCAGAGCTGCTTGAAAGCGTTCCTCAAAGGAAGTGTTGCAGAGGACTCGGCAGGGGCTCTGTTGCTGCTGGGGGAAGAGCATGGCCCTCAGGCTGCCTCAGGATGGTTTTCCACCATGGCTTTGCTTTCTGTGAGGACTTTCTCTGCTCAGAAGGACAAGGCTGAACCTTTTGCCATGCCAGGAAGTCAAGAAGTTCCTGTTCTCTTCCACTCAGTCTTCTCAGCATTCTGGGGATGGGCTTGAGAGGAGCTGCACCCAGATGTGGCTGCAAGAGGTTATTCATGGCAGTGGAAATGGTCCCTTCAGAAAAGCATTGTCCCCTCTGTGCTAATGCCTCCTTCCTCTGCTCTGCAGTGGCTGAAGGTGGTCTGGTGTGTCCAAGATGAGACTGACAGTTTTGAGACATGTAGGAATTTCACTTTTCCACCACACTAACTTATAAATCTCCTGGTCACAGAGAGTGTGATAGCCATGTTCAGGCTGGAGTTTGGATCCCTTTGCCCTCAGTGACACTGGAGCAGCACAGCTCACCTGTGTCATCTGGCCCTGGGAGACTTCCCTAGGTAGCCCAGAGGAGCCGTGCAAGGCTACCTGAATTGCAGTGGGGTTGGTGTTAGCCTCTCCTCCCGAGTAACAAGAACAGGACAAGAAATAATGGCCTCAAGCTGCACCAGGGGAGTATTAAGTTGGGTGTTGGGAAGAATTTCTTTCCTGCAAGAGTGGTCAGGCACTGGAACAGGTTGCCCAGGGATTTGGTTGAGTCATCATCCCTGGAGGTGCTCAAAGAATAAGTAGATGTGTCATTTTGGGTATAGTGAGTTAGGAACTTCACACACACTACTGGAATTTAGCAGAGCAGGTCAGATGGGTTGGCATTAATCTGAAGCTCTGTTTGCAGCAAAGCACAACTCACATGCACATACACACAGTATGGTTACAGGTACTTACAACTACGTCAAACCAGAAATGATCCAGAAATCCAAACTCCCTCCTGGACAAAGGCACTGCCCAGGAGGGCTCAAAGCCTCTTTCTGTCCATCTCCCTTCACAGATAGAAGCCAACCCAACCAGCAAAGCTTATTTGTTATTTTTTAGTGGAGAGATTAGAGTGAAGAGGAATCAAATAGAAGCAGCATCCCAGACCAGAGTGGGACACATTGTTGATGTGTTGGCTTTTTATCCCTCTCAGCAAGCCAATGAGTGATGCAGATGTTACCACTGTTTTATTTTCACAACCAATGATGTAATTTCTCTCATTAAAATATTCCAATTAGCCTCAAACCAGCACATCAGGATATGGTCTATCAGTTATGGAGGTGTTGAGTAGAAAGTTGGACTTGATCTTGGAGGTCTTTTCAACCTTTATGATTTTATGATGCAGTCTTGGCAGAAGGGACATGCTTAGAATCATAGAATCAACCAGATTGGAAGAAACCTCCAACCTCTCCCCAAGCCCTATCCAACCAACCAGACCATGGCACTAAGTGCCCCATCCAGGCTTTGCTTCAACACCTCCAGGAATGGCAACTCCACCACCTCCATGGGCAGCCCATTCGAATGCCAATCACGCTCTCTGGCAAGAACTTCACAGTATCACAGTATCACACAGTATCACCAAGGTTGGAAGAGACCTCACAGACCATCAAGTCCAACCCTTTACCACAGAGCTCAAGGCTAGACCATGGCACCAAGTGCCATGTCCAATCCTGCCTTGAACAGATCCAGGGACGGCGACTCCACCACCTCCCCGGGCAGCCCATTCCAGTGTCCAATGACTCTCTCAGTGAAGAACTTTCTCCTCACCTCCAGCCTAAATCTCCCCTGGCACAGCCTGAGGCTGTGTCCTCTTGTTCTGGTGCTGGCCACCTGAGAGAAGAGAGCAACCTCCTCCTGGCCACAACCACCCTTCAGGTAGTTGCAGACAGCAATAAGGTCTCCCCTGAGCCTCCTCTTCTCCAGGCTAACCAATCCCAGCTCCCTCAGCCTCTCCTCGTAGGGCTGTGCTCAAGGCCTCTCCCCAGCCTCGTCACCCTTCTCTGGACACGCTCAAGCATCTCAATGTCCCTTCTAAACTGGGGGCCCAGAACTGAACACAGCACTCAAGGTGTGGTCTAACCAGTGCAGAGTACAGGGGCAGAATGACCTCCCTGCTCCTGCTGACCTCACCATTCCTGATGCAGGCCAGGATGCCACTGGCTCTCTTGGCCACCTGGGCACACTGCTGGCTCATGTTCAGGTGGGTCTCAATCAGCACCCCCAGATCCCTCTCTGTCTGGCTGCTCTCCAGCCACTCCGACCCCAGCCTGTATCTCTGCATGGGGTTGTTGTGGCCAAAGTGCAGCACCCTGCACTTGGAGCTATTGAAGCCATCCCCTTGGCCTCTGCCCATCTGTCCAGGCGGTCAAGGTCCCGCTGCAGAGCCCTTCTGCCCTCCAACCCAGCCACATCTGCCCCCAGCTTGGTGTCATCTGCAAACTTGCTGATGACTGACTCCATGCCCTCACCCAGATCATCTATGAGGATGTTAAAGAGGATGGGGCCCAGCACTGATCCCTGAGGGACACCACTAGTGACAGCTGCCAGCTGGATGTGGCACCATTCACCACCACTCTCTGGGTCCGGCCCTCCAGCCAGTTCCTAACCCAGCACAGAGTGTTGCCATCCAAGCCATGGGCTGACAGCTTAGCCAGCAGTTTGCTGTGGGGGACAGTGTCAAAGGCCTTGCTGAAGTCCAGATAGACCACATCCACAGGCCTCCCCACAGCCACCAAGCAGTCACCTGATCATAGAAGGAGATCAGGTTGGAGAGGCAGGATCTGCCCTTCCTAAACCCATGTTGGCTGGACCTGAGCCCTTTGCCATCCCTCAGGTGGGCAGTTATTGCCCCCAAGATAACCTGCTCCATCAGTTTCCCTGGCACTGAGGTCAGGCTGACAGGTCTGTAGTTCCCAGGTTCCTCCATCCGACCCTTCTTGTGGATGGGGACCACGTTGGCCATTTTCCAGTCTCCTGGGACCTCTCCGGTGAGCCAGGACTGCTGGAAAACTTCCTCCTAATATCCAGCCTGAACTTGCCGTGGCACAGCTTGAAACTGTCCCCCCTTGGTCTGTTGGTGATTGCCTGGCAGCAGAGCCCAACCCCACCTGGCTACAGCCTCCCTTCAGGGAGCTGCAGACAGCAGTGAGCTCTGCCCTGAGCCTCCTCTGCTGCAGGCTGCACACCCCCAGCTCCCTCAGCCTCTCCTCACAGGGCTGTGCTCCAGGCCCCTCACCAGCTTTGCTGCCCTTCTCTGGACATGTTCCAGTATCTCAACATCTCTCTTGAATTGAGGAGCCCAAAACTGGACACAGTACTCAAGGTGTGGCCTAACCAGTGTTGAGTACAAGGGCAGAAGAACCTTCCTTGTCCTGCTGGCCACACTGCTCCTGAGCCAGCCCAGGATGCCGTTGGCTCTCTTGGCCACCTGGGCACGCTGCTGGCTCATCTTCAGCTAGTATCTACCTGTACCCCCAGGTCCCTCTCTGCCTGGCTGCTCTCAGTCACTCTGGCCCCAGCCTGTAGCACTGCTTGGGGTTATTGTGGCCAAAGGGTAGAACCCTGCACTTGGCCTTGTTCAATCTCATCCCATTGGCCTCTGCCCACCCATGCAGCCTGGCCAGGTCCCTCTGCCCTCCAACAGCTCCACAGCTGCTCCTAGCTTGGTGTCATCTGCAAACTTACTGATGCTGGACTCAATCCCCTGGTTCAGATCATCAATAAAGATATTGAGCAGGACTGTGCCCAGCACTGATCCCTGGGGCACACCACTAGTGCCAGCAGCTGACTGTATGTGGCACCATTCACCACCGCTCTGTGGGCTTGTCCCTCCAGCCAGTTCTTGACCCATATCAGACTGGATCTGTCCAAGCCAGGAGCTGCCAGCTGTGCCAGCAGCTTCTTGTGGCAGATCGTTTTGAAGGCTTTGCTGCTGTCCAGGCAGACTCCATCCACATTCACCAGCAGGTAACCTGATCATAAAAGGAGATCAGGTTGGTCAAGCAGGACCTGCCCTGCCTAAACCCATGCTGGCTGGGCCTGATCCCTTGGCCATCCTGTATGTGTTTTGCAGTGGCACTCAAGATGACCTGTTCCGTGACCTTCCCTGACACTGAGGTCAGGGTGACAGCTCTAGAATTTTCCAGTTCCTCCCTCCAGCCCTTCTTGTGGATGGCATCACATTGGCAGCTTCCAGTCTCTGGGGACCTCTGCAGTGAGCCAGCACTGTTGGTAAATGATGGAGAGTGGCTTGGCCAGCTCAGCTGCCATCTCTCTCAGCACCCTAGGATGGATCCCATCTGGTCCCATGGACTTGTGAGGGTCCAAGTAGCTCAGCAGGTCCCTTACTTCTTCCTTAGATCCCACACCAGTCCTGAATGTAAAGCTCCTGGGTGCTACACCTTCTCCTTGAGGTAAAAATGCCTGTGGGGACACAGCAAGCATTGGGGTGTCCTGGGGACCTACTGGTACTCAGCAGGTGTATAGGAACCTCTGGCAAATGCTTGAGTACCTGGACCAGTCCTCATGTTCTGAATTGCAGCCCAGGAGGAGCAGTGATGTGGCTTCTGCAGCTTGGCAGCCCACCCTGCTTCACCATCCTGGGAAAGAACAACCTCATGGATAAGGATAGGTTGGGGACTGACCTGCTGGAGAGCAGGGAAAAGGGAAAGGCCCTGGAGGTCCTGGTGGGTGGGAGCTTGACCATGAGCCAGCAATGTGCTCTGGTAGCCAAGAAGGCCAAGGGCATCCTGTGGTGCATTAGAAGGGCTGTGGTGAGTAGGTCAAGAAAGGTTTTCCTCCCCCTGTGCTCCACTTTGCTGAGACCATGTCTGGAATATTGTGGCCAGTTCTGGGGTCCCCAGTTCAAGGAGGACTTCAGGGAACTGCTTGAGAGAGTCCAGCACAGAGCCACTAAAATGCTGCAGGCAGTGAACATCTTCCTGATGTTCACTTCCTGAGTTGCTGGGGCTGAAGCTTGCAGAGCAGGAGCCTGAGGGCTGCCCTCATGCATGGTTCTAAAGCTGTGCAGGTGAGAGCCAGGAGGCTGGAGCCAGGCTCTGCTGGGTGGTGCCCAGGGACAGCACAAGGGTAGTGGTGGCAGCTGAGGCATGGGATGTTGTGTGGAAACATGAGAAAGTTTATTCACTGCAAGGGTGACAGAGCCCTGGAGCAGGCTGCCCAGGGGGGTTGTGGAGATATTAAGGACCTGCCTGGATGCATGTTGCTGTTAAGCTTTCCTGGAGCTCACAAGCCCAACAGAATACAATTTAGGATGCCTCCCCTCTCCCCTTCTCCCTGTGTGGAAAAATCAGTGAAGAATAAAAGGGGTCAGATACCCAAAGAACAGCCTTGCACTGACTTGGAAGTTCAAAGGTAATTTTTTAACAATAAATAAAAGGTATTTAAGGTGCAGGAAGGTTCCAGAAATATAAGGGAAGGAAACAGGTAGAGATGTATATGCAAAAGCAGGTTGGATGGCAGTGGATTATCTGGATTGAGATGGATTGTCCTTGCATGCAGGAGGTAGCAGGGTTGGCCACGTGGTTATCAGGAGCAGCAGCAGCAAGGAGATATTGCAAAGGCAAGACAGGAACAATAGAGTGAACAGGAACTCGAATGCCTCTTCAATAGGGTTGTGGATATGAAGTGGGATAAATTTTGACCTGGGGGGGTTCTCCCTGCCCACCGTGGGGGTCAGCTTTCCAGACCTCTCCCCCACCCCAGATAGACTTAACCTGGAACAATGCATTCCTGTGTGATCTGGTACTGGTGATACTGCTCTGCAGGGGCTTGCACTGGATGAGCTTTCGAGGTCCCTTTCCAGCCCCTAACATTCTGTGATCCTGCATGACTCATGTGAAAGGTCCCTGTGCTGCTGTCCCAGGAGCTGCTGGGGTGTCCGCCAGGCCCAGGGGTTTGCAGCAGTTGGTGTGAACTGGTCCTGGCTGGGCTATGTCCCTGGGCCTGGGGGAGGGGACCTGAGCACCCGGGAGCAGCAGCGCACTTGTGGCAGAGCCTCTCTCCTCGCTGTCTGACCTGTCCTGCCGTCCTGCCAGCTGGCCTTGGGGCCCCACGCTCGCTGAGCTCCTGCCGCTCCCCTCCAGCTCTCTCCTGTGTGGCTGAGCCTATGCTGAGGCCACATCCGTCCTGTCCCTGACAGGGCACAGGGCTGCAACACCTTCCTCCTGCCCTGGTGAAGTGACCTGTGGCCACAAGGAGCTGTCATGCTTTGCAGTGCCAGTCACCCTTCAGCTGGCACCAGGTCCCAGGTAACAGTTGTCCACTTTTATTTTCCAGATCAAATCTCTCATTGCTCATCTCAGGGCTGAAATCTGGGCTTTGCTCATTCCCTT